>NC_090437.1:509348058-509651088 GCF_031143425.1 Pleurodeles waltl
GATGTCTCTATAAACCGCCTGGCATACAGTTTACAAATGGGACAACACTTGCTTTTATCAATAAAAACAAACATGCAATGTAATATTCGGTCTTCAGACGGAAGATCATTTTCCTCACAAGTTACAGGGAAGTGCAATGCTGTAAACACATTCATGACATGTTTCATCTTTTTTCATACATGCTGATTTATTTTGTGAGGGAGAAGCAAGATGCGTGCATGTGTGATTGTGAGTCCTAACAATGATAATGTGGAAGGTGTGGCACACATAATTCATGACATGCAGCCTGGAAGACACCCTAGTCGGCACATCCCAAGGTACACCATTTCTCTTGCAGGCCATCACATTCCAGCCCTCATCGACACAGGATCATCCATAAACATCTTGGCGCAATCAGTGTTAGAGATCCTCCCGATATGACTTATCCTACGTCCCACCGCTAACTAAGTCCATACTTTTGGATTGTCAATGCCACCCCCTTGGTAGTGGTGTTCACTGCAGAAATATCATGCATCACAATTGGCGCAGGCAAAGGTGTATGTTACCAAGACCAGATTTGGAATGCTGCTGAGCTGTAGAACGGAAGAAAAAATCAACCTAGTTTCATTTGCCTTTAGTGTACACCAAGGGAGTGTGGACAATTTGGTGTCTGAGTTCTCCCAGCTATTCAATGGCATTGAATGTCTAAAAGACTGACTTGTACACCTCCACATCGATGAATCAATCCAGCCAGTTGCCATGAAACATCCCCATGTGGCATTCCATCTAGACCATAAGGTGTAGGAAGAGCTGAGAAAACTGGAGCAGGTGGACATCATTGAACAAGTGGATAACCTTACATCCTGGGTATCCCTGATTGTGGTCCCTTGCAGGCCCAAACAACCTGGTGAGGTCAGAATCTGCATGGATATGCATCTACCCAACATGACCAACCGACACGAACGCCACCTAACACCCACTGTGGATGACATTGTCGCAGAACTGAGTGGGTCACAATGGTTTTCTAAAAGGGACCTCTGAGCAGATACCGTCAGCTGCTGTTGGCTGAGAAGTCAAGAGCCATTACGACTTTCTCCACCCCTGTTGGCTTATGAAAGGTACAAGCATCTCAGTTTCGGAGTGTTGAATGCTGCAGAAGTGTTTCAACTCACCATCTGGGGGGTCCTGGCCGGCCTAGATGGTGTCATCAATGTCAGTGATTATATTTTATTGCATACTCCAATGATTGAGGAACATGTGGATAGACTGTGGGCTACCTTTAGATGACTACAGGGCAATGAACTTACCCTCCACTGTGAGAAATGAGCTTTTCTCCAGAAGGAGATTGCTTTCTTCAGGTACCAATTTCCGGAGAAGGGAGTCATGCCTGATACAGCCAAAGTCCGAGACATTCAATCTGCTCCCGCACCTACTTCTGTCTCCGGTATCCGAAGTTTCTTGAGGGTGGTTATGTACTATAGGCGATTTATTCAGAACTTGACTACCCTTACAGCTCCACTCCGGGAATTGAACAAAACAAACAGTTGGGGAATGGGAGCCTGCCCAAGAGGAGGCATTTCAAGTAACAAAAAATTATCTTTCCACACAAACTAACTTAGTCCACTAAGTTGATCCAGGCAAAGAACTGTTGGTAGATGCCAGTACCCCTGATCTTGGAGCAGTCCTATCTCAGAAAAGAGAGGATGGTGAGAGGGCCTCTGTGGTGTATGCTTGTCAAGCGTTAACAGACAATGAGCAACGATACTCGCACATTGAAAAAAAAGCTATTGCAGTCCATTGGGGTTGTTGCCACTTCCATCATTATCTGTACAGCCAGATGTTCACAGTTCACACTGACAATAAACCTCTCATATCCTTATTCAATGGATCATCATCCAGACCGCCTCCCAGGATCGAGAAGTGGATCCTTCAGCTTCAAAAATACTGATTTTCAGTAGTATATCGACTAGGATCTCAAAATTTCAGTGATTTCAATGATTATTTGTCCTGGCATGCCCAACCAGCCACAATCAGTGAAGAGGCTGATGCTGAAAATGTTGAATAATATGTAAGACTGTCGTGGAACAGTCAAGACCTCTACCCATGTCTCTGCCCGACATTAGGATGGCAACCCGGTCTGAAGAATGTCTTCAGTTAGCGATCTCTGCAGTAACTTGGGGGAACTGGCACACACTGATGCACAATGTGTCCCGTTGCACAGAAGAGGCTCACATTACCCTATCATCGCTGCACTGTGTCAGGCAGAGCTTGCGATTCCCGAAAAAGGATGCCTCCTGAGAGGGCCTTGACTGGTGATTCCTGCCTCACTGCAGAAATGAGTAGTAGATTTGGCACACTTTGTTCACCAAGGAGTAGTGAAAACAAAGATGAGACTGATGCAAAGTATGGTTCCCAGGTATGGATGACCAGGTTGAGCTCACAGTACGAAAGTGTCCCATGTGTCAAATGGCTGGTCCCACTGAGCCCCCGGCACTCATCATTCCTTCCATTCCCTGGTACCGTGCAAGTGCAGACTTTTGTAGTCTACCAGATGGTCGCCACATGTTTTATAATCAACGATTCTTCAAAATATCCTGAAGTGAAGATTCTGGACTCAATCACAGTGGCCCAAACAATACCTCGCTTAGAGAAGGTTATGGCCACTTATGGACTACTACATGAAATCAGGACTGACAATGGTCCACCGTTCTAGAGCCCAGACTTTGCTGAATACTTATCTTTCAGAGGGGTTAATCATTGCAAGATCACACCCCGCTGGCTGTCAGCGAATGGTGAAGCTGAACGCTTCATGAGGGCTCTAAACAAGGTTTTGAGAATAGCTGTAGCCAATGGTCAGAACATTTAGGCCCTGATTATGACTCCGCCGTCCGCCAAGGTACCGCTGCCAAATGACCGCACCGCGGTCAGAAGACCGCGGCGGCCATTCAGACATTTCCTCTGGGCCGGCGGGCGCTCTCCAAAAGAGCGCCCGCCGGCCCAGAGGAAATGCCCCTCAGAATTGAGCCGGCGTAGTTGCAGGGGTGCGACGGGTGCAGTTGCACCCGTCGCGTATTTCAGTGTCTGCTTTGCAGACACTGAAATACTTTGCGGGGCCCTCTTACGGGGGCCCCTGCAGTGCCCATGCCATGGGCATGGGCACTGCAGGGGCCCCCAGGGGCCCCGCGGCACCCCCTACTGCCATCCCGCCAGGAACAGGATGGCGGTAGGGGGTGTCAGAATCCCCATGGCTGCGGAGCGCGCTCCGCAGCCATGGAGGATTCTGTAGGGCAGTGGTAAACCGGCGGGAGACCGCCGGTTTACCCTTTCTGACCGCGGCTGAACCGCCGCGGTCAGAATGCCCTCGGGAGCACCGCCAGCCTGTTGGCGGTGCTCCCGTGGTCGGTGACCCTGGCGGTCACCGGCCGCCAGGGTCAGAATGACCCCCTTAATGTGCCTTGTATGATTTTCTTCGTGAGTATCGGCTCACTGCATATGCTGCCACCAAAGTGTCCCCCAGCACGTTGCTTATGAACCGGATGGTGGGAGACACCAGACAAAGATGAGGAGGCGTTGCATCAATGCAGTGCCCAAAATTACTGCACCCAGCAACATGACGTCTGTATTGGTGATTTGGTACTGGTAAAGAACAGACATCCAGCGGGCAAATTCAGATTGCCTAGTGAGATTGAACGCTGGAAAGCGCGTGACATGAAGGGAACAATCGTCCTTGCTCTTAAAGGTCGCGAGACAATCACTAGAAATATATCGTTCTTTAAGCTATACTGACGGCTAGATCCAGAATCGGACATAATGAAGGATAGTCAGTCCACAGATCAGTTTGGCAATGATGATGATAATGATAATGACACTGATGATGATAATGTGAGCGATCCACCAGATGAAGCCAGTGCATCGTCTGTCCTTGTGCCTGGCAGACTAGACAATCAGCAACAGATGGTATATTTACTGGACTCAAGAAAGCATGGTTCGAGAGATGCCCTTGCAATGGGTGACAGTGAGTCAAAAGAAGACAAGGTAGCCTCACAGAGACAATGTATTGGAAGGTATGATATGCGACCTCGACCATCGACTTCTACGAAGCTAAAGGATTTTGCGCTGATCTGAATTGATGTTTTCTTCATTGTGGAACGGACATGCCTTATGTTTGCACTTTCTTGGGGTCTTATGCAAATACCTGTTTGTATTAGTGTTGTTCTTTTTTTTTAACTTCTTTTGATAGGGTAAAGGAGGAATGTTATGTTGGGATGGACCATTCTACTAGGGAAAGTAAAACAGGGAAAGTTATTAGTTGCACCCCGTCAAGCATAGCAACATGGTATCTACCATGACACAGAGAAAGTTAGTTAATAAAAGGACCTGGGTCCAGGTCCCCGTGGTCAGTGTACCTCAGCACTTGGTGTCATCTCCAATCACTACTGCTAACGTGCATAATTATAGGCTCAGGCACAAAACACAACACAGACCACTCCCCCTGCTGTGACACAGAAGCTGTCTACAGAGAGGGGGTGAACTGCTGGGATGGAACCCATTTTCATATTTCCACATAGGTCACCCATGGCGCCTATATGGCAAGCAGTCTTTTGGAACAGGTGCCCCCCCCTTCGAGGCAGTAATTGAGGGGCAGCTAGATCCAGTACAGTAGTTTTTTCCACAAAGAATTACGTTCTGGTAATGTGGTCCAATTGAGATACACCAGGGCTACACTTTCCATGATGAACGCCCAGATTAGGAAAGTGTTACTAGGCTCCAAAATAGCATCTTTGTGAGGGCACTGCTCCTTCGTTATGGCAGATAAGTTCCCCCCTGCCAGCAGCAGCAGCCGCTGCAAATCACCTTTAACAAACGTAACAATAATAAACCATGTTTATTATCATTGTGTTTGTTAAAGGGGTGCGGTATTGGGGATGACAACGATGAGGGGAGCGCACTGTGCACTCCCCTCACTACGCATGTATGTTTGGCCGGCTGTCTTGGGCTGGCCAAACTTACATGCGCAGTAGGCTTTCTTCAGCCAAGCAACGCAGTTGCCGGGCTGGAGAGAGCATGCACAGGTTCCCAATCTGCCTGGGAGCACTTTGAGCAACGTCAGGATTGACCGCAGGGCAGGCTTGGAGCCTGCACCTAGAGTGCAGCAGAGGAGCAGGGCGGCGGAGAAGCAGGTAAGTAATTAAAAAAAAATGTTTTAATTAATGTGCACCCACACCCCCTGCACTTCGCCGCCCCAATAAAGCCCCGCGAGCCACTCCTATCTATGTGGCGCTTGCCCTAGGATGCCTCAAGTGGGGCTTAGGAAGCATAAGAGAGTCCTATTTAACTAACAGAGAGCCTAACAGACATAGAGGTGTCTTGTGTGTTTGTGACTATAATTTTCTTATAGAAAGTGGTTTGTTAAGCAAAGTAGCATGGCATTGATGTGACATTTATTGCACTCCAGCTGCAGAGCAAAGTTTTTGTTATGGAGGTTCGGAATTCTCCTAAAATGATGCTATAGTCGGTGTTTGCTGTACATAAAAAAATGGTTATTATCAGTGACAGATAGTGAAACTTTAAGCCAAGCACTGTCACTCCTGGGGTGAGCATTGCCCGTCACTATGCACCATTTCTCATAAGTCAAAAGACTTCCTTCTTTCTGTCCATTTTGTTCCGTGTGGTAATTCTTTTGTAGGTAGTTAAATCATGCTGTGCTCATGATTTTTATAATTTATATTCGTAATCTTCAAAACGTGTTCACTTGGTTTTAAAATAAAATCATAATCTTCAAAATGTTCACACTAAGGCCCTCATTCTGACCCTGGCGGTCTTTGACCGCCAGGGCGGAGGACCGCGGGAGCACCGCCGACAAGCCGGCGGTGCTTCAATGGGGATTCCGACCGCGGCGGTAAAGCCGCGGTCGGACCGGCACCACTGGCGGGGTCCCGCCAGTGTACCGCGGCCCCATTGAATCCTCCGCGGCGGCGCAGCTTGCTGCACCGCCGCGGCGATTCTGACCCCCCCTTCCGCCATCCAGATCCCGGCGGTCGGACCGCCGAGATCCGGATGGCGGTAGGGGGGGTCTCGGGGCCCCTGGGGGCCCCTGCAGTGCCCATGCCACTGGCATGGGCATTGCAGGGGCCCCCGTAAGAGGGCCCCTAAATGTATTTCACTGTCTGCTGCGCAGACAGTGAAATACGCGACGGGTGCAACTGCACCCGTCGCACAGCTTCCACTCCGCCGGCTCGATTCCGAGCCGGCTTCATCGTGGAAGCCTCTTTCCCGCTGGGCTGGCTGGCGGTCTGAAGGCGACCGCCAGCCAGCCCAGCGGGAAAGTCAGAATTACCGCCGCGGTCTTTCGACCGCGGAACGGTAACTTGACGGCGGGACTTTGGCGGTCGGCCTCCGCCGCCCGCCAAGGTCAGAATGAGGGCCTAATTGTTTAGACCAGTGGTTCCCAAATCTGTGGTCTGGGGACACCCAGTGGTCTGCAAAGCCTCCTCAGGGGGTCCTTGACTGCTTAGAACATTAATTAATATTAACAAGTAATAAAGTGTATATAATTAAAGTGGCTAAATGTGCAATTGAACATTTTAAAATGTACTGTAAATGTAAAGGAATTTGAAATTGGAGGCTAAAATGAAATTAGTATCCTCAGAATGATTTGTGGGAGCAGTGTAGGTGCTTGAAACAGAATACAGTATGGATGATGAGTGGCTTCAATTTAATTTAGAAAAGCTCCAACCTTTTTATGATTTTTTTAAATTTATATTTCTTTGCAAATTAAATAAAATGTGTTATTATTCGTGTATGTATTTGAATGCTTGTTTCTGTATTTTTTTGCGGTTCAGGTCATCAACAATGTTTGAGCCTACGTCCCCGGCTTCCATAATGACTCATTTGCGGGAGTCTCTGGATTCCAATAATGATTCAGTGGGGGTCCCTGGGTTCCAGTAATGATAAAGTAGGGGTCCACAGAAGACAAAAGTTTGGGATTTTAGACATTATTGTGGCATTGTGTGTCCATGTCCCCGATCCCCAATGCTTTTTGGACCTTGGAAAAACCCTTTGTCAGGGGGATATTCTTTCACTTCTAAAACCCAAAGAAACACATTTATATAAAAAATTAAATGACATCAAAACTGCATTGTAACAAAATATCCCTATAGCCCACTGTTTTTGCGTGTGTTAACCTTAAATCATCATCTGTTATATCATAACTCACTTTGTTCATGAAGATAACTAAAAATGGCTTCATCATATACATCAGCCCAAAACTATTCATTATCCATTGCAACCACTGATTGAAAATGTGGGCTCTGTTAAAGAAAGTGATCAGTTCTAAATAGTGAACACTTTGGGCCTGATTCTAACTTTGGAGGACAGTGTTAAACCGTCCCAAAAGTGGCGGATATACCACCTACCGTATTACGAGTCCATTATATCCTATGGAACTCGTAATACGGTAGGTGGTATATCCGCCACTTTTGGGACGGTTTAACACCGTCCTCCAAAGTTAGAATCAGGCCCTTTGTTTTCCCAGGAGAACCCAATATTCCCTATTTTATCTATGGGTGGTCTGTTGCTGGTGATGTAGACAGTGCATGCACACCTGGTTTCTTGGTCAATCAGTCTTGTTTATGATTTTCTTCTAATCACTTGTCTTCCTAGGATTTTACCCTAATTCATGGACAGTGCAGAAGTTAATCTAGGGGTAGTCTCAGTATCCCTGTGAGTGCTTCTTGGAGCGCTCTCTCTATTGTTTTATACTCCCACACCTGTGAAAATAACTATCACTGTGTGAAAGGTTGTGAGACTCAGAGTGAAGCACTGTGGTATAGGCTTCTTTTATAGGACATGGAATGACTTCTGTCTGTGAGCTGGGGCATAATCGTAGAGTAACCATGGCATCATATCAATGTTGTGCTCAGTAGTACAGGGCAGCTTTTTATCTGTCCTTGAAGAGTGAGGTCCCTAGAGGCCTCCATTGTAGATTCCACTACCATGGTGCGCCTGGATCATGCACTAAATGTACCTGAGTGAGTTGTGTGGAGACTGGGAGAATATACGGTGAGGGACAAAGCAACTCCGTGTTGAATGCGAGTGTGTGGCTGTGAGGCCAGTGGCATACATTCTGCATGATGCCTGTTAAAGCATGGCACAGGGGAGGCTGAGGGACGGCCTTAACAGAGCGGGCAATTTTATTACTGGCATTCTTGAGATTTGGGTTCAGTGTTAAACAGCAAATTGTGGGAAAATGGGCACATGGCTGCTTTAGTTATGCAGTGAAGACCTTTATTAGCAGTGGCCTGCTGCTGATTGTTTCTTCCTGAACAACACTAAATCGATGAAGATTGTGAGGAGGTGGAGACAGCGGCCTCCTTTGTTGTGCAAAGAAAATCATCCAAGCCAGGCCTGCCCCTTCATTTCTCACAGATGTTCTACTCCCAAACACTGATGGCTGCCAGGTGCAATGTCTTTCTGCATGATTGTGCTTGCTTTCAGTGGCACTGTTTGACACATTTGTCAACACTACCTGCTGTGGAACTGATCAGCTGAAACAAAGGTGCGGTAGGTAGCTGGCTTTCTTTACAGTGCACTAAAATGAAGTACACTGTGCAGGGATTCCAGTGGATCCCCAAAAGTTTGCAGAGGCAGACATAGATATGTCTAGTGCTCTATTTGTGGTAGTGAGGGAGAGAAGTTAGACTTATCAAGGAGTCATGTTAAGCATTTGTTCTATTAAAGGAGGCAATAAATGTGACACAGACTCAAAGAATAAATCAGAGACTTATTTAGAAAAATAACAATTGCTTTTATATATGCTTTGAACCAAGGAACTTCATTACAAGGTAAGCAGTTTTAAAATTAAAAATACTTTTCAGTTTCAAAATTGACAGTGCAATTTTCAGAGTCTTCAATGTTAACCTAAGGGAGGAATACAAGAATGCAGTTTTGTAGGTAAGTGCACGACTTACAAATCCAGTCTTTGGGGTTTTAGGTCGACACTAGGCAAGGTTTAAATCAGCACCAAGAGTGCACCCCCAGCAGCACAAGGGCGGCCAGGTGCAGAGATCGAATTCGGAGTCGGGTGCCCAGGGTTAACCAACGGAGACTGGGGGTAAATGAAGATGCACTGTTCACAGATAAGTAAAGTGAGGTCAGGAGTCGATCTCATGGATTTAAGGATAAGTACAAGAGGCCACAAGGTGGAACCAAACTTAGACCATCAGTGGCCCAGGGACAGCCAGGTGCTGAGTGCCAACACAGTCCTGGGCACCCAATGTTATCCAACGGAAGAGATCATTTTCAGAAACAGAGTGCAGGCTCTGGTCAGGAGGCTGGGCGAGGACAACCCACAGCTGCCTAGGTAAGCAGAGATGCCAGGGGACACAGGGACACTGACAGCTCAGCTCCCCAAGGCCCAGAGGCTCCTGGTGCAGGGGTGTCTTTTGGTGTCAGAAACAGCCTACCAGGCAGGTTGCGGTAAGGGTCCTTGGATTGAGGCTATGGAGTCTGGCGGGGCAGGGGCCAGCCCACGGTGGACTCTTGTTCTGAAGCGCTGGGGAACCTTCACAGGACCAGTGGACCAGGCTGTGGATGATGGGTGCAGAGGTGGATCCAGAGGAAGTTTTTGTGGTTCTTCAGGCAGACTTCTTCTTCTTTGGAGTTAGTTTCTTTTGGACAGGCCCACTGTCTATAGGAGTTCTTTGTCTTAATCGAAGGCAGGCAGTCCTCCCAATGCTTTGGAGGTTGCTGGGCTGCAGGACAAGTTGTCCTTAGGTGCAGGTTCTTCAAGGGCTGCAGACAGGCCGTCGGGCCTGGGGTCAAGTCAGTTGGTGTCTTCAGTCTTCTCTGCTGGTGCGACTTCTGCGGTGTCCTGCTATCCTTTGGTCAACAGGAATGTGAGTTCTAGGGTTTAGGGGTGCCACCTAAATACTGAATTTAGGGGCATCACAGGGTGTGCCAGGATATAGCCAATGGGCTACTCACCTTTAGGGTGATTACAAGCTTCTTATGACTACTTCCTTTGGAAATTAGGCATGGCCCCAAACCTATTGACCTAATTCCTTCCACATAAGATGGTGGCATTTAAAAAGTAGTGTCCACTTCAGCTCGCCAACCTTAGAGGTGGGACTGGCATGAAGTGGGCACTCCTCATAATTTAACTAGTTGTCCTGCTAGTCCTGCTCCCAAAAAGTGGAGTCAGGAACTGGGGGTTGGCATTCTCTACCATGTGGAGAGGCCTGGGTCACATTTCAAAGGCGGCAAGGTCTTTGAAGCTCCTCGCCCTGGAATGTCCATCCTGCTTAAGAGAGGAGGTCACACCTCTGCTCGGAGCAGGCCTTTGTTCTGAGCCCTCAAGAGTATTGACTCTCACCTCAGGGGGCCAGAACACTGTCAAAGGTGGTTGTACTGGTTTTGACCAGTCAGTGCCCATGCTAGCAGTTAGTAGGTTTTCAGGGGGCACCTCTAAGAGGACCACTGATTGCATGTATTAATAAATCCATCACTGGATTAAGTGAGGGTTTATTAATATGAGATGTTTGATACCAAACATCCCTATTGTCAGTGAAGCCATCATGGAGTTGGGAAACTCGTAATGACTATTGTTCAGCACATGTACTTAAAATGGTTTCACTGTTCACTTACTATGTCTGAGAATCGACAAAATATAGCTGGGGCATATCTGCTCATGCAGGTATGCCCTCACATGTAATATAATGCACCCTACCTTTAGGGTTGGAAGACCTGCTAGAGGGATGACTTACATATATTGCATGCAGTGTAAAGGGGACAGGGCATACAGGCTGTGTGCCATGTATTTTCATTTTAGTTCTGCACCAAGACACATAGCCTGTGAATGCAGCACTGTGTGCATTTAGTGAGAGGGTCTCTGAGGGTAGCACAATCCATGCTGCTGTCCTCAGGGGCCTTCCTTTAGTATCCCATACCCTGCATACCAGGGGTAACATTTACTAGGGACTTACAGTGGTAGATAAAGGTTTGCTAATTGAGTAAAATGACTGTGCAGTTTTGGTGAAAGAGATCTGGCATTGGGGACCTCTTTAGCAGGGACCCAGCACACTTTCAGTCGAAATTGCACCAGAAACCAGGCAAAAAGTGGGGGGTGAACATGTCAAGAGAGTCACTTTCCTACAGACGACCCCTACCCTGCAGAGGAGAGGAGCGATACTGTAAAAGAGGAAACTGCTTTGGATTTTTTTTTAATACTCAGGTGTATAAACATTCCCCCCTCTACAATATCACTATAAAAGTTGAACTGAAACTTCCCCATTTGGGTTTCTCCCTTAATAGTAGTTCCCAAAAAGGACAGTGAAGGAGCTGTGCATATATATGTTGACATGCACCAGACGAATGAGAACGACATCCAGGGCTGCACATTGCTGACATGATAATGCAATTGAATAATGTCAAAGTCTTCTCTCGAATTGATCTGAATAAAGGTTATCATCCTTGGAAGCCTGATGAAAGCTGCAGGTACATTACAACCTTTTCTACACATGTTGTTTTTTTTAGCTATAAGAGACTTAGGGCATGGTTTAGATGTTGGCTGTCCCATAGATGATCGCCCACAGAGTCCCACCACTTCACCAAGGATTCCCATCCGTCGCCACAGTGCCATAAGAAAGAGTGGCTAGTGGCAGGACTCCAGCCACACTTACCACTGTGCAGATTTGGATGTGCCTTACTGCCAAGTAAAATATGGCGGTCCAATCTCCAATTTTGCCTTGGCGGATTGGGGAGGAGGTGGGTGTAGGGCAAAGGAGTGAAAACTCACCTTTTTACCCGATTCCACTCCTGTTTCCAGCTGGACACGACTGGACAACACCCTCCATCTCTGCTGCCACTGGATCATGGAGAAAATATAACCCCAGCCACTGAACACGAAGGTAGGGAACCCATGTTGGGCGTGTACATTGGGGGGGGTCACTGCACATAAGCTTGGGACCACTGCAGACATATACATGTCACAGTAATGTTTTTAGATTACTGTGACATGCATATGTCAGGGACACAACTGGGTCAGACACTGTTGTAGTTGAACTCTCGCTCCTTGGCAAGACTGCTGGTTTATGGGAGACAGCACTTTTGTTTGTATGTGACTGAGTCACTCCTACAACAAGCCGCAACTGTCAACCCAGCCCTCCCGGCTCACAAGCAGTACCTCACCAACAACCCAAAGGAAAAAAGGTGATTTCTGGCAGCCTTACGCATGGACTCTGGAGTGCGTCATCTCAGGGGAGTTGTGGTGGAACGGAACGTATCCTTTTCTCACGTTAGTAATAAGTCTCAGTCACACACAGGCAATAAACTAGATGCAGGGAAGATTTCAATATATTTATTGAAAAGACTGCAATCTACAGTAAAATGCATGAGCTGCGATACTTAGGATAACAAACAACCGAAGAAGCATAATTGTGAACTATGAGAGTTGTGAGTACTAAGAACCCCACCATCTTACAATAAACATGAAGTGTAAAATCCCTAACAGAGAGAACCTAGGGCCAGATGTATCAAGCCTTTTTGCATTCGCAAACGTTGCGAATGCCCGTTTGCGAATGCAAAAATGAGCAACGCAAACTAAGTAATCACTAAAATAGCGATTCCTTAAATTTGCGAGCCCCGGAATTGCAATTTGCGATTCTCTAAATAAGAAATCGCAAATAAGGAATCATTATTTGCGATTTCTAAACCACATGTATCAAGCAGTTCCTTAATGCGAATTTGGCATTAAGGAATCGCAATTACCACCAAGTAAAACTTGGTGGTAACCATGTGCAAATTTTAAAAATGACATGTAGCGCACACATGCCCCTTTGGCATGTGTGCGTCTTACATGTCCAAAGCAACTTTTTGGGGTGCAGCAGAGGGGGCCTTAGGCCCCCAGCACCCTGTGGTTTTGCATTTCCAAAATTGCAAATTCAAGTTAGGAATTTGCTATTTGGTAAATGCAAAAAAATCGCAAATATGGGCCTACAGGCCCATAGGTGCGAATGGGGGCTCTATCGCTATTTGCGATTCGGTAATAGCATTTGCGATTTTTAAGAAATCGCTATTAGCGAATCGCAAATATGATGCATAGCATTTTGCGAATCAGAAATAGTGATTTCTTAAAATTCGCTATTACCGATTCGCGAAAGGCTTTGTTCATACATCTGGCCCCTAATCTCTAACCTATAAAGAGCTAGGTATGATAAACCTAATTTTCCAGTACCATGTCCATGAGAAGCGCCCCCAACCCTTGTTACCTTGTAATGAGGTCTCCAGTCAGACTCCGTGGTGACAAAAAGGATGTAGCGAGGTGACGTGCAGCATAGATGGTGTAGATGACATCTGGAAGGTGTCCCTCTGAAAACCTTGTCTGCATGAGGTGCATTTATACAGATCATGTAGGCCCCCGAATGCAGGTATGTTCCCAAAGAATTGATAAGGAAGCAGACTTGTGGTGGCAGTTACGTAAATAATTCTCAACATGTGTACATTATGTTCCTGTCACAGGTAAGTGAGAAAGGGACGTGATGTAAATACCTACGTACGTCGCTTGATTATGATGCTCATAGTGATGCCTTCACAGAGTAGCACTGATAATTCCAATCAAAACATTTTTATAACTATAAGCAATGGCAGCCATCTTAAAAGAAATATTAACATAAATGGGCTAAGACAGAGGACGCTAAGTAGGTTAAAAGTCACTAGGTGACAGGGGCACAGGTCTGCAAGCCAAAGGGCTAAGTTAACCTCTTAACTCCCAATAAAACTAAATATGATTCACTACAACACGGATGGGGACGCACTGGTACACAACACATATCGCACACAAACACAAATGTCATTTTGGTGTCAGTATTCATTGGCAAATGAATGTTGGCACCACAATGACAGTACAGTCACACCTGTCAACTGTGTTCATGTGTGCAGATTGGAAGGGGACCTGTACCTGTCATGTTGTGCGTCAAGCTGTGTGGGTGAGTCAGTACGTGTATATGTTTGTGCAATGTGATTGGCTGGTTGAGGTGGAGGGAGCTCGAGTGGGTGAGTCAGTATGTGTGGCACTTTCATACAGCGTTGATGGTGTTATGTATGGGGTGTTGTCTGTTGTATTGTTGCGTGCAACATTCAGGTGAGTGTTGTGTGGCGGTTGTTGTTATATGTGTAGTCGTGAGTCTTTGTGGAGATGACTGTGTAGTTGTGCTGGATGTTGTGGTTGTGTCGTGTGGGTGTACTGTCGATAGTGTTTGTATGTTGTGTCATAAATGTATAGCAATGTACATTTACAGCATGTACGTGTTGTGTTGTGGTGGAATGGCAATGGATAATAGTGCGTATGTGGTGTGTTTTGTCATGTGTGATGCGTGGGGTCACATATGGCATAGGTACAGTGTGTGTGTGTGTGTGTAACTTATCTGTATTGTGCATTCTGTAGTCTGTATTCAATGCTGAAAGGTTGTACTTGGTGTTCAGATTTCATTATTATCATAGGTTAGTTCCTGGGACACCACAGTTATGGCCCAGCACCCCTGCTCTCTCCATGGCACCCCAACCGCCTCTGAAAGATAGCTTGTCTATTTCTCATCTTGATTAGCATAGTAACCTGCCTGTCTTTTTCCAAATCCCTCCAATCAGTAAGGTCTTCTTATCCTTTTATGGTGTTCTAGCTGTTTCAGTTCACATGGTACTCTAGAATGTTGTTTGTGTCCAGTCTCACTTTTTGTGACATTTTAAATCAACTGCAAAGCCACAAAGCCCTTTGTGGACATCCTGTTGTTAGATTTAGGTTGCTTTTTCTGAGGCAATCAGTTATGTTCGGTTGAAGTTATTTACCACAGTAAAAGGTCACTCAACTCATGGAATGGCAGCATTTTGTGTGGCTACCTGTAGGATGCTGGCCTGGTTTGTAGTGGGTACATAAGGTACTTACACCTTATACCAGGTCCAGTTATCCCTTATTAGTGAAATGTAGTCAGTGTCTAGAAGCCAGGCTGTCTAGAGGTAGCAGTAGGCAGAGCAGCCAAGGCTGAACTAGGAGACATGCAAAGCTCTTGTAATACCACTGTAGTCACACAGTACTCACACACACGAAAGACAATGCTCAGTGTTACCAAAAATAAAGGTACTTTATTTCAGTGACACAAGGCCAAAAACCCTTTGGAGACTATACTCCCTTAGGAGGCAAGTAAATTACACAATATATACACTAGTAACCAAAAACAGGTAAGTAAATAGTCAGATAATCGTGCAAATAGTGAAAATCACAATTGATTGCAAAGGGCCTATATACTAAAATAGTGGGATGTGAATGTCGGTTTCCCACCTAGGCAAGTGTAGTGTGTAGAGGGGTGCTGGGAGTGTAAGAAAACACCAAAGGTAAGTAAAATACCCCACCCCAGAGCCCAGGAGAGTAGGAGTAAAACACAGCAAGTTTCCTAAAACACACTAGAAGTCGTGGTAGAAGACAGTGCAAGAACCAGAAGAGACTGCAAGACACCAACAATAGATTCCTGGACCTGAAGACCTGTGGAAGAAGGGGACCAAGTCCAAGAAGCACTGAAGAGTCCAGGAAGAACAGGAGCCCCTGCTAAACCGGATGAAGGTGCAAAAGGAGAACCACCAGTGAGAAGACAAAGTCAGTATTGTACCAAAGAAGAGAGATGCGGGGGGACTGGTTGGTGCAGGAGATGTCCCACACCGGATGGATTAATGTAGTCTGGTTTGTGTTGCTGGATTCCACCAACAAGCCTTGGTAAATGCCAAAACTTATGTTTCATGAAAAATGGTGCTGCCCGGGGCCAGGAAGGACCAGGTTGACTCTACTCAGGAGGGGTAGACAGAGGAGTCCCTGAGCAACTAAGAGAGCCCTCCAAAGACCAGGCAGCACACACAGAAGTCCCACAACACAGGGACAAAGGAGTTGTAAACGGTGGTCATTGCAGCACTACACAAAGGGATCCCACAACGCTGTAGAACAACTCAGGGAGCTGAGCATCACAGGATAGAGTGCTGGGGTCTTGGGCTAGGCTGTGCACAAAGGAATGCTTGGAAAAGTGCACAGAAGCCCTAGGAGCTGCAAAAAATGCAGTGCACAGGGATAATGTCTGGCATAGGGAGGCAAGCTCTTACCTCCATCAAATTTGGACAGCCGGACCTTTGGACAGTCAGGGACACTTTAGTCCACCACCTGTGTTCCAGGATCCACGCTCGTTGTCAGGAGAGGGGACTTAGAGTACCAGTCGTTACTGCAGAGAGGTGCCACTCCACTGGAGATTCCTTTGGTTCTTCTGGTGCAGGATGAAGACAGGCAGTCCTCAGAGTGTGCACAACCTAGAAACTATTGCAGTTGCTGGCAGGAGTTGAAGTTACAGAGTTGCAGTAGCCTTCTTGGATACTTTGTTGCAGTTGTAGAGTTCCTGGAGCAGCTCTGCTGTTGATCCGACGGTAGAAGATGAAGTAAAGGATGCAGAAGATCCCTGCTGGAGTCTTGCAATCCGAATCTGAGGAAACACCCACAAGAGAGACCCTAAATAGCCCTCAGAGGGGGATTGGCTACCTAACCAGGTATAGACCTGTCAGGAGGGGTTTCTGACATCACCTGCTGGCACTGGCCAATCAGATGTTCCCAGAGTTCCCTGACCATCCTGAAAACAAGATGGCAGAACCCAGGGATACTCTGGAGGATACTCTGGAGGAGCTCTGGGCACCACCCCTGGGTAGTCACTCCCCTTTCCTTTGTCCAGTTTCATGCCAGAGCAGGTACGGGGGGTTCCCCCCTGAACCGGTTTAGACTGAATTATGCAAGGAGGGCACCATCCCATGCCTGTAACACATATTTCCAAAGGAAGAGGGTGTAACACCCCTCTCCTTAAGTAAATACATTGTTCTGCCTTCCTGGGATTGAACTGCTCAAGCCCCAGGAGGGAAGATGCCTGTCTGTGAGGTGGCCGCAGCTGGGGCTGCAGTGAAAACCTCAGAAGGCTGGTATGGCAGTACTGGGAGGGTCATGGAGTGCATGGGATTGTGCAACCAATACTGGAATCAGTATTGGGGTACTCTTTCCAGTTGTTAGACACCTCACATGGCATATTCGGAGTTACCACTATAAAGCTATATAATAGGTATTGACCTATATATAGTGCACATTTATAAGGGCGTCCCCGCACTCACGAAGTCCAGGAAAATGGGCCTGGACAATGTGGGGGCACCTCTGCTAGTGCATGGGTGCCCTCACACACGCGTACTATGCACCTAGCCTTCATGGTCTGAAGGTTAGACATATAGGTGACTTATAAGTGACCTGGTGCAGTGAAAATGGCTGTGAAATAGTGCTTACACTATTTCACTCAGGCTGCAATGGCAGTCCTGAAGACGTTTTTGTATGAGCTCCTTATGGGTGGCAAAAGAAATGCTGCAGCCCATAAGGATCTCCTGGAACCCCAATGCCCTCATCCTCCACTCACTCAACCCAGGCCCTCGCCCCACCTGCACCCTTTCCAGCCCCACACACACTCATGGCCCCTTCACTTGCCACACCTGTCATTTTTCTGGCTCCTCCTCCCCCACACCACACACCAACCACAGTGACCCCCGACAACTCACACAACACCTCAAATGCAACAAACACCTGCTCTGCCCCCACCCCCACCAACCAACCCCGCAGCATACAACCCCACAACCAGAACACACCCCGCAACAACTCGTCATCCCTCATAGACAACCTCTCCAACCTCGGACTCAAACAACTGGTCACCGCACCCACCCACTCAGCAGGACACATGCTCGACCCAATTTTCACCTCAAGCCAACACATAGCCTACACCCACACCACCAAACTCCTCTGGACTGACCACCACTGCATCCACTTCTCCTTCGCCAAACCCCCCGCACACCACCATCAACACATCACACCCTACCGCATGTGGGACAAGATCCCCACAGAACACCTGAACTCCCAACTGGCGCACAACCCCCCCCCACACCAACGACCCCAACACAGGAGCCCACAACCTCTCAAAATGGATCACCACCTGCGCAGACACACTAGCCCCCCTCAGAAAACACATCGCCACCCACAACATCAAGAACGCCCCATGGTTCACCCCGAACTCCAAGACTCCAAGCGCAAATGCCGCCAAGCGGAGAAAATATGGCGACAAGAACCCTCTACAACCAACTTCTCCACCCTCAAAGCCACCATTCGCACCCATCACCAACTCATACGCACCGCCAAAAGAGACCACTCAAGACACGCCTTGACAACAACTCTCAAAACAGCAAAGAACTCTTCACCATCATTTATGAACTAGCCAAACCCAAAGCCAGCAACATAGACCCTTCACACACACAGCCCCTATGTGACACCCTCTCCAACCACTTCCACCACAAAATCCTGGACATCCACAACAGCTTCATACCACAACCACCCACCACACACACCCCTCACTCACCCAACTCAACCCCCACTCATGATCCCCCTACCACACTCACCACCTGGGCCCCCACCACACACGAAGAAACCGAAAGAACCATGAACTCCATCCGCTCCGGATCCCCCTCCGACCCCTACCCACATCGCATCTACAACAAAGCCAGCCCAACCATCGCCCCCATACTCCGCGACATAATCAACTCCTCTTTCGACTCCGCCACCTACCCAGACCCCTGGAAGCACGCGGAAATCACCGCTCTCCTAAAAAAAAAAAAAGCCGACCCAGAGATCCTCTCCAACTATCGCCCTATCTCCCTCCTCCCCTTCCCCGCCAAGGTCGCCGAGAAACTAGTCAACACCCGCCTATCCCACTACCTCGAAGAAAACAACACTCTTGACCCCTCTCAATCCGGGTTCCGCAAGAACCACAGCACGGAAACCGCCCTCATTGCATGCATTGACGACATTAGGACCAAAGTCGACAAAGGCGAGACCGTCGCACTCATCCTCCTAGACCTCTCCACAGCCTTTGACACTGTCTGCCACCACACACTCCGCACACGCCTCCACAACATAGGAATTCGCCACAAAGCCTTAGACTGGCTCACCTCCTTCCTCACTGACCGGACCCAGAGAGTCCGCCTCCCACCTTTCCACTCCACCACCACCAAGATCATCTGCGGAGTCCCCCAAGGGTCCTCTCTTAGCCCCACACTCTTCAACATTTACATGATCCCCCTAGCCAACATCCTCCGATCACACGGAATCACTATCCTCTCCTACGTAGATGACACCCAACTCATCCTCTCCCTCACCCGCAACCCCACCACTGCCAAAACCAACCTACACGCAGCTCTCCTCGACACCGCCAACTGGATGACAACTAACCACCTCAAGCTTAACTCCATCAAAACCGAGATCATCATCTTCGGCCCCAACAAAACCATATGGGACGACTCCTGGTAGCCCACCACCCTAGGACCCGCACCCACCCCCGCAAACCATGCACGCAACCTCAGCATCATCCTGGACCCCTCCCTCTCCATGATACAGCAAATCAATGCTCTTACCTCCTCCTGCCTCCTCACACTCCGCACTCTAAAAGAATCCTTCAAATGGATTCCCCCAGAGACCAGGAAGACAGTCACCCATGCACTCATCAGCAGCAGACTAGGCTACGGTAACGCCCTCTACGCCGGACCTACACTCAAACTCACACGCAAACACCAGAGAATCCAGAACACAGCCGCGCGCCTCGTCCTTGGCCTCCCCGTCACAAACGAATCTCACCACACCTCAAAACCCTTCACTGGCTCCCCATAAACAAGAGAATCACATTCAAGATCCTCATCCACGCACACAAATGCCTCCACAACACCGGCCCTAAATACCTCAATGAAAGAGTGAACTTTCAATACTCCCACCCGCAAACTCCGATCAGCCAACCTCGCCCTAGCCACAGTCCCCTGCATCCAATGCACCACCACAGGAGGCAGGTCCTTCTCCTACCTCGCCCCCAAAAACTGGAACTCCCTCCCCACCAACCTCCGCAAAACCAAAGACCTCCTTCTCTTCAGAAAGAACCTCAAAACATGGCTGTTCGAACAGTGACCCTCCTGCCCCCCCCCCCCAGCAGCTTGAGACCCTCACGAGTGAGTAGCGCGCTTTATAAATTATTTTTGATTGATTTTGATTGAATGCCGTGGGTACCTAGGTACCATATACTAGGGACTTTAAGGGGGGTCCAGTATACCAATTTGGAGTGGAATACTGGGTTACCAGTATGGAAGTACAAATTTGGAATCAGAGTGAGCATAAGCACTGGAGTTCTGGTTAGCAGGACTCCAGTGACACAGTCGAGCATACTGACAAAACAGTAAAACATACTGACATGTAGGCTACAAACTAGGAGCACTGGGGTCCTGACTAACAGCATCCCAGTGAGACAGTAAAAACACACTGACAAACAGGCCAAAAATGGGGGTAACCATGCTAAAAAGGGGCTACTTTCTCACACTACCCAAGACGTGTCTGAGAGACATCAGAACCATGGCCACTTAGACGACTGCTCACATCTTTATTCACATTAGGAAGTGTTCTGAGTGCTTCAGTACCAATATTCTAATCAGCGTATCTTTGAGCAAGGAGTCTGTGGCAAATAAAGCATGGGTAAGGCAACAGTTACATTTTATTGTGTTTTCTGTTACTCGTCCCTATATGGTTACAGATCAGGCACTACTTTAGTGTATCCTAAAGTAGTAACGACTGTCACTTGGGAGAGGGATGATATGGACATACCAGTAATGCTCTTTTCATGGAGTCCACAGCTCTTGCCTAAGTCTTTGCGACCTTCTGGTTGAAACAAATGTGTTTTCAACTATGCAGGGTACTACTTGGTGTCCTGCAGTGCTGATGCTCAGAAGTCTTAATAATGTGTTCTCTAGTAGGGGAAACTACAGTATAATAAGAGTTTAGGGGTGTAGCTTGGTCAGTAAGATTTGGGGGGGGGGAGAGCTTCAGATTTTCCAACAATCATGCTGACTTATAATGTAGAAATACTTTTTTAGGACAAGCAGGGCACATGAGATATTATAAAGGAGTAGTGGAAAGGGAGACAAATGCGGATTGGTAGGGGTAGTAAATGAGAGAAAACACACATTTCTGAAAATAATCAACATTTTTTAAATATTTTCAAAGCCAATGCAGAGAGGGAGAGTGTGTGTGTTTTTGTCTATGTAAAAATTCCTTGTGAATCAGACACCTCATACCCGTCTGAAAGCACATGTACCCAACTAATTACCTGAAGATACATTTATTAGAGGGGTGTAAAACTCCAAACACCCCCCTAAAGCTACGCCCCTGGAATAGAAACATTTTCAAGAACTATTCGGGTTGCAAGTCTCTGGGTCATGGACTTACCTTGATAAGTAAGGACTGTGATGAGAAAGTGATGAGAAAGAGATGAAGATGAGGGGGAAGTAATCAGGCTGTTTGAATAGGTTTCCCCTGCTATATATACTCAGTAAGTATACTAGGTGTAACGCACACGTTCAGTGGTGCGTATGGCTACATTCATGCATTAAATTATTTAGAATTGTTAAGAAAAACGTTTCTACCCTTAATCGCCACATTTAGTAGCTCCCTGCTTTCACAATGTCTGACACCTTCAGTTACTCGCTTGCTGTTTTACTGAAAAGCACTTTGTATGCTTTTATTACTGCCAGACCTGCCAACCTGAGCAAAACACTCTCTGTGTAAGGAGGGGATGGAGTTAAGGACAGGGCAGGGCCTCTTGCTGAGAAGTACTTGAGAGGCAGTTTTTCTCCCACCCCAAACCCCTCCCCCCAAAAAAAAAGCTTTCTGAGGTTCGTGCTGATGTCCTGGGTACAGCATCCATTTTAGGACATCCTCATTCCTCACTCCTCATCCCTACTTCACATCCATCATCCCTACTTCTCATCCATCATCCATTATCCTTACTTCTTATCCATCATCCCTACTTCTTATCCATCATACATTATCCCTACTTCTCATCCATCATACATCATCCCTACTTCTCATCCATCATCCCTACTTCTCATCCATCATACATCATCCCTTCTTCTCATCCATCACCCCTACTTCTCATCCATCATCCTTACTTCTCTTCCATCACCCCTACGTCTCATCCCTGGTTCTCATCCATACTTCTCATCCATCTTCCATCATCCCTACTTCTCATACCTCATCCATCATCCCTACTTCTCATCCATCATCCCTACTTCTAATCCATCATACATCATCCCTGCTCTCATCCTTACTTCTCATCCATCATCCCTACTTCTAATTCATCATACAGCATCCCTACTTCTAATCAATCATACATCATCCCTACTTCTCCTCCATCTTCCATACTTCGCTTCCATTATCCCTACTTCTCATCCTACTTCTCATCCATCATCCTTACTTCTCATCCATCAGCCCTACTTCTCATCCATCATCCTTACTTCTTTTCCATCACCCCTACGTCTCATCCCTGGTTCTCATCCCTACTTCTCTTCCATCATTCCTACTTCTCATACCTCATCCATCATCCCTACTTCTCATCCATCATCCATCATCCCTACTTCTAATTCATCATACATCATCCCTACTTCTAATCCATCATACATCATCCCTACTTCTCATCCATCATCCCTACTTCTCTTCCATCATCCCTACTTCTCATCCATCATCCTTACTTCTCTTCCATCACCCCTACATCTCATCCCTTGTTCTCATCCATACTTCTCATCCATCTTCCATCATCCCTACTTCTCATACCTCATCCCTACTTCTCATCCATCATCCCTACTTCTAATCCATCATACATCATCCCTGCTCTCATCCTTACTTCTCATCCATCATCCCTACTTCTAATTCATCATACATCATCCCTACTTCTAATCCATCATACATCATCGCTACTTCTCATCCATCATCCCTACTTCTCATCCTACTTCTCATCCATCATCCCTACTTCTCATCCATCAGCCCTACTTCTTATCCATCATCCTTACTTCTTTTCCATCACCCCTACGTCTCATACCTCATCCATCATCCCTACTTCTCATCCATCATCCCTACTTCTAATTCATCATACATCATCCCTACTTCTAATCCATCATACATCATCCCTACTTCTCATCCATCATCCCTACCTTTCTTCCATCATCCCTACTTCTCATCCTACTTCTCATCCATCATACCTACTTCTCATCCATCAGCCCTACTTCTCATCCATCATCCTTACTTCTTTTCCATCACCCCTACGTCTCATCCCTGGTTCCCATCCCTACTTCTCTTCCATCATTCCTACTTCTCATGCCTCATCCATCATCCCTACTTCTCATCCATCATCCTTACTTCTCACCCTTACTTCTCATCCATCATCCCTACTTCTAATCCATCATACATCATCCTACTTCTCATCCATCATCCCTATTTCTCATCCATCATCCATCATCCCTACTTCTCATCCATCATCCCTACTTCTCTTCCATCATACATCATCCCTACTTCTCATCCATCATACATCACCACTACTTCTCATCCATCATCCCTACTTCTCATCCATCATCCTTAATTCTCTTCCATCACCCCTAAATCTCATCCCTGGTTCTCATCCATACTTCTCATCCATCTTCAATCATCCCTACTTCTCATACCTCATCCATCATCCCTACTTCTCATCCTTACTTCTCATCCATCATCTCTACTTCTAATCCATCATACATCATCCCTGCTTCTCATTCTTACTTCCCATCCATCATCCCTACTTCTAATCCATCATACATCATCCCTACTTCTAATCCATCATACATCATCCCTACTTCTCATCCATCATCCCTACTTCTCTTCCATCATCCCTACTTCTCATCCTACTTCTTATCTATCATCCCTACTTCTCATCCATCAGCCCTACTTCTCATCGATCATCCTTACTTCTTTTCCATTACCCCTACATCTCATCCCTGGTTCTCATCCCTACTTCTCTTCCATCATTCCTACTTCTCATACCTCATCCATCATCCCTACTTCTCATCCATCATCCCTACTTCTCACCCTTACTTCTCATCCATCATCCCTACTTCTCATACATCATCCCTACTTCTCATCCATCATCCCCGCTTCTCATCCATCATACAACATCCCTACTTCTCATCCATCTTCCCTGCTTCTCCATCATACATCATCCCTGCTTCTCATCCATCATACTTCATACCTACTTCTCATCCATCATCCCTGCTTCTCTTCCATCATCGCTACTTCTCACCCTTCATCCCAGCTTCTCATCCCTACTTCTCTTCCATCATCCCTGCTTCTCATAGCAACTTCTTTTCCATCATCCCTACTTCTCATCCATCATCCATCATCCCTACTTCTAATTCATCATACATCATCCCTACTTCTAATCCATCATACATCATCCTTACTTCTCATCCATCATCCCGACTTCTCTTCCATCACCCCTACTTCTCATCCATCATCCTTACTTCTCTTCCATCACCCCTACGTCTCATCCCTGGTTCTCATCCATACTTCTCATCCATCTTCCATCATCCCTACTTCTCATACCTCATCCATCATCCCTACTTCTCATCCATCATCCCTACTTCTAATCCATCATACATCATCCCTGCGCTCATCCTTACTGTAGGAAAGTACCATCTTGCCTGGCATGTTACCCCCATTTTTCACTGTATATATGTTGTTTTAGTTGTATGTGTCACTGGGACCCTGCCAGCCAGGGCCCCAGTGCTCATAAGTGTGCCTGAATGTGTTACCTGTGTTATGACTAACTGTCTCACTGAGGCTCTGCTAATCAGAACCTCAGTGGTTATGCTCTCTCATTTCTTTCAAATTGTCACTAACAGGCTAGTGACCAATTTTACCACTGTACATTGGCTTACTGGAACACCCTTATAAATCCCTAGTATATGGTACTGAGGTACCCAGGGTATTGGGGTTCCAGGAGATCCCTATGGGCTGTAGCATTTCTTTTGCCTCAAATAAAGAGAAGGGATCGGAGGATTTTATGGTCCAGTGTACACCCTCCAGTCAAACTGATAATATAATATAATACACTGTTCCAAAACTGGTGAGAAGGAAAAGGGAAGAAGTCCTGATAATCAGGAGCACAAGTCCTCACACACCACATTTGGTGTCATGCTTCATCATAGGACAGCTCCTCGTCAGGCCGGCACTGCAATGCCTGATGGGCACCCCCCGAAGGGGGGCTCTTTGCCGGAGATCTTTTAGTTAATGATGAAGCCGCGGAACCACATGTGGGTCCGAGAAAGAGGAAAGAAAAAAGACAAGAAGAGGATAAAATTGGCTCAAAACCCTCACTAAATAATTTATTTATTGTTCGCTGTTGGGAATTGGTCAAGATTAAAAAAGTAGCAAGGGAGTGAAACAAGAGGTAATGCTCAGACACTCGTACAAAAATCAAGATAAAGGAAGACGGTAATTATCCGAAGTCCCTCAGTATAAGGTCAATATACGGTCGACATGTTTCGCGTCTCTCATGGTCCAAAAGGATCCCTTGACGCTTCTTCAGGACCTAATTATTCATTGGACTTCTCCAATTGAAAACAAAGGAAAATTCATCAGCTCCTGCAACCTAACGCTCACAGTCAAGACGTCATTGGTCACTTACTAGAGATAAACCGGGCTGGCTTCCCTTTCCTATTAGTCACCCTAGATACAGGGAGAAAAAAGAGATTAATAAATTGCGTAACTACATTATCTACGCTCTTCGAGTACTACATATAAATGAAAAGTGAAAAATAGTGACAAACTGTGCAACTCATAGTGATAAAGTGGATGGTAGCAACCCATGCTCGTGATATATAGGAGGGCTTACCATCTCTATTTAGAGGAAGTGTTTCATGGGATCACGCAGGCCTGTTGCCCGGTTCACAATGAATCTAATTGCAAGATAAGCGTAAGCAATGACAAAAGGACAAAATGTCTCCGTTACTAAATCATCAATAAGATCTATAACATGGTCACTGGAAGTAAGCAGAAATTCATTATATGGTAAGTGGTGCAACACTGGGTACAGAAAAAGTGTAGTATACATCCATACGCATATAATAAAACCGAAATATAGCAGTATAACTACAAATATCTCATCATAAGTTACAAGATGATAGTGATAATAACCCTAGTATTGGGTATATGCCCAAAAGGTCTGTAAATAGACAAACTTCAGGGAAAGGACTACAACAAGAGAAACAAGTCCTAGAATTACTAAAAGTCAGAGAGCAAGTGTGTAAAGGATACTCAGTAATAAGTGTGAATGGCAGTGGTAGGGGGCCAGGATATACTTTCTGTACTGGCTACCTTCCTATTATATGCACAATCACCTTAACATGTAAATAACACAAAGCCCAAGTGGTAGGGGGATAAATGTTGCATAATGGATAACAAGCCGATTACTGTTCCGAGTAGCTAGATAAACAACACTCCCCAGCCAGGCTGCTAAGGGACATGAACGGGAACAATATCTCTAAGTATCGCGTCCATAACGCTCTAAACGGACCTGGAGCACTTACTTGTGAGGTTACCGGCGTGCAATGAGACACCTACCCCCGCGGCTGCGTTCCCGAATGTGAGACGAGCCTAAGAACTTGAAGTATAAATAACCCGCGCGCGGAGCGCGCGTTGAGCAATAAACCAATTTGTTACCAAGCAACTGTGTCAAGCTTGGTAAGATCGATCTCAAAAGGGAGAAAGGACTTCACCTGTGAGATCGCTGTAGTCTTAACCACTGCGTCGGCCATCTTAGACTGGTGAATAATCACCGGAAAAGAGGATAAATATACCAGTCACAAATTATGAGAATAGAATGGTGACTCTCCACCCACGTGACTTATGAGGACAACGGTCATCAACTCCTTGTATAACTACAAGGAGGCTTCTTTTAGAAAGCGTGGAAAAGTAATTATCAAAACCAAAATCACAACTGTGTGTTGTGATCAGGGACTCTGTCAATAGTCATAATGCAGCAGTCAAGACCAGGGAGGGGTTCAGCCTGGAATTGTCAACAACCAACTACATAGAGAGATTGAACCAAGGTATGTCATCATTCAATCCTCGACGGTGGGTATTAAGTCTGTATACCCAACGTTGTTCAAGCTCAAAGAGAGGACGAGTGCCTGTCAGGGCACAGGTCTGTAGTACTACCCACCACATGTCATCTGGTGTATGATTAGATTCAATAAAATGGATGCTAAGTTTCGTCGTGGCGCGTCCACAGCGAATGTTGCTGCGGTGTTCGTTTATCCTTACTTTCACAGATCGTGTGGTCATCCCTACGTATCGCAGATTACATGGACACGTGATAAGGTAGATACAATTGCGAGTATTGCAATTGGTATGTTTCATCAATCGCCATGTTAGTGAGGGTTCTAGTTCAAGGGTATCTACCCGTTTGGTTAGAGAACAAACATTGCAATTTCCACAGGGGAAATGGCCCTTAACTGGAGGGAGGTCCCAAAGTGACCTTTGACTGGTCGGAGTTATGGTGGGTCTTGGTCGAGTATGTACCAGAATATCTTTAATATTGGAAGTTCGTTTAAAAGCAAAAACAGGCTTGGGAATGTTCTCGCCTCCACTGCAGAGGACCGACCATCTTTTGTTAATTATTTTTTTGACTGCATTGGAGAGTGGTGTAAATGTAGATACACAGGTAAGTTTGGTTTCCGTGGATTTAGGAGTCAACTGTAGTAGGGATTCTCTGTCACTGTATTTGGCTCGCTTGTAGGCTGTGTTGATAACCCTATTCGGGTAATTACGGTCATGTAGTCTGGTCTGTAAATCAGTGGCTTGAATAGTAAATTGTTGCAGGTTACTACAGTTCCGTCGGAGGCGTAAAAACTGCCCATACGGTAAATTGTCTCTTAACGCCTTTGGATGGTGGCTGTCATATAATAACAAGCTGTTCCGATCCGTCACTTTATGGAAGGTTCGAGTTCTCAGTTGGCCTTCCTCAATGCTAATCAGCAGGTCTAAGAACGAGATCTCTGTAGTGGAGATGGAAGATGTAAAGTTCAGAAAGGGGTCCAGACCATTTATCCAAGTGGTGAACGAGTCTACCTCAGATGTGGGGCCATGCCATATGACAAGAATGTCGTCTATGTATCGACGCCATAGTTTAATGTTGTCAAAAAAGGGGTTGGACTCAGGCAGGATGAAACGTTTCTCAAAATCATACATATACATGCAGGCCAGGCTCGGGGCAAAAGTACTTCCCATTGAAGTACCGCGAATCTGGTGGAAGAGTTTGTCCTCAAACTGGAAAAAATTCTTAGTCATGGCTAGGCTAGCACAATGCATGATGAAGTGAACTGGAGTCATAGAATTTAGACTAGCAGTCAAAAGGGATGTCTCAACTACCTTCAGTGTAGCTGCCTGCGGAATATTAGTGTATAAAGCCTCAACGTCAAGGGTAATGAGGGCATTAACGTGGACTGTTGAGTTGATGGACTCAATAAGGTTAAGGACATCTTTGGTGTCTCTAAGATAAGTAGTAGATTGTTGTACAAGAGGTCGTAAAAAATGGTCACAAAATATGGATAGTGGTTCAAGGACGGAACCGATCCCTGAGACTATCGGGCGTCCAGGGGGAGGAGATCTGCCCTTGTGGATTTTCGGGAGACAATAAAAATATGGAATACGCGGATCCTCAGTGTCCAGAAATTCTGCTTCTTTCTGAGATATCAAAGTATTACTGTAGGCCTCCTCTATCATACCACGGATCTCTATTTGCAAACTAGCTGTAGGATCCTGATCAATCCGCGCGTAGTAAGTAGAATCACCTAAAAGGCGAAGACATTCCTGTCTGTAATCCGCTGTGTTCAACACAACAATCGCACCTCCCTTGTCCGCTGGTTTGATGGTAATATTGGTATCGGCGGATAGGTCTCGGAGTGCGTCATTCTCAGCTTTAGGTATGTTGATAAATCTGTGCTCTGGTCTTATCTTCGTAACGTCAGAGGTAACTGCTTTTTCGAAAGCCAGGACCTCACAGGGCATGGAGGAGGTGGGAGGCATGAACTTGGAAGGTCGTCTGAGACCAGAATCCTGGGGAGAGTCATCACTGGATCTGTCTTTGAAAAAGAATTGAAGACGAATTTTTCTGAAGAACCGAGAAAGTTCACATTGCAAACGGAAAATGTCGGTCTTTGGGGTGGGGACATACCCCAAACCTTTATTCAGTGCCCTTGTTTCATAAAGGGAGAGAGGCCTTGAGGACAAATTCACCACTAGATCTTGGTTGGGGGGGTCTTGCCCTGGCTCCTGGTGACCATCTGTGGTTCTTCCTGTGACCAATGAACTCTCCTGCCTCTTCCTCGTCTTCTGCCTCTTCCTCTGCCCCTGCCCTGGCCTAAAAAAGGCATATATGGTGGCATGGGGCGTGGTTGATAAAAAGGAAAGGGATGTTGCCAAGCCATCGGGTGACCTGGATGGTATTGTGGGAAGTTGTAGTAAGGTTGGGGTCTCTCGTCTTCAGTGCTCCATCCATCAGAGGATGAGCTCTGACTGAATTTGCGAGGTCTTCTACCAGATGAAGATTCATCTGATGAGACGGAAGGCGTGTCTGTCGTGTAGTCTTCCTTGATATAAGGGTAGACCTTCTCTCTATTGAACTTGTTGATATCTTTCTGTAACTTAGTAATCTTCTGTTGTGTTAGAAACTCTTTTGTTTCATTTAAATCAGTATCAAATTATCAGAAGATGATAAACCTAAAACTGCAGTTATCCCTTATTAGTGTATAGGGTGTCTAGCAGCTTAGGCTGATAGATAATGGTAGCTTAGCAGAGCAGCTTAGGCTGAACTAGGAGACGTGTGAAGCTACTACAGTACCACTTAGTGTCATATGCACAATATCATAAGAAAACACAATACACAGTTATACTAAAAATAAAGGTACTTTATTTTTATGACAATATGCCAAAGTATCTTAGAGTGTACCCTCAGTGAGAGGATAGGAAATATACACAAGATATATATACACAATAGCAAAAATATGCAGTATAGTCTTAGAAAACAGTGCAAACAATGTATAGTTACAATAGGATGCAATGGGGAAACATAGGGATAGGGGCAACACAAACCATATACTCCAAAAGTGGAATGCGAACCACGAATGGACCCCAAACCTATGTGACCTTGTAGAGGGTCGCTGGGACTATTAGAAAATAGTGAGAGTTAGAAAAATAACCCTCCCCAAGACCCTGAAAAGTGAGTGCAAAGTGCACTAAAGTTCCCCTAAGGACAAAGAAGTCGTGTTAGAGGAATAATGCAGGAAAGACACAAACCAGCAATGCAACAACTGTGGATTTCCAATCTAGGGTACCTGTGGAACAAGGGGACCAAGTCCAAAAGTCACAAGCAAGTCGGAGATGGGCAGATGCCCAGGAAATGCCAGCTGCGGGTGCAAAGAAGCTTCTACTGGACAGAAGAAGCTGAGGTTTCTGCAGGAAAGAAAAGGGCTAGAGACTTCCCCTTTGGAGGACGGATCCCTCTTGCCTTGGAGAGTCGTGCAGAAGTGTTTTCCCGCCGAAAGAACGCCAACAAGCCTTGCTAGCTGCAAATCGTGCGTTTGGCGTTTTTGGACGCTGCTGGGGCCCAGGAGGGACCAGGAGATCGCAAATTGGACCTGAAGAGAGAGGGGACGTCAAGCAAGACAAAGAACCCTCACTGAAGCAGGTAGCACCTGGGGAAGTGCCAGAAACAGGCACTACGAGGATGCGTGAAATGGTGCTCGCTGAAGTTGCACAAAGGAGTCCCACGTCGCCGGAGACCAACTTAGAAAGTCGTGCAATGCAGGTTAGAGTGCCGTGGACCCAGGCTTGGCTGTGCACGAAGGATTTCCGCCGGAAGTGCACAGGGGCCGGAGTAGCTGCAAAGTCGCGGTTCCCAGCAATGCAGCCCAGCGAGGTGAGGCAAGGACTTACCTCCACCAAACTTGGACTGAAGAGTCACTGGACTGTGGGGGTCACTTGGACAGAGTCGCTGGATTCGAGGGACCTCGCTCGTCGTGCTGAGAGGAGACCCAAGGGACCGGTAATGCAGCTTTTTGGTGCCTGCGGTTGCAGGGGGAAGATTCCGTCGACCCACGGGAGATTTCTTCGGAGCTTCTGGTGCAGAGAGGAGGCAGACTACCCCCACAGCATGCACACGCAGGAAAACAGTCGAGAAGGCGGCAGGATCAGCGTTACAGAGTTGCAGTAGTCGTCTTTGCTACTATGTTGCAGGTTTGCAGGCTTCCAGCGCGGTCAGCAGTCGTTTCCTTATCAGAAGGTGAAGAGAGAGATGCAGAGGAACTCGGATGAGCTCTTGCATTCGTTATCTGAAGTTTCCCCAGAGACAGAGACCCTAAATAGCCAGAAAAGAGGGTTTGGCTACCTAGGAGAGAGGATAGGCTACTAACACCTGAAGGAGCCTATCAGCAGGAGTCTCTGACGTCACCTGGTGGCACTGGCCACTCAGAGCAGTCCAGTGTGCCAGCAGCACCTCTGTTTCCAAGATGGCAGAGGTCTGGAGCACACTGGAGGAGCTCTGGACACCTCCCAGGGGAGGTGCAGGTCAGGGGAGTGGTCACTCCCCTTTCCTTTGTCCAGTTTCGCGCCAGAGCAGGGGCTAAGGGGTCCCTGAACCGGTGTAGACTGGCTTATGCAGAATTGGGCACATCTGTGCCCAAGAAAGCATTTCCAGAGGCTGGGGGAGGCTACTCCTCCCCTGCCTTCACACCATTTTCCAAAGGGAGAGGGTGTCACACCCTCTCTCAGAGGAAGTTCTTTGTTCTGCCATCCTGGGCCAGGCCTGGCTGGACCCCAGGAGGGCAGATGCCTGTCTGAGGGGTTGGCAGCAGCAGCAGCTGCAGTGAAACCCCAGGAAGGGCAGTTTGGCAGTACCAAGGTCTGTGCTACAGACCACTGGGATCATGGGATTGTGCCAACTATGCCAGGATGGCATAGAGGGGGCAATTCCATGATCATAGACATGTTACATGGCCATATTCGGAGTTACCATTGTGAAGCTACATATAGGTAGTGACCTATATGTAGTGCACGCGTGTAATGGTGTCCCCACACTCACAAAGTTCAGGGAATTGGCTCTGAACAATGTGGGGGCACCTTGGCTAGTGCCAGGGTGCCCTCACACTAAGTAACTTTGCACCTAACCTTTACCAGGTAAAGGTTAGACATATAGGTGACTTATAAGTTACTTAAGTGCAGTGTAAAATGGCTGTGAAATAACGTGGACGTTATTTCACTCAGGCTGCAGTGGCAGGCCTGTGTAAGAATTGTCAGAGCTCCCTATGGGTGGCAAAAGAAATGCTGCAGCCCATAGGGATCTCCTGGAACCCCAATACCCTGGGTACCTCAGTACCATATACTAGGGAATTATAAGGGTGTTCCAGTAAGCCAATGTAAATTGGTAAAATTGGTCACCAGCCTGTTAGTGACAATTTGAAAGTAATGAGAGAGCATAACCACTGAGGTTCTGGTTAGCAGAGCCTCAGTGAGACAGTTAGGCACCACACAGGGAACATATACATGCACACCTATGAGCACTGGGGCCCTGTGTGACAGGGTCCCAGTGACACATACATATAGGCCACAAACCTATGAGCACTGGGGTCCTGACCAGCAGGATCCCAGTGACACATAACAAACATACTGAAAACATAGTGTTTTCACTATGAGCACTGAGGCCTGGCTATCAGGATCCCAGTGAGACAGTGAAAACAGTGACAAACACCCTGACATACACTCACAAACAGGCCAAAAGTGGGGGTAACAAGGCTAGAAAGAGGCTACCTTCTCACAGCTACCCCTAATAAATGGTGTTGAGGTTCAGGCCTACAGGGACACAGGTGCCAGTGTCACAATGGTGATAGAGAAACTGGTCCACCCTGAACAACACCTACTTGGTCACCAGTACCAAGTAACCGATGCTCACAACAACACACTTAGCCACCCCATGGCTGTTGTAAATCTCAACTGGGGGGGGGTTACTGGTCCAAAGAAAGTTGTGGTAGCCTCAGATTTGCCTGTAGACTGTCTACTAGGAAATGATTTGGAGACATCAGCTTGGTCAGATGTGGAGTTGGAGGCCCATGCAGCAATGCTGGGCATCCCAGGGCATATTTTTGCTTTAACCAGGGCTCAGGCCAAAAAGCAAAAAGGACAGGGAAACTTGGATCCTGGAACAATGGACCAAGTGCTCCCTAAAGCTAGGGCTAGTAGAAGTAAAGCACTTCCTACTATCCCTCCCTCTACAGTGGATTCTAATTCAGAGGAAGAAGAATTTCCACCCTGTGCAGAACCTACACCAGAGGAGCTGGAAGCAGACACTGCTGAGCTTTTGGGTGAAGGGGGGCCTGCCAGGGAGGAGCTGAGTGTGGCACAGCAAACCTGTCCCACACTAGAGGGTCTAAGACAGCAAGCTGTCAAACAAGCTAATGGGGATGTCAGTGACTCTCACAGAGTTTACTGGGAGGACAACCTCTTGTACACTGAAGCAAGGGATCCTAAACCTGGAACTGCCAGGAGGTTAGTGATTCCGCAGGAGTACAGAAAGTTCCTCCTAACTCTAGCCCACGACATTCCCCTAGCTGGACATTTGGGACAAATGAAAACTTGGGACAGACTTGTTCCCTTTTTTCATTGGCCTAGAATATCTGAGGACACAAAGGAATTTTGTAAGTCCTGTGAAACCTGTCAAGCCAGTGGCAAGACAGGTGGCACTCCAAAGGCACCCCTTATTCCACTGCCTGTGGTTGGGGTTCCCTTTGAAAGGGTAGGGGTTGACATAGTTGGCCCCCTCGACCCTCCTACTGCTTCAGGCAATAGGTTTATCTTGGTGGTAGTGGACCATGCCACCAGATATCCTGAAGCAATTCCTCTTAGGACCACTACAGCACCTGCAGTGGCAAAGGCCCTCCTGGGAATATTTTCCAGGGTGGGCTTCCCAAAAGAGGTGGTATCAGACAGGGGAAGCAATTTCATGTCTGCTTACTTAAAGGCCATGTGGAAGGAGTGTGGTGTGACTTACAAGTTCACTACACCCTATCATCCACAAACAAATGGACTGGTGGAGAGATTTAACAAAACTCTCAAAGGCATGATTATGGGTCTCCCTGAAAAACTCTGCAGGAGATGGGATATCCTGTTACCATGCCTCCTTTTTGCCTACAGGGAGGTACCCCAGAAAGGAGTGGGCTTCAGCCCCTTTGAACTCCTCTTTGGACACCCTGTTAGGGGTCCACTAACACTTGTCAAGGACGGTTGGGAACAACCTTTAAAAACTCCAAAGCAAGATATTGTGGATTATGTACTTGGCCTCAGATCAAGGATGGCTGAGTACATGAAAAAGGCCAGTAAAAACCTTCAGGCCAGCCAAGAGCTCCAAAAGCAATGGCATGACCAGAAGGCTGTTTTGGTTCAGTAGAAACCAGGGCAGAAAGTGTGGGTCTTGGAGCCTGTGGCCCCAAGAACACTCCAAGATAAATGGAGTGGATCCCACACAATTGTTGAGAAAAAGGGTGAAGTCACCTACTTAGTTGACTTAGGCACTGCCAGGAGTCCCCTTAGGGTACTCCATGTCAACCGCCTGAAACCCTACTAGGACAGGGCTGATCTCACCCTGCTCATGGCAACTGATGAGGGACAGGAAGAAGACAGTGATCCTCTACCTGATCTCTTTTCTTCCACAGAACAAGATGCTCTAGTGGAAGGTGTAGTTTTGGCTGATTGTCTTACTGCTGAGCAGAAAGACCATTGCATAAATCTCCTGGGTCAGTTTTCTGAACTCTTCTCTACTGTGCCAGGTACCACTTCTTGGTGTGAGCACACTATAGATACTGGAGACAGCTTGCCTGTCAAAAGTAAGATCTATAGGCAGCCTGACCATGTCAGGGACTGCATAAAGCAAGAGGTGCAGAAAATGTTAGAACTGGGAGTGGTTGAGCACTCTGAAAGTCCATGGGCTTCTCCTGTGGTACTTGTACCAAAACCTCATTCCAAGGATGGAAAGAAGGAAATGCGGTTTTGTGTAGACTACAGAAGTCTCAACCAGGTAACCAAAACTGATGCTCACCCTATACCCAGGGCAGATGAGCTCATAGATACACTGGCATCTGCCAAGTATCTAAGCACTTTTGATTTGACTGCAGGGTATTGGCAGATCAAATTATCAGAAGATGCTAAACCTAAAACTGCATTTTCAACCATTGAAGGCCATTACCAATTCACAGTAATGCCTTTTGGATTGAAAAATGCACCTGCCACTTTTCAGAGGTTGGTGAACACAGTCCTGCAAGGGCTGGAAGCTTTTAGTGCAGCATATTTGGACGATATAGCTGTCTTTAGCTCCAGCTGGGATGATCACCTGGTCCACCTATGGAAAGTTTTGGAGGCCCTGCAAAAGGCAGGCCTCACTATCAAGGCTTCAAAGTGCCAGATAGGGCAGGGTAAGGTGGTTTATCTGGGACACCTTGTTGGTGAGGAACAGACTGAACCACTTCAGGGGAAAATCCAAACTATTATAGATTGGGTTCCCCCTACTACTCAGACTCAGGTGAGAGCCTTCTTAGGCCTCACTGGGTATTACAGGAGGTTCATTAAGAACTATGGCTCCATTGCAGCCCCTCTTAATGACCTCACATCCAAGAAAATGCCTAAAAAGGTATTATGGAGAGCAAACTGTCAGAAAGCTTTTGAGGAGCTGAAGCAGGCCATGTGCTCTGCACCTGTCCAGAAAAGCCCTTGTTACTCTAAAAAATTCTATGTCCAGACTGATGCATCTGAATTAGGAGTAGGGGCAGTCCTATCACAACTTAATTGTGAGGGCCAGGATCAACCTGTTGCTTTTATTAGTAGGAGGTTGACCCCTAGAGAAAAGCGTTGGTCTGCCATTGAGAGGGAGGCCTTTGCTGTGGTCTGGGCACTGAAGAAGTTGAGGCCATACCTGTTTGGCACTCACTTCATTGTTCAGACAGACCACAAACCTCTACTTTGGCTAAAACAAATGAAAGGTGAAAATCCTAAATTATTGAGGTGGTCCATATCCCTACAGGGAATGGACTATACAGTGGAACATAGACCTGGGAGTAGCCACTCCAATGCAGATGGACTCTCCAGATATTTCCACTTAGACAATGAAGACTCATCAGGTCATGGCTAGTCTTATTGTCCTTCGTTTGGGGGGGGGGTTGTGTAGGAAAGTACCATCTTGCCTGGCATGTTACCCCCATTTTTCACTGTATATATGTTGTTTTAGTTGTATGTGTCACTGGGACCCTGCCAGCCAGGGCCCCAGTGCTCATAAGTGTGCCTGAATGTGTTACCTGCGTTATGACTAGCTGTCTCACTGAGGCTCTGCTAATCAGAACCTCAGTGGTTATGCTCTCTCATTTCTTTCAAATTGTCACTAACAGGCTAGTGACCAATTTTACCAATTTACATTGGCTTACTGGAACACCCTTATAATTCCCTAGTATATGGTACTGAGGTACCCAGGGTATTGGGGTTCCAGGAGATCCCTATGGGCTGCAGCATTTCTTTTGCCACCCATAGGGAGCTCTGACAATTCTTACACAGGCCTGCCACTGCAGCCTGAGTGAAATAACGTCCACGTTATTTCACAGCCATTTTACACTGCACTTAAGTAACTTATAAGTCACCTATATGTCTAACCTTTACCTAGTAAAGGTTGGGTGCTAAGTTACTTAGTGTGTGGGCACCCTGGCACTAGCCAAGGTGCCCCCACATTGTTCAGGGCCAATTCCCCGGACTTTGTGAGTGCGGGGACACCATTACACGCGTGCACTACATATAGGTCACTACCCATATGTAGCTTCACAATGGTAACTCCGAATATGGCCATGTAACATGTCTATGATCATGGAATTGCCCCCTCTATGCCATCCCGGCATAGTTGGCACAATCGCATGATCCCAGTGGTCTGTAGCACAGACCCTGGTACTGCCAAACTGCCTTTCCCGGGGTTTCACTGCAGCTGCTGCTGCTGCCAACCCCTCAGACAGGTTTCTGCCCTCCTGGGGTCCAGCCAGGCTTGGCCCAGGATGGCAGAACAAAGGACTTCCTCTGAGAGAGGGTGTTACACCCTCTCCCTTTGGAAAATGGTGTGAAGGCAGGGGAGGAGTAGCCTCCCCCAGCCTCTGGAAATGCTTTCATGGGCACAGATGGTGCCCATTTCTGCATAAGCCAGTCTACACCGGTTCAGGGACCCCTTAGCCCTGCTCTGGCGCGAAACTGGACAAAGGAAAGGGGAGTGACTACTCCCCTGACCTGCACCTCCCCTGGGAGGTGCCCAGAGCTCCTCCAGTGTGCTCCAGACCTCTGCCATCTTGGAAACAGAGGTGCTGCTGGCACACTGGACTGCTCTGAGTGGCTAGTGCCACCAGGTGACGTCAGAGACTCCTTCTGATAGGCTCCTTCAGGTGTTGCTAGCCTATCCTCTCTCCTGGGTAGCCAAACCCTCTTTTCTGGCTATTTAGGGTCTCTGTCTCTGGGGATTCCTTAGATAACGAATGCAAGAGCTCATCCGAGTTCCTCTGCATCTCTCTCTTCACCTTCTGCCAAGGAATCGACTGCTGACCGCGCTGGAAGCCTGCAAAACTGCAACAAAGTAGCAAAGACGACTACTGCAACTCTGTAACGCTGATCCTGCCGCCTTCTCGACTGTTTTCCTGGTGGTGCATGCTGTGGGGGTAGTCTGCCTCCTCTCTGCACTAGAAGCTCCGAAGAAATCTCCCGTGGGTCGACGGAATCATCCCCCTGCCACCGCAGGCACCAAAGAACTGCATCACTGGTACCCTGGGTCTCCTCTCAGCACGACGAGTGAGGTCCCTTGAATCCAGCAACTATGTCCAAGTGACTACCACAGTCCAGTGACTCTTCAGTCCAAGTTTGGTGGAGGTAAGTCCTTGCCTCCCCATGCCAGACTGCATTGCTGGGAACCGCGACTTTTGCAGCTACTCCGGCCTCCGTGCACTTCCAGCCTGGGTCCACGGCACTCTAACCTGCATTGCATGACCTCCTAAGTTGTCCTCCGGCGACGTGGGACTCCTTTGTGCGACTTCGGGTGAGCACCGTTTCACACATCTTCGTAGTGCCTGTTTCAGGCACTTCTGCGGGTGCTGCCTGCTGCTGAGAGGGCTCCTTGTCTTGCTCGACGCCCCCTCTGTCCCCAGACACAATTGGCAACATCCTGGTCCCTCCTGGGCCACAACAGCATCCAAAAACCCTTACCGCACGATTTGCAGCTAGGAAGGCTTGTTGGCGGTATTTCTTCAGGAAAACACTTCTGCACGACTCTCCACGGCGTGGGGGATTCATCCTCCAAAGGGGAAGTCTCTAGCCCTTGTCGTTCCTGCAGAACCTTCAGCTTCTACTGTCCAGTAGCAGCTTCTTTGCACCCACAGCTGGCATTTCCTGGGCATCTGCCCATCTCCGACTTGCTTGTGACTTTTGGACTTGGTCCCCTTGTTCCACAGGTACCCTCGACTGGAAATCCATTGTTGTTGCTTTGCTGGTTTGTGTCTTTCCTGCAGAATTCCCCTATCACGACTTCTATGTCCTTTGGGGAACTTTAGTGCACTTTGCACTCACTTTTCAGGGTCTTGGGGTGGGCTATTTTTCTAACCCTTACTATTTTCTAATAGTTCCAGCGACCCTCTACAAGGTCACATAGGTTTGGGGTCCATTCGTGGTTCGCATTCCACTTTTCAAGTATATGGTTTGTGTTTCCCCTATCCCTATGTGTCCCCATTGCATCCTATTGTAACTATACATTGTTTGCACTGTTTTCTAATACTATTACTGCATATTTTGGTATTGTATACATATATCTTGTGTATATTTGCTATCCTCATACTGAGGGTACACTCTGAGATACTTTGGCATATTGTCATAAAAATAAAGTACCTTTATTTTTAGTATATCTGTGTATTATGTTTTCTTATGATATTGTTCAAGTGACACTAGTGGTACTGTAGGAGCTTCACTCGTCTCCTAGTTCAGCCTAAGCTGCTCTGCTAAGCTACCATTATCTATAAGCCTATGCTGCTAGACACCCTATACACTAATAAGGGATAACTGGGCCTGGTGCAAGGTGCAAGTACCCCTTGGTACTCACTACAAGCCAGTCCAGCCTCCTACACTTACTTCTCATCCATCATCCCTACTTCTAATTCATCATACATCATCCCTTCTTCTAATCAATCATACATCATCCCTACTTCTCATCCATCTTCCATACTTCTCTTCCATTATCCCTACTTCTCATCCTACTTCTCATCCATCATCCTTACTTCTCATCCATCAGCCCTACTTCTCATCCATCATCCTTACTTCTTTTCCATCACCCCTACGTCTCAACCCTGGTTCTCATCCCTACTTCTCTTCCATCATTCCTACTTCTCATACCTCATCCATCATCCCTACTTCTCATCCATCATCCATCATCCCTACTTCTAATTCATCATACATCATCCCTACTTCTAATCCATCATACATCATCCCTACTTCTCATCCATCATCCCTACTTCTCTTCCATCATCCCTACTTCTCATCCATCATCCTTACTTCTCTTCCATCACCCCTACATCTCATCCCTGGTTCTCATCCATACTTCTCATCCATCTTCCATCATCCCTACTTCTCATACCTCATCCCTACTTCTCATCCTTACTTCTCATCCATCATCCCTACTTCTAATCCATCATACATCATCCCTACTCTCATCCTTACTTCTCATCCATCATCCCTACTTCTAATTCATCATACATCATCCCTACTTCTAATCCATCACACATCATCGCTACTTCTCATCCATCATCCCTACTTCTCATCCTACTTCTCATCCATCATCCCTACTTCTCATCCATCAGCCCTACTTCTTATCCATCATCCTTACTTCTTTTCCATCACCCCTATGTCTCATACCTCATCCATGATCCCTACTTCTCATCCATCATCCCTACTTCTAATTCATCATACATCATCCCTACTTCTAATCCATCATACATCATCCCTACTTCTCATCCATCATCCCTACCTTTCTTCCATCATCCCTACTTCTCATCCTACTTCTCATCCATCATACCTACTTCTCATCCATCAGCCCTACTTCTCATCCATCATCCTTACTTCTTTTCCATCACCCCTACGTCTCATCCCTGGTTCCCATCCCTACTTCTCTTCCATCATTCCTACTTCTCATGCCTCATCCATCATCCCTACTTCTCATCCATCATCCTTACTTCTCACCCTTACTTCTCATCCATCATCCCTACTTCTAATCCATCATACATCATCCCTACTTCTCACCCATCATCCCTACTTCTCTTCCATCATACATCATCCCTACTTCTCATCCATCATCCCTACTTCTCTTCCATCATACATCATCCCTACTTCTCATCCATCATACATCACCACTACTTCTCATCCATCATCCCTACTTCTCATCCATCATCCTTAATTCTCTACCATCACCCCTAAATCTCATCCCTGGTTCTCATCCATACTTCTCATCCATCTTCAATCATCCCTACTTCTCATACCTCATCCATCATCCCTACTTCTCATCCTTACTTCTCATCCACCATCTCTTCTTCTAATCCATCATACATCATCCCTGCTTCTCATTCTTACTTCCCATCCATCATCCCTACTTCTAATCCATCATACATCATCCCTGCTTCTAATCCATCATACATCATCCCTACTTCTCATCCATCATCCCTACTTCTCTTCCATCATCCCTACTTCTCATTCTACTTCTTATCTATCATCCCTACTTCTCATCCATCAGCCCTACTTCTCATCGATCATCCTTACTTCTTTTCCATTACCCCTACATCTCATCCCTGGTTCTCATCCCTACTTCTCTTCCATCATTCCTACTTCTCATACCTCATCCATCATCCCTACTTCTCATCCATCATCCCTACTTCTCACCCTTACTTCTCGTCCATCATCCCTACTTCTCATCCATCAGACATCATCCCTACTTCTCATCCATCATCCCCGCTTCTCATCCATCATACAACATCCCTACTTCTCATCCATCTTCCCTGCTTCTCCATCATACATCATCCCTGCTTCTCATCCATCATACTTCATACCTACTTCTTATCCATCATCCCTGCTTCTCTTCCATCATCGCTACTTCTCACCCTTCATCCCAGCTTCTCATCCCTACTTCTCTTCCATCATCCCTGCTTCTCATAGCAACTTCTCTTCCATCATCCCTACTTCTCTTCTATCATTCCTACTCCTCATCCCTGCTTCTCATCCATACTTCTCATCCATCTTCCATCATTCGTACTTCTCATACCTCATCCATCATCCCTACTCCTCAACCATCATCCCTACTCCTCATTCCTCATCCCTCAGTCATACCAACACATTTTCAGTTTTGTGATACACACCTTCACACTGATTGGTTGGCAACAGCCAATCAGAGTTGTGAGAGAGGCCTGCATTCTATTTCACTGAAAAACAGCCTTCTCCTTGGATGTGCTGAATGAAGACAGAGGAGAGGAAATGCAACTGTGTCTTTGTTTCAGGTGAATTCAAGGCTGTAAATAATTTCATGTTATTTAACTAAGTGTTTCTCTGTTTACAAGGGACTCTGCAGAAAGCTCTGCTGGTTTGGGAAATACAAGGAGCCAACAGCTTGGGCCATAAATCAGCTCTACCAGAAAAGGTTATAGAGTTCATCTACAGTTCAATGAAAACCTTTCTGGCTTCAGAAAAGAAAAAAACAGCTCTCAGAAATAAAAGCAGCCTCATATTTAAACATTTTGTTGCAACAAAAAAAAAAAAAATGAACCCAGAAAAGGTTTGGATGAATTGGATTGCACTGTCACCAGAGTTGAATTTAAACATTTTCTTTCTACATATGAAACTGAAACCAGAAAGGTTTTCAGTTGAACTGTAGATCAACTGTACAACCCTTCCTCCAAGAGCTGATTTATGGCCCAAACTGTGGGCTCCTTCTATTTCCCAAACCTGCAGAGCTTTCTGCAGAGGCGTGTAAACAGAAAAACACTAACTTAAATAAAATATAATGTTGTGCAGCCTTGAATTCACTGAAAACAAACAAATAGTTGCATTTCCTCTCCTCCCTTTTCACCCAGCACATGCAATGAGAAGGCTGTTTTTCAGTTAAATAGAATGCAGGCCTCTCTTGCAACTCTGATTGGCTGTTGCCAACCAATCAGTGTGAAGGTTTGCTTCACAAAACTGAAAATGTGTTGGTATGACTGAGGGATGAGGAATGAGCGGTAGGGATGATGGTTGAGGAGTAGGGATGATGAATGAGGTATGAGAAGTAGGAATGCTGGAAGATGGATGAGCAGTATGGATGAGAAGCAGGGATGAGGAGTGAGAAGTAGGAATGATGGAAGAGAACTAGGGATGGTGGAAAAGAAGTATGGATGAGAAGCAGGGATAAGAAGTAGGGATGATGGAAGAGAAGTAAAGATGATGGATGAGAAGTAGGGCTGATGTATAATGGATGAGAAGTAGGGATGATGGATGAGAAGTAGGGCTGCTAAATAATGGATGAGAAGTAGGGATGATGGATGAGAAGTAGGGATGATGGAAGGGAAGTAGGGATGATGGAGAATAGTAGGGATGAGAGATGAGAAGTAGGGATGATGTATTATGGATGAGAAGTAGGGATGATGGATGAGAAGTAGGGATGATGTATGATGGATGAGAAATAGGGATGATGAATGAGAAGTAGGGATGATGGATGAGAAATAGGTATGATGTATGATAGATGAGAAGTAGGGATGATGAATGAGAAGTAGGGATGATGGACGAGAAGGAGGGATGATGTATGATGGATGAGAAGTAGGGGTGATGGATGAGAAGTAGGGATGATGTATGATGGATGAGAATTAGGGATAATGGAAGAGAAGAAGGGATGAAAAATAATAGTAAAGATGATGCATAATGGATGAGAAATAGGGTTGATGGATGAGAAGCAGGGATGAGAAGTAGGGATGAGAACTGAGGAATGAGGATGTCCTAAAATGGATGCTGTACCTATGGTGTTTTCATACCCCTTAAAGGACATTGCACGTCCAAAGCCTCAGAAAACCAGCTGGAAATCCACTATTTAAAGTGGTTTTCAGCTCACTTTCTCTGCCACTGTGTGATATCGGCTCCTCAGCAGGTGACCGTGTGATAGAAGCCGATATAGTGTTTCACATTGTGGTACCATGTGAGTTGGCAGATCTGTTACTGCTGTTTTCAGTTAAATGCGAGAGGTAGTGAAAATGAGATCTTTTAACCTTTGACGTGTAAGGTTGGTCCGTTAGGCCATCTTTTACCTCTCAACAGCTTGATGTTTTGTCTGCGCAGTGGCCAAGGTCATGGGACAGAGTGGGAACTTCTGAAAGTGAACAGAGCTTTGAGAATCCTGTTCTCTTTCTGTTCCTGACTCTACCTTCATGATCCCAGAAGACAGGGGTGGCAACCCCAGTGGCTGGTAGCCACTGCTACTCTTGGATACATTTAACTGATGTAAAGGATACATTTAATTGATGTAAAGTTAAAAGCAAGATTCCTATTCCAACAATGCAACAACCTGCTGGCCAAACAGACAAGACTGAGGCAGGACTCAAACATGTCCAAGGGTCAAATGTCACTGTGGACCATCAAATTCTACTGGACACTCCTAAAGTCAGGATGAGCATGAAGGGAGCCATCTTGCAGTGGTTTCTATCTTCCTCACAGATCACACCCAAACTAATGAGAATTGGCAAAGTTACCTGTGATCGCAATTAGTTAACATGCAGTGTCTCAATTAGTTCTTGGGTTCTCTTGACCATACATTTTCATCCCAAAAATGTCAAACTACTTTATTGATGACTCATGTATTATAATACTTCCTCAATATTACATCTATAATTCAAAATGAGTGAAAAGAACAAAATTAAGGTAGATCGTTTAGCTACAAAAAAAATGAATTATTTATTATTCCCAACTGGCAACGTCAAGATCATCACACATACAATAATTAAGTTGCAATTTTTTTTGTTGTGTACATTATATTCCTGGTTGTAAGCCACATTTGCCTTAATTCAGACCTTCCTACCATTGGACTGATTTTGGAACCCTGTAGCTGTTCTATTACAACCAGCATGAACTTGACAAAACGTGTTGACATTCCGGGGACAGTCAACTAACAGCAAAAGTATTCCAAAAACACTTGCCGTTTCCCAAATCAGTGCTTTAATGGTTATTGTATGCAGAGCTGTAGAGCGCACTATCACTGGGAGGGTATTCTGGCACTGAGCAGGGGTGATCTGGTTTTCTGTATGCATGGGATGTGTGCAAGTAGCAGTCTAGACAAGCGCAGGTGCCAGGAAATTTTGTGAAAGCAGAAGCGACTGTTGACGTTAATTGGGGCTTTGTTATGTAGTGTCTTTAAAGTGTGGGTGAGGAGTTTGAATTGTGTTCATTTGTGTATGAAGAGCCCCTGGAGCTCCTTTAGGTGTGGTGTGATGTGAGTCCGGTATGGGAGGTTGAGAGTGATTCTGGACATCAATGTCTGAACGGCTGCAGCTTTCTGTTGAATTTTCTATTGATATTGACATAGAAGGTGTTCCCCTAGACTAGCTTGCTTGTGGCAAGGGCATGATTGAAGGTTTTCTGAGTGCTAATTGGAAGCCATTTGAGAATCTTCCTCAGCATCCTCAGGGCATGAACACGTCAGAGGGTGACTGTGTTGATTTGGGCGGTTGTGTTGAGTTTGCTGTTGGTGACAATCCTGAGGTTCACGGTGTTTGTGCTGGAGGTGGGTGTTGATCCTAGCTGTGTTTGTCACCGAGTAGTTCCATTTGTTGCCATCATGATGTTAGCTCTTCCCTAAGATCATGATTTCGATATTATTGGTGTTCAGCTTCAGGTAGCTCGTCTTCATCCAGTAGACCATTTCAGTTTCGCATTCATTGAACTTGAGCCGATACTGGGCATCTTGTCTGTGACAGATAAAATTATTTGAGTCTCATCAGTGTAGGAGAAGCCATTAATGTCATAAAAGTGGATAATATGTGGAAAAAGGGATCATGTATGCTTGAAAGAGGTTCTGGCTAGGTAGGATCTTTGTGGAACTCTGCAGATGAGATGGAGGGCGTCCGAGGTGTATGGTGCCAGGCAGAGTGACTGCATCCTTCCAATTAAGATGAAGTAGATCCATTGCAGCGTGTGTCCTTGTATTCCAATGAGATGTATGAGTTGGATGAGGATACTGTGGGAAACCATGTCAAATGCTGTGGGGAGGCCCAGGAAGATGGGAGCCATTTTGTCTCCTCTGCCTAAAGTAATGCGGATGTCATCTGTGGCATTGATGAGGGCAGTTTCCATGCTGTGGCTGGGTATGAAACCAGACTGAATGGTGTCAAGGAGTTGGTGGTCATTGAGGTATTTGGTGAGGAGTTTGCTGATGATTTTCTTTAACAGCTTGACCAGGAAAGAAAGCAGGGAGATTGGTCTGTAGTTGTTGAGTGTTGAAGGGTCCTGGGATGTTTTTTTCAGTAATGAGAGGGTAGTTGCGTGTTTCTAAGCACCTGGGAAGTTTGCAGAGAGGCGGAGGCATTCAGAATGAGTGTGATCAGGGCACTGATGGGTTGCAGTCTTCTGAGGCATGCGTGGTGGTGGCCAGGGTGCAATTTGGGCCCCTGTTTTTGCACTGAATGAAGATGAACTTTCCAGTGGAAGTCGTGGGAAGATTTCTGCTATGTTGTTGTGAGGATCAAGGGTAGTGTGGCGAAGATGTAGAGTAAGCATTATTACTGAGGTTGATGTTAGCAAACAATCCATTGTCTAAACTCAAATTTAGCCTTGGTTCAGGGGAGAGTTGCCCATTTTTAGGTTGAGCACAAGCTTACGACCTCTTGTATTCTTTTAAGTATACTTCTTCTGTGGGCTTCCAGCTATTGCATTTGTTAGATTCATTGTCATTTAAAAATACTTGCTTGCTAGTGGTCAGTCATGCCTCTTTGTCCCTCCTTCTGTGTGGGAGCATGGACCAACTACTGTATAATTACGCTTTGTCTAGTATGCAGAGGAGTTTTTTTTTACTTTGTTTCCTGCTCCTGTCCAGGAAGCTTCCCTTTTCATTTGCAGGGCATTTTTGCTCTGAGCTTAGCTGTACACAAGGCAATAAATCAGGCTTTTATCTTGGTCACATTTGGTCTTTGTGGGCTTTCTGCACCCTCTCCCAGCTGCCTGGCCCCTACCCTTTCTTGGCTTGGATTTTCTTTACCAACTCTACCAGAACTCCACAATCCTTAGAGATAGTGCCCACTTCCACTCCATACTAGGATCCCACTTGCAGCTCCATCAGTGCAACTTATTTCACACACTCCAAGCCCTCAGCTGTGCCAGTGCCAGAACCCCACACATGCTGTCTGCCAGAGCACCTCAGTGCTTCCAGTCATTACACTCTGCTGCTCCAGTAATGGGACCTCGGGCGCAGCTCCATCAGTGCACCTCAGTTCACACACTCCAAGCCCTCAGCAGTGCCAGTGCCAGGGCCAGGAACCCCACACACTCTATCTGCCAGAGCACCTCAGTTCTTCCAGTCAGTACACCCTGCTGCTTCAGTACTGGTACCTCGGGCGCAGCTCCATCAGTGCACCTCAGTTCACACATACAAAGTCCTCAGCTGTCCCAGTGCCAGAAACCCCACACACGTTGTCTGCCAGAGCACCTCAGTTCATGCAGTCAGTCGGTACATTCTGCTGCTCCATTCCTGGGACGTCTGGCGCAGCTCCATCAGTGCACCTCAGTTCTACCCCGACGAGGTAACTTAATTTCCTATACTGGGACCCACTCACATACAGTTACATTATAGCAGCGTAATTGTAATATTCAGTCCCACTGCCAAGCCAATACTGGACCCAAAAGAGCAAAACACAGCTCAGCCAGTGCACCTCAAGTCTAACATCCAATGCCACTCTTTATTAGAACCACCACAGCTACGCCTGAATCCATCAATTCTAACATTCAGTGCATGTTTCTAAGGCTCACACACACCCCTCACTTCTGTGGTTCAGAGGCAATGCCACTCCCAAGCCGGACCCCACTTGCAACTTCACCAGGGCACCTCCAGGCTAACACTTGGCAACACTGGCATGCCAATGCTGGGTTCCACACAAAGCCCCATTACATACCTTACTTCTAACCTTGTGTGCCCGTTACTATTCCAGTACTTCGGCCCATGTACAACTTGTGTCAGTGCACCTCAACCCCAACCTGCAGCGCTCCATTATTCCAATACCAGAAATTACACAGCGCTCCATTTCTCATTCCTCACCCGCTGCCTTTCTGTTATTCCAGCACTGGGCAGGGACACGGCACTGTCTGTATCCCAATCCTGATCTGAAGCTCCCAAATATTGCTGTATTGGGGTTCACATACAACTCTTCTAATGCACTTCCGGATGTTCTGCAGTGTCCCCTGCTGCTCCACACGTTCACTTCTGTTTGAGGATGTGGGAAAACCAATTAAATCTATTTTTAGCTGTCATCTTTATTTGGGAGGGTCTGTTTCACCCTTCTCGCTCCATTCTTTCCTTTATTTATTCTCAATGTTTTCTTTCTCCCCCACTTTTCTTTTTTTCAGCTCTTAAAATCCACACGTTAACAGTTTCACTCTTTCTTTCAATTGTTTATTTCTACTCTTTTCCCTTTTTTTAAATTTCCCTCTTCCTCTTGCTACCTCCTCTTTCAAATTCACAAAAACTTGGTTCTTTCATTCCTTGGTTTGTTCATCTCTTTTTTCTTCATCAGGCAGTCATTCTTTCAATATTTTTTTCTCCCCCTTCATTCTTTCTTTGTTTTTTATCTGCTCTTTCCTTTAAATCGGTATGTGTCCTTTCACTATTTTTTAGACCTTTCTTCCTTCCTTTCCCTGGTATTTTTCTTATCTTTATCTGTCAATTCACATTTTACTAAAAATCCTTCTTTTTCCCGTCCCTTATGAAGCCACAACTTACTTGTCGGGACCCGAAGTGTCAAATTGTTTCCCCATTCTGTGTCTCTGGGAAATGTGTGAGTACTTACATGCTCTGGTTCTTTCGTTGCTTGTTTCTCTTACCATCTCCCTTTTTTCTCTAATGTTAATTTTTCTCTTTCTTTTCACAACTCTTTCATTATTTTTTCCTCTTTATCTTTCGTCCGCTAGTTTCTTTCCCTTTTCTCTTTTAACTCACATGTTTGATGTATTTCTTCTCTTAGTTGTGCTATCTTGTTCTTTCTTTCCCTTCTTTCAATTATTTCTTTGCGACCCCTTCTCTTTCTTCCTTTTGTCTGTTGTATTCCTTTCGCTTCTCTTTGTCTGCCACATCCACTTTCTCTCCTGAGGCCTAGTTATCAATGCAGCAACAGGTGCAGTGGCACCGGGGTCCAGAGACCAACGGACCTCACTCAACTCTAATTACTGCTCTGTTTTTCCACTAAAATTCCAGTCAACCATTTCCTTTCTTACTATAGGGCCCATGACAACATTGCTTGGCTACTTGGCCTCTCCATCTTCACTCTGGACTCCCTCTTTCCTTTCACCCGTCCCAAATTATATTTTTGTTATGGTGTTTTGAGCATTACACTCTAATGGCAAACGTTTGTTTCTGATAAAGTTTTATATGATAATTGTATATGTTTTAAGATAGAGGAAAAAGGTAAATGGACGTGGTTTAGTTAAATGCTGGCCCACTGGAATTATATGGCAGGAAAAAATTAAATTATGAGGCAGTGTTGACCAATTTATGTGGCAATTAGACTCCGGTTATGAATTTACAATGCCAATAGCTCTAACTCAAGAAAATGTGAGACCTATTGCATTGCAAATGTTTGTTTTAGATTTTCCATTGTCTCTAAGTCATATACTGGAAGCCTTAATTTCAGCCTTAAACTGACAATCAGATAAGTTACATATTCAAGTCAACATGTTACAGTTAGTAACCACATTTGTGGCTTCAGTGGATGCCACATTCGGTCGATTGGACACTAATTTCCCCATGTTTTAGGGGTGAATCTAAGGCTACGAATGCTACTTATTATTCTCTTGTCCATGATACACTTAGCAACTTAGAGTCAATACTCTAAATGGTAGCACAGGAGGTATAACGGATCCTCCTGTTCTGACAATGTTGAAAAACTGATGACACTGACTGTAATGTCTATAGTCTTGGGCGGATTTACAGTTTGTCTGTAAGGGTATTCTCAAGCAATGGAGTACCCTATCTACCAAACTATACACCTACTCACCTGATTTAGAGGTAGGCAGGCCTTAAGTATGTCAGTGACGAAGTCTAATCTGGCTTTGTCACTGGCATACTCCCCTGATGTCCTGGCGGCATACAGGCTGTCAGAGATTTTCAATCTGACCAACCGACCGCCTTCCCAATTTACAGTAGGCAATCAGATGTATTTTGTGTTTGATGTCTGTCATTGCGAGGTAAAACCTGGTAATGAGGTACAGTTAAAAAAAAACAGTAATGACCCTGACACAATGGGAGAAATCTCCCACTTTGTGGAGGACCTTTGTTTTTAACTTTTCAAAGACAAATGCCCGCTTTTACAGTTTGTGCTTGAAAAATGTAAAATTTTGTTAAAGTATCATGGGAGCCCATCATGTTTGACCGAGCAGTACGTTAAACATTTACAACATAGACAAGAACTGCAATGATGGCAGTTTCTGCTAATGTTAAGAGTTGTCTGTGGGGCTGGCGGACAACTCTATGGCTGGTGGGGGGATTGTCCCTTGGGATGGCAGGGGCATAACCTCCACCATCCTAAAAGAGTACCTTCTTTCAGTCAAACTCTAAATCAGCCTGTTGGTCTTTATTTTGGTCAGCACTTTTATGACAGCCAAGCCCATCTTAAATTGGACTCACCTAAATGAATCTCCTCTGCCAAATTGTCATGGTTTTTCTCTCATAAATGAAGGGTACAAAAACACGTTAAATGCAAAGCATTAAAGAATGTTTTTTTTCTCGTAACCTGAAATTCGTCCTGACTATCAAACAACCTGAATTTAAACCATTAACGCTGGTATTACTCAAAATCCGTGGGTTTCATTCTTGGTAAAAATGTAGACTTCAAAAGTTATATTCAAGCTGTAACTAAATCTGCCAGATTTTATATGTCAAATTGGAAACATTTAAAACTTAAACTCTCTGAAAGTCTTGCCATCTCTTGACTTGACTATGGCCCAGCCTTCCTAACTGGCCTCATGAAAATTAGACTTTGCACCACCAGTTCATCACCAACACTAAAAATCTGGTCTTGCCTTCTTCAAAAGTTACTTGATTGAGGCCCATTGCTGCTTCAGAACTCCACACTCTCAGGTAACTCACCCATAAGCTATCTGTATTGGGAAGTTCACATATACTGCACTGCAAGAGAAAAAGACCAGCCCTAGATCTCTTCAAGAAGAAGACTACAGATCCTTCTTAGATACTGCACCCATACATTTGGAACATTCTCCCTCCTCATTTCAGAAATGCTCCTAATTATCCGAGCTTTAAATTATTTCTAAAAAAGTTGTTACTTGACATACACCTTCATCTGCCTTTATTACCTCCCCCTTTTTTATATCTCTAATTCCTGAAGCATTCAGCGTGATCTTTTTTACTTGACATTTGTGGACGTCAGTTATTTAAATATGTCATTGTGTCAAAAACACATTTGACATGGACTGTCTCCCCTCCAACACTGTCATGAGGGTTTTTTCAATTTCACAGATCATTACATACCACTACATTCAGTGCTTAGCATGCCGGTCACGTCTGTAATGACGCAGTGACGTGAAGAGGAAAGGTTTCAGCCAATCTGTATTACCAAAGGCTAAGAGTGTGTCCCCCTCACCTAAGATGGCCAAACCACTGAAATGTGAGAAAGAGGTTCCAGTTCATCTTTCCTTTATCTTCATGGCAATAACAAATACTGTGCAGAACTTGCAAAGGTAGCTTCCCCATCTACTGGTATCAAGAAGACGGTGCCACCATCCTGGGGCAGTTATTGTACTGTTGCTCATCTGTGATATAATCTCAGTGTACCGAACCGCTCACATCCGAGTGAACCGCAGCCATTTCATGTATGCGGTGGGTTTGACTGCTTCCCCTATAGACAGTGACCGAAAAGCGGAATTGGAGGAAGCTGCTGCTGCTGCTGATGGTGTTGTAAGGTTGTGGGCCGCAAGGACGACACGTGAGTCGGTATACTTTTGAACAGCACCTTTCTTAGTTAACTGCCTGGGTTTGAATTACCCTTCCTGCCCTGGCTCCTCACATAAATACCTTCAGCTATGTCATGCTAGGGTGTGGCCTTGAAGACCCTGGAAGGAGGGGTAATCCTCATTTCACACCTGCAAACCCTCGCAGGGTGGGCTGGTCCAAACACGGGCCAACACTACATTCCTCCCCAACTGGAAACAAACAAAACAAAACTCAAAACAGTTCACATTGAGAACACAGTCAGAGGGCAGTGGACACAAACGGTGGTGACCAGCGCCAAGGTGCTTCTTGCGTGTCTTCTTCAGTAGCCAAGAAATCTGCATAGCGCCGGGAAGGGTTGGGGTTGTACCTCAGATGGTACCGTCCGCCTCCGGACCTCCCTGACAACGGCTTCTGGTGCCTCCCGGTTCTGGGCAACTCTCCTCCCAGGGTGGGGGCCCCCACTGATGCTGACAGTGAAGAGTTCATCGTCACCTGTTGGCCTGCTGCGTCACATTCGGTCACCATGAACCTCTGTCCTGCATGGGTATCGGGTCGAAGTAGGGCATCCTCCTGGTCACTGTGGCCCCCAGGTGCTGCAGAGTCATCATCTTCGCATGCTGAGGGAGCGATGGAGGAGAAATGCTTGAACTGGGATATGTTCAGGGTCACACTTTCAGTTCCTCTTCCCGCAGTTACCATCGTTCCCCTAATGGTGGTCACAGTCCACGGATCTGTCTCGAAAGACAACCAGAACTTCCCTCCGGGGTGGCGGTCCTTCATGAGTACAGTGTCCCCCACTTGGATAGGAGTCACTCAGGCCTTCCGCTTCCGAGAGGCGTATTCATTGGTGCAAGACCTATGCCACGTGGATTGGCTCTGGGGTGGTGGCTGAGTTGTCCACAAAGGGTGGTGTGGGATGGCGTTGGTCACTACCCTACCAAAGCAGAGCTGTCTTGGGATCATGCTGGTGGTGGCATGGGGCGTGACCCGGTATTCCTGGAGAAACGTGTATATGGCAATTTTGACGTTATGCGATTCCGCTGTGGCTATGCGGATTACCTTGGTTAGTGTCTTGGCAAACCGTTCCACCTCTCCGTTTGCCTGTGGCCAGCTAGGCGTGATCAGGCGATGTTTTGCGTTTGTCGATCTTAGAAAATCTGCCCACTCCCGGCTGTTGAATGGGGGCCACTGTTGTCGGTGCAGACCTCCTTAAACAGACCGTGGGTAGCCATTAGCTTTTCCATCTTCGTAATGACTGTGGATTCTGAAGTGGACTGCACAAGCTCTCCTTTCGGGTATTGTGAGTAGTCATCCACCACCACAAGCATATAAGAACCATCGGGTAGGCTCCCGAAGTCTGCACTGACCCTCTGCCATGGGGCAGTGAGGCCATCCTCGGTGATGACTGGCGCTGGGGGGGTCTGGCATCCCACTGGCTTGGCAGACAACACACCCTTTTACCACATCTTATACTTGCTGGTCTAGACTGGGAAAGCAGACCTTGCTCCGGAGTGGGTCCTTCGACTTGACGATGCCCTGGTGTGCTCCATGTACTGGTGACAAGGCTCGGGATGTCAGGCAAGAAGGTATTAGAAGGCGGAGCCCTTGCAACAGGTACCCATCTTCGCTCACTAAGAGCTGATGCCGAATGCTGAAAAGGGCCTTAAGACTGCCTTTGGCATCTGCAGTGCGAAAAGCCGCAGGATGTTGCAGCGGGCACAAGTCACCTGATCTGGTAGCCTCTATGGCCATCTGTTGGCAGTCATCTTGTCCTGTGGCTTCCACCACTTTGGTGAGCGGTGTGGGCAGTGGCCTGGCCAACCACCAACCGAATGTACTCTTCAGTTTCTAAAGCTTCTTCAGCTTCTTGGGGGGTAGCCAGGCGTGTGTCGTGTGACAAGAAGTCGGCAGGGTTTTGAATGCCTGGTTGAAGTTCAATTTCTGCAGCTGCAATATCCACTTTTCAATCCGTGGTGGCTGCTTCGATGAAGACCCTTTAAAGAGGGGAGGTAGTGGCTTGTGGTCGGTAACCACGATAAAGGCCTTGCCGTGGAGATAAATGTGGAAGTGCCAAAACCCCCAGTGAATGGCGATGGCTCCCGCTTTATCTGGGAGTATTGTTGCTCTGTAGGCATAAGGGTTTGGCTGGTAAAAGCGGTGGGGGCCCAGTCCCCACAATCTTGTTTCTGGGTCAGAACAGGGTCCAGCCCCTGGGAATGGCGTCCACAGCCAGCTGCGATTCACGTTGAGGGTCAAAGAAAGCTAGCGTGGTGTCTTCAGAGAGGGCATGTTTTCAAAAGCCCGTGCCTGCTCTTCACTCCAGGCCCAAGGATGATCAGCTCGGGTTAGTACTCGCAGGGACCCAGTGATATCGGACAAGTTCTTCATGAACCAGCCACAGTAGGTGACCATTCCGAGGAAATTTCTGACCCCCGAGACAGAGGTTGGAGTCAGGGCCTCCTGGATGTCTCTCACCTTGTGCGGATCCGGGCCAATCTCATGCTCTGAGAATTGGTACCTGAAGAAGCAAATGTTCCTTTTGAGAAACTTAAATTTTTCTCTGTGTAGTTTCAGCCATGCTCCTGTAATCTTGTGAACACCGCCCGCAGCCTTGCTATGTGACCTTCTAAGGTCGGGGCGTGCACCAGAATGTCGTGGCTCAGGTTGAGGATTCCCAGGGGCCCTGGCAGGACTCCTTTGATGGTGTGTTGGAACACCTCAGCGGGGCTGGAGAAGCCAAAATTTAGCTGGGTGTACCTCCAGGGGCCCGTGTGCGTGGAGAAGATGGTATTTGGAAGTGAGGTTGGGTGTAGCACAATCTGGTGGTTGTGAGAAAGTAGCCTCTTTCTAGCCTTGTTACCCCCACTTTTGGCCTGTTTGTGAGTGTATGTCAGGGTGTTTTCACTGTCTCACTGGGATCCTGCTAGCCAGGGCCCAGTGCTCATAGTGAAAACCCTATGTTTTCAGTATGTTTGTTATGTGTCACTGGGACCCTGCTAGTCAGGACCCCAGTGCTCATAAGATTGTGGCCTATATGTATGTGTTCCCTGTGTGGTGACTAACTGTCTCACTGAGGCTCTGCTAATCAGAACCTCAGTGGTTATGCTCTCTCATTTCTTTCAAATTGTCACTAACAGGCTAGTGACCAATTTTACCAATTTACATTGGCTTACTGGAACACCCTTATAATTCCCTAGTATATGGTACTGAGGTACCCAGGGTATTGGGGTTCCAGGAGGTCCCTATGGGCTGCAGCATTTCTTTTGCCACCCATAGGGAGCTCTGACAATTATTACACAGGCCTGCCACTGCAGCCTGAGTGAAATAACGTCCACGTTATTTCACTGCCATTTTACACTGCACTTAAGTAACTTATAAGTCACCTATATGTCTAACCTTTACCTGGTAAAGGTTAGGTGCAAAGTTACTTAGTGTGAGGGCACCCTGGCACTAGCCAAGGTGCCCCCACATTGTTCAGGGCCAATTCCCCAGACTTTGTGAGTGCGGGGACACCATTACACGCGTGCACTACCTATAGGTCACTACCTATATGTAGCTTCACAATGGTAATTCCGAATATGGCCATGTAACATGTCTATGATCATGGAATTGCCCCCTCTATACCATCCTGGCATAGTTGGCACAATCCCATGATCCCAGTGGTCTGTAGCACAGACCCTGGTACTGCCAAACTGCCCTTCCTGGGGTTTCACTGCAGCTGCTGCTGCTGCCAACCCCTCAGACAGGCATCTGCCCTCCTGGGGTCCAGCCAGGCCTGGCCCAGGATGGCAGAACAAAAGACTTCCTCTGAGAGAGGGTGTTACACCCTCTCCCTTTGGAAAATGGTGTGAAGGCAGGGGAGGAGTAGCCTCCCCAGCCTCTGGAAATGCTTTCTTGGGCACAGATGTGCCCAATTCTGCGTAAGCCAGTCTACACCGGTTCAGGGGACCCCTTAGCCCTGCTCTGGCGCGAAACTGGACAAAGGAAAGGGGAGTGACCACTCCCCTGACCTGTACCTCCCCTGGGAGGTGCCCAGAGCTCCTCCAGTGTGCTCCAGACCTCTGCCATCTTGGAAACAGAGGTGCTGCTGGCACACTGGACTGCTCTGACTGGCCAGTGCCACCAGGTGACGTCAGAGACTCCTTGTGATAGGCTCCTTCAGGTGTTGCTAGCCTATCCTCTCTCATAGGTAGCCAAACCCTCTTTTCTGGCTATTTAGGGTCTCTGTCTCTTGGGATTCCTTAGATAACGAATGCAAGAGCTCAGCCGAGTTCCTCTGCATCTCTCTCTTCACCTTCTGCCAAGGAATCGACTGCTGACCGCGCTGGAAGCCTGCAAAACTGCAACATAGTAGCAAAGACGACTACTGCAACTCTGTAACGCTGATCCTGCCGCCTTCTCTACTGTTTTCCTGGTGGTGCATGCTGTGGGGGTAGTCTGCCTCCTCTCTGCACTAGAAGCTCCGAAGAAATCTCCCGTGGGTCGACAGAATCTTCCCCCTGCAACCGCAGGCACCAAAAAGCTGCATTACCGGTCCCTTGGGTCTCCTCTCAGCACGACGAGTGAGGTCCCTCGAATCCAGCAACTCTGTCCAAGTGACCCCCACAGTCCAGTGACTCTTCAGTCCAAGTTTGGTGGAGGTAAGTCCTTGCCTCACCTCGCTAGACTGCATTGCTGGGAACCTCGACTTTTGCAGCTACTCCAGCCCCTGTGCACTTCCGGCGGAAATCCTTTGTGCACAGCCAAGCCTGGGTCCACGGCACTCTAACCTGCATTGCACGACTTTCTAAGTTGGTCTCCGGCGACGTGGGACTCCTTTGTGTAACTTCGGGTGAGCACCATTTCACGCATCCTCGTAGTGCCTGTTTCTGGCACTTCTCCGGGTGCTACCTGCTGCTAAGAGGGCTCCTTGTCTTGCTCGACGTCCCCTCTACCTCCTGGTCCAATTTGCGACCTCCTGGTCCCTCCTGGGCCACAGCAGCATCCAAAAACGCTAACCGCACGATTTGCAGCTAGCAAGGCTTGTTGGCGTTCTTTCGGCAGGAAAACACTTCTGCACGACTCTCCACGGCGAGAGGGATCCGTCCACCAAAGGGGAAGTCTCTAGCCCTTTTCGTTCCTGCAGAAACCTCAGCTTCTTCTGTCCAGTAGAAGCTTCTTTGCACCCGCAGCTGGCATTTCCTGGGCATCTGCCCATCTCCGACTTGCTTGTGACTTTTGGACTTGGTCCCCTTGTTCCACAGGTACCCTAGATTGGAAATCCATAGTTGTTGCATTGTTGGTTTGTGTCTTTTCTGCATTATTCCTCTAACACGACTTCTTTGTCCTTAGGGGAACTTTAGTGCACTTTGCACTCACTTTTCAGGGTCTTGGGGAGGGTTATTTTTCTAACTCTCACTATTTTCTAATAGTCCCAGCGACCCTCTACAAGGTCACATAGGTTTGGGGTCCATTCGTGGTTCGCATTCCACTTTTGGAGTATATGGTTTGTGTTGCCCCTATCCCTATGTGTCCCCATTGCATCCTATTGTAACTATACATTGTTTGCACTGTTTTCTAAGACTATACTGCATATTTTTGGTATTGTGTATATATAACTTGTGTATATTTCCTATCCTCTCACTGAGGGTACACTCTGAGATACTTTGGCATATTGTCATAAAAATAAAGTACCTTTATTTTTAGTATAACTGTGTATTGTGTTTTCTTATGATATTGTGCATATGACACTAAGTGGTACTGTAGTAGCTTCACACGTCTCCTAGTTCAGCCTAAGCTGCTCTGCTAAGCTACCATTATCTATCAGCCTAAGCTGCTAGACACCCTATACACTAATAAGGGATAACTGGGCCTGGTGCAAGGTGCAAGTACCCCTTGGTACTCACTACAAGCCAGTCCATCCTCCTACATTGGTTGTGCAGCGGTGGGATAAGTGCTTTGAGACTACTTACCACTCTTGTCATTGTACTTTTCATAAGAGAAAAATATACAAAACAAGTTCAGTGTATATACACATAGCCAAAAAGTTTTGCATTTCCTCTTTTCACTCTTTTCTAAGTGCTGAAAAGTACTTCTAACTTTCTAAAAAGTTCTAAAAAGTTTTAAAAGTTTTTTTGTCTTTCTAAAAGTTTTGAAAACTTTTTTCTCTTTTTCTATCACTTATACTCTCTCTAAAAATGTCTGGCACAGGCCAAAATGTTGATCTGTCCAAACTTGCATATGATCACCTTAGCTGGAAAGGAGCAAGGAGTCTCTGCATAGAGAGAGGTTTGAGTGTAGGGAAGAATCCTTCCTTGGAACTGTTACTTAACATGCTTAGAGAACAGGATAAGGCTAGAAGTGCCCCATCTGTAGAAAAAGTAGCTAATGGTTCCCAATCTGATCCAGGGACTCCCCCAGAAAAAGATTCAGGAAAGAAACTTCCTAGCCTTCCCATTACTAGACAGTCTAGCATAGTTGGTAATGATGAAGAGCCACACCATACAAATAGTGTTGTCTCACATCATAGCAAAAGCATTTATTCTCACCACAGTGGTACTGATGTTTCTGTTAGCCAAGCTGTTAGGGTGCCCTCTGTAAGGGACAGGTCTCCTTCTGTCCATTCTCACCATACTTCTGTTTCAAGGCATGTCCCTCCCACCCACTCTGATGACAGATTGTTAGAAAGGGAACTCAATAGATTGAGAGTGGAACAAACCAGACTGAAGCTCAAGAAGCAACAGCTGGATTTGGATGGACAGACTTTAGAAGTAGAGAAGGAGAGACAGAAACTGGGTTTAGAAACCTATGGTGGCAGCAGCAGTATTCCCCATAGTCATCCTGCAAAAGAGCATGATTCCAGGAATCTGCATAAGATAGTTCCCCCTTATAAGGAGGGGGATGACATTAACAAGTGGTTTGCTGCACTTGAGAGGGCCTGTGCTGTACAGGATGTCCCTGAAAGGCAGTGGGCTGCTATCCTATGGCCATCATTTAGTGGAAAAGGTATGGATAGGCTCCTTACTGTAAAAGAAAATGAAGCTAATGATTACAAAGTTCTTAAGAATGCACTCCTGGATGGTTATGGCTTAACCACTGAACAATACAGGATAAAGTTCAGAGAGACCAAAAAGGAGTCTTCACAAGACTGGGTTGATTTCATTGACCATTCAGTGAAGGCCTTGGAGGGGTGGTTACATGGCAGTAAAGTTACTGATTATGACAGCCTGTATAACTTGATCCTGAGAGAGCATATTCTTAATAATTGTGTGTCTGATTTGTTGCACCATTACCTGGTGGACTCTGATCTGACCTCTCCCCAAGAATTGGGAAAGAAGGCAGACAAATGGGTCAGAACAAGGGTGAACAGAAAAGTTCATACAGGGGGTGACAAAGACAACAATAAGAAGAAAGATGGTGAAAAATCTCAAGATAAGCATGGGGATAAGGGTAAAACCAAAGATCCCACTTCAAATCTTAAACACTCTTCAGGGGGTGGGGATAAAACAAATTCTTCTTCTCAACCTACACAATTTAAAAAGCCTTGGTGCTTTGTGTGTAAAAACAGAGGCCATAGGCCAGGGGATAAGTCCTGTCCAGGTAAACCCCCTGAGCCTACCACCACTAATACATCAAGCTCTAGTGCCCCTAGCAGTAGTGGTACTAGTGGTGGGACTGCTGGCAACAGTCAAGTTAAGGGTGTAGTTGGGTTCACTTATGGGTCCATAATAGAAACTGGGGTAGTCAGTCCCAAGACAGTTTCTGTCACACCTAGTGGCATTGGCCGTGCCACACTGGCTGCTTGTCCCCTTACAATGGATAAGTACAGGCAGACAGTTTCAATAAATGGTATTGAGGCCTTGGCCTACAGGGACACAGGTGCCAGTATCACTTTGGTGACTGAAAACCTAGTGCACCCTGATCAACACATCATTGGACAACAGTATAAGATTATTGATGTCCATAACTCCACTAAGTTTCTTCCCTTAGCTATAATTCAGTTTAGTTGGGGTGGAGTTACTGGCCCTAAGCAGGTGGTGGTATCACCTAGCTTACCTGTAGACTGTCTCTTAGGTAATGACCTAGAGTCCTCAGGTTGGGCTGATGTAGAGTTTTATGCCCATGCAGCCATGCTGGGCATCCCAGAGGAATTGTTCCCTCTCATTTCTACTGAAATGAAAAAGCAAAGGAGAGAAGGCCTGAAAACTCAGGATCCCTCTCCATCAACACGTAAAAAGGGTATCACAGTATCCCCTAACCACCCTACCATTCAGGATACCATTCCTGTGGTGGGAGAAACCTCTCCTGGGGTGGCACCTGTTCCAAGGGAAACATCAGCTGGCAAAGCTGTACTCCCTGAGGTAGAAGTACCTCTCTGTGGGATAACTAACATTGGTGAGAAAAAGAGCACCATTTTAGTTAACATGGATCATCCCTCCAACCCTCCCAGAGAAACTTTAGTGCAGAAACTCTGCACTGCCTCACAACACTTAGGACAGCATCCCTGCCATAGTGTGGAGCTCATAGGACAGCATCCCTGCCCTGCTCCAACTCAAGAGAAACAGCATCCCTGTTCTCTCTTCCAGCCATATGGACAAAGTTTTTGCCCAGCTATGGCTTTTCTGAGACAGCATCCCTGTCTGGCATTTCCATCACTACAAATAGGTTCAGTGGACAATTCCCACTGCTCTAAACTAAAACTTACTGATAGAAACTCTGAAAATACATCTTCACATTGTTGCTTAGCTAAAAAACTTCAAACAGGGTGGTTTACATCCCCACAGGGAAGTAACCATATAGTGGATGATAAAGGGAGTAACCAGTCTATTGCAGAGCTACTCTCTACTTATCACCACTTAGACAATAAAGTCTCAACTGGCCAAGGTTAGCCTTATTGTCCTTCGTTTGGGGGGGGGGTTGTGTGAGAAAGTAGCCTCTTTCTAGCCTTGTTACCCCCACTTTTGGCCTGTTTGTGAGTGTATGTCAGGGTGTTTTCACTGTCTCACTGGGATCCTGCTAGCCAGGGCCCAGTGCTCATAGTGAAAACCCTATGTTTTCAGTATGTTTGTTATGTGTCACTGGGACCCTGCTAGTCAGGACCCCAGTGCTCATAAGGTTGTGGCCTATATGTATGTGTTCCCTGTGTGGTGCCTAACTGTCTCACTGAGGCTCTGCTAATCAGAACCTCAGTGGTTATGCTCTCTCATTTCTTTCTAAATTGTCACTAACAGGCTAGTGACCAATTTTACCAATTTACATTGGCTTACTGGAACACCCTTATAATTCCCTAGTATATGGTACTGAGGTACCCAGGGTATTGGGGTTCCAGGAGATCCCTATGGGCTGCAGCATTTCTTTTGCCACCCATAGGGAGCTCTGACAATTATTACACAGGCCTGCCACTGCAGCCTGAGTGAAATAACGTCCACGTTATTTCACTGCCATTTTACACTGCACTTAAGTAACTTATAAGTCACCTATATGTCTAACCTTTACCTGGTAAAGGTTAGATGCAAAGTTACTTAGTGTGAGGGCACCCTGGCACTAGCCAAGGTGCCCCCACATTGTTCAGGGCCAATTCCCCGGACTTTGTGAATGCAGGGACACCATTACACGCGTGCACTACATATAGGTCACTACCTATATGTAGCTTCACAATGGTAACTCCGAATATGGCCATGTAACATGTCTATGATCATGGAATTGCCCCCTCTATACCATCCTGGCATAGTTGGCACAATCCCATGATCCCAGTGGTCTGTAGCACAGACCCTGGTACTGCCACACTGCCCTTCCTGGGGTTTCACTGCAGCTGCTGCTGCTGCCAACCCCTCAGACAGGCATCTGCCCTCCTGGGGTCCAGCCAGGCCTGGCCCAGGATGGCAGAACAAAGGACTTCCTCTGAGAGAGGGTGTTACACCCTCTCCCTTTGGAAAATGGTGTGAAGGCAGGGGAGGAGTAGCCTCCCCCAGCCTCTGGAAATGCTTTCTTGGGCACAGATGTGCCCAATTCTGCACAAGCCAGTCTACACCGGTTCAGGGGACCCCTTAACCCTGCTCTGGCGCGAAACTGGACAAAGGAAAGGGGAGTGACCACTCCCCTGACCTGTACCTCCCCTGGGAGGTGCCCAGAGCTCCTCCAGTGTGCTCCAGACCTCTGCCATCTTGGAAACAGAGGTGCGCTGGCACACTGGACTGCTCTGACTGGCCAGTGCCACCAGGTGACGTCAGAGACTCCTTGTGATAGGCTCCTTCGGGTGTTGCTAGCCTATCCTCTCTCCTAGGTAGCCAAACCCTCTTTTCTGGCTATTTAGGGTCTCTGTCTCTTGGGATTCCTTAGATAACGAATGCAAGAGCTCAGCCGAGTTCCTCTGCATCTCTCTCTTCACCTTCTGCCAAGGAATCGACTGCTGACCGCGCTGGAAGCCTGCAAAACTGCAACATAGTAGCAAAGACGACTACTGCAACTCTGTAACGCTGATCCTGCCGCCTTCTCGACTGTTTCCCTGGTGGTGCATGCTGTGGGGGTAGTCTGCCTCCTCTCTGCACTAGAAGCTCCGAAGAAATCTCCCGTGGGTCGACGGAATCTTCCCCCTGCAACCGCAGGCACCAAAAAGCTGCATTACCGGTCCCTTGGGTCTCCTCTCAGCACGATGAGCGAGGTCCCTCGAATCCAGCAACTCTGTCCAAGTGACCCCCACAGTCTAGTGACTCTTCAGTCCAAGTTTGGTGGAGGAAAGTCCTTGCCTCACCTCGCTAGACTGCATTGCTGGGAACCGCGACTTTTGCAGCTACTCCGGCCCCTGTGCACTTGCGGCAGAAATCTTTTGTGCACAGCCAAGCCTGGGTCCACAGCACTCTAACCTGCATTGCACGACTTTCTAAGTTGGTCTCCGGCGACGTGGGACTCCTTTGTGTAACTTCGGGTGAGCACCGTTTCATGCATCCTCGTCGTGCCTGTTTCTGGCACTTCTCCGAGTGCTACCTGCTGCTAAGTGGGCTCCTTGTCTTGCTCGATGTCCCCTCTACCTCTTGGTCCAATTTGCGACCTCCTGGTCCCTCCTGGGCCACAGCAGCATCCAAAACTGCTAACCGCACGATTTGCAGCTAGCAAGGCTTGTTGGCATTCTTTCGGCGGGAAAACACTTCTGCACGACTCTCCACGGCAAGAGGAATCCGTCCACCAAAGGGAAAGTCTCTAGCCCTTTTCGTTCCTGCAGAAACCTCAGCTTCTTCTGTCCAGTAGAAGCTTCTTTGCACCCGCAGCTGGCATTTCCTGGGCATCTGCCCATCTCCGTCTTGCTTGTGACTTTTGGACTTGGTCCCCTTTTTCCACAGGTACCCTAGATTGGAAATCCATCGTTGTTGCATTGTTGGTTTGTGTCTTTCCTGCATTATTCCTCTAACACAACATCTTTGTCCTTAGGGGAACTTTAGTGCACTTTGCACTCACTTTTCAGGGTCTTGGGGAGGGTTATTTTTCTAACTCTCACTATTTTCTAATAGTCCCAGCGACCCTCTACAAGGTCACATAGGTTTGGGGTCCATTCGTGGTTCGCATTCCACTTTTGGAGTATATGGTTTGTGTTGCCCCTATCCCTATGTGTCCCCATTGCATCCTATTGTAACTATACATTGTTTGCACTGTTTTCTAAGACTATACTGCATATTTTTGGTATTGTGTATATATATCTTGTGTATATTTCCTATCCTCTCACTGAGGGTACACTCTGAGATACTTTGGCATATTGTCATAAAAATAAAGTACCTTTATTTTTAGTATAACTGTGTATTGTGTTTTCTTATGATATTGTGCATATGACACTAAGTGGTACTGTAGTAGCTTCACACGTCTCCTAGTTCAGCCTAAGCTGCTCTGCTAAGCTACCATTATCTATCAGCCTAAGCTGCTAGACACCCTATACACTAATAAGGGATAACTGGGCCTGGTGTAAGGTGCAAGTACCCCTTGGTACTCACTACAAGCCAGTCCAGCCTCCTACAGTGGTACCCAGACCGGCGGTCCATCTTGGAAAACCACTTAGACCCTGCAAGCTCCCCAATGATGTCATCAATGGTTGGGGTTAAGTGCCTTTCCGTCTTGATGGCCTGATTGGGCAGGCACATGTCACTGTCTCACGAAGTGGTAGGAAGGGCAGCTACAGCCCGGACGGCCTTCTTGGAGGTTGGCACCACCACTTTTGGCGAGGAGCGGCAGACTTTCGCGAAGTGGTTGAGTTTACCACATGCGCTGCAAGTCTTTACTCAGGCTGGGCAACCTCCAGGATGTGGCAGAGGGCTCCCACACCATCTGCAAAGTTTGTCCATCAGTTTCCCTTTTTGGCTCTCAGCTCTCACCTTTGGTGCATCAGTGGTTACCGCATTGACTGGCTCCGTCTTTATCTGGACACTCGGCGCTGGCACCATATGCACGGCCCTTGCCTTTGACAGTTCTTGTGAGCATCCTAGAATGTGGATGTCTCTCATCTGCATGTTTGGCTCCTGTAGGGGAGGGGTAATTCTCATTTCACACCTGCAAACCGTTGCAGGGTGGGGTGGCCCAAACACGGGCCAACACTATAGGTGTCAGAGCCTGAGGACTGCATCCCCCCACTGTGTGATCTTCAGGGTGCAATCCTAAACAACCAGTGCAAGTAGCTACATCTGCCTCCCTCAATATGTACAATCCCCACCTCAAACTAAATGCAGAGATAGTCAAACCCAAACCAATTCCAACTGCACCCGTGCCTGTGTCCGTGAGGGGCCCACATAGTCCGGCAATCCACCTACCTGCTTCAGATATTGAGCATTAGTCCTTGGATGGGGTCAGGGGAAGTCCTCAGGTAATTGTGCCACTGCTCATATAACCAAGGCCCTGATAACCAAACAACAGGATAATCAAACTTAGAGAGGAATCAATTCCAGCGGTGGTGCTGCTGAAGGCTACAGAACCCTGGTGTGTGTTTGTGTGCTCTAATGTGCTTTGCGACTACACTCATGTAACTTTACATCCGTTCCAGAGAGACGGCCCGTTATATTCTCATGTGACTGCTTCCAAGTATTCTTCTGATTGATACATGCCGTGTTAAATTATGCAGTTTTATTAGACTATGCCAAGATGTGGAAGGGGGAGGGTGTGTTTGTGTGACTGACCCATGATGTGTCTGTATGATTGGTCCTTTCTGCACCTCTCAGTGAATGCTTAAATATGTAGTTGGGTGATTGTTCCTTAACCTTCCTGTGTGTGACTGTCCTATGGTGTTCTGTGTGTTATTGGCCCATCCGTATGTTGACTGGCATACCACTCTGGGCTACAGGTGTGTCCAAGGGCTTGTTGGTATGTGTTTTTGTGAGTCTGGGTGGGATAGAGTTAAAAGAGGAGTGGGTTGTGCCAATATCTACTGTTACTGACATTGCCACACTCCAGGATACTGCTATGGTCTTGGTGGAAGCGTTTTTCATAAATACATGTGAAGTCCAGAACCTTCTTAATGGTGCTTGCACTATTCATGGCAAAAAATATGAACTCTGCTTATCGAATACTGCCAAAAGGCCAGACCCAAAATACATGCTTGTTCTGTTAGCTGGATCGCTTGAGCCTCTGAAAGGATTGTTTGGATTTAAAAATTGCTGGGACATATTTCTCCAGTGCAGAAGCATTTGTACTACTGTATTACAGCTATTTGAGAATTACATCGATTCTTATCTTTATAAAATATACCGTTTTCAGGTCTGGCATTAGCCTAGACATTTTGATTTAAAAAACAAATATGTGCAATATACTTATTTAACCTTTTAACTGCTGAGCCTTCCCCCGTACCTCCTTCCCGCCCCATACTCCCTTCCCCCAGTGATGAGAAATTGTGGATTCCCTTTAAGGGGACTGAGAAAGTAGGCAAAATATTGCTACATTATTATTTTCTGGGGAAAATAGGAAAAAAGTACACCAGATAAAAGTATCTGTTTTCTTTCTCTAAAAATGGCGAACGGTTTGCTGTGCGAACGTCACCATCTCCCCAGCTTTCAGGAACATACACAGCTGGATCAAAAACCTAATTTTTAACAGAATTGTTGGCATTCTTCAAAGAGGTAGCCCATTGTTCCTATTTTTTGTCCTTTCAACCTACTTATACTTTGAGTTAGGAACTAGTGTGAAACCCATGGGTGGTCCAGGAAAGTTATAGATTTTTGAAATATGGAAAATATTCCAAATTCAGTAAGGAGTCAAATGTATACATCGCTCAAAGTTTTCCCAAATAAACTAACTGCTGAAATAAAGAAATATTGAAAACGAGTAAAAACACCTGCCATTTGTTTTTCTCCAAGAACTCGGGGTACCCAGAGCAGACAACTGAGGTGCACTGTACAATGGTTTTTCATTGTGTCCTGAGTATAGACCTTTGTCGAAATATGCAGAGGGAAAAATGGGTATCAAAGAAACATATCTATTTCTGAATTAGGCACAAGGTATGGAGTTCAAGAGCAATAGTTATTTGTACACCTCTGAATTTCTGTGTACCTGTGCTAGAATGTGATTTAGATGGGTTTTTTCAAAAGATCTACTTTCCTACACTCCGGTTCACATTTGGACGTCACAAATGCAGTAAAATTCAATTAGTAATACCAAATGTTCTACTATTCTCTGTTTCCACACGTCTTTCGATAAATATGGTACCACATGTGTGGGTAGGCTTAGTGTCCATGATAGGAAACGGGCCAAAATGCAATATGGACGCAGCACATTTTTCCACTGACAACTGTCCCTTTTTTTCCCAGTGTGGGTAGCTGTGGATTTTAGGTTTTAGTGGGAGCAGCACTTAGGGAATACTAGCAAACCCGAACATTTTTGAAAACTAGACACAGGGGAATCAAGGGTAGGATGACTACACATAATCCCTTGAAACCTCAAACTTCGACTAAAAAAACATATTCTCCTCACATTTATGTGACAAAAAGTTCTGGAATCTGGGGGAGCCACAAACTTCCTACCACATAGTCGTCTCACAATAGAAACAGTATCTCACTTGTTTGGGTAGGCCTTGTGCCCATGACAGGAAACAGCCCAAAATGCAACATGGGCATATTACATTTTTTCGACTGGAAAATTGCACTTCATTGCAATGCAGGTAGCTGTGGATATTGGGCCCTAGCTCAGCCACCACCTAGGGAAACCTAACAAACCTGTAGATTTTTTAAAACTAGACACCTAGGGAAATTAAGGGCGGGATGACTTATATGGTTCTTACTAGCTTTTTCTACCTCGGATTCCTTGAAACCTCAAACCTTGACTGAAAAACACATTCTCGTCACATTTTTGAACACTAGACAATCAGAGGATTCCAGAGGTGCATGATGTGCATGGCTCTCACCAGGCAATTTTACCCAGAAGCCTTTGCAAACCTGAAACCTCACCTTAAAACATACGTTTATTTGAGGAAAACATATGGAATGTGTGGGAACCACATATTTCCTACCATCTAGTATTCCCCTAAGTCTCCTGATAAAAGGATTACCTCACTTGGTGGGTAGGCCTAGTCCCCTATGCAACATAGAGGCATCACATGATTGCACTGAAAATGCACCCTGCATCTGCAATGTGGGTAGCTGTGGGTTTAATCCCTTCGCTGCCAGTCCTTTTCCCCTCAGGGCTGGTGCCAAGCCTTTTTTTGGCTATTTGGGGCAGTTTGCCCTTAGGCCCTCATAACGTTTTGTCCACATAAGCTATCCACAACACATTTGTGTCCTTTTTTACCAACATCCTAGGGATTCTAGAAGTATCCAAAGTGTGTGGGTTCTCCTGGAGGAGACCAAGAAATTAGCCAAAATACAGCTAAAATGTCTTTAAAAAATAAAATATGAGAAAAAAGGGCTGCATACAAAAGCTTGTGGTTTTTTTCCTGAAAATGGCATCAACAAAGGGTTTGTGGTGCTACAATCACCATCTTCCCAGCTTTCAGGAACAGCCAGACTTGAATCAGAAAACCACATTTTTCAACACACTTTTGGCATTTTACTGGGATATACCCTATTTTTTACTATTTTTTCTGCTTTCAGCCTCCTTCCAATTAGTGACAGAAATGTGTGTGAAACCAATGCTGGATCCCAGACAGCTAAAGATTTCTGGAAAGTAGACAAAATTCTGAATTCAGCAAGGGGTTGTTTGTGTAGTTCCTTCAAGGTGTTCCTACAGAAAGTAACAGCTAAAATAGAAAAATCTTGAAATTGAGGTGAAAAAAGAGCCATTTCTGTCCATGTTTTCTTCTATAACTTTTTCCAGCAATGGCAGATGTTTTAGAGCAATATACCATTGTGTCTGCTAGACTCTTCTGGTTGTGGGGATATATAGGGCTTGTAGGTTCATCAAGAACCCTAGGTACCCAGAGCCAACAAAGGAGCTGCACCTTGCAATGGGTTTTCATTGTATACTTGGTATACAGTAATTCACCTGGTGAAATATAAAGAGTGAAAATTAGGTATCAAGGGAACCTTTGTATTTCCAAAATGGGCAAAAGTAAGGTGTTGAGAAGCAGTGGTTATTTGCACATTACTGAATCCTGGGTTCCCCATACTAGCATGTGAATTACAGGGCATTTCTCAAACAGACATCTTTTTTACACACTGTCTTACATTTGGAAGGAAATGTTTTGGGATAAAGACAAGGGGCAATAGCACTTGTTCTTAAGGTCTGTGTTCCCCAGGTCTCTCGATAAAAATGGTACCTCACTTGTGTGGGTAGGCCTAATGCCTGCGACAGGAAATGCAACATGGACACATCACATTTTTACATTGAAATCTGATGTGTTTTTTGGAAAGTACCTAGCTGTGGGTTTTGGCATTTAGCTCATCCGGCACCTAGGAAAACCTATCAAACCTGGACATTTCTGAAAACTAGACCCCTAGGGGAACCCAGAATGGGGTAACTTGTGGTGCTCTCACCAGGTTCTGTTACCCAGAATCCTTAGCAAATCTCAAAATAATTTGGCAAAAAAAACACTTTTTCCTCACATTTCGGTGCTGCAAAGTTCTGGACTATAAGGGGAGCCACAAACTTCCTTCTACCCAGCATCCCCCCACATCTCCGGCTAAAAATGGTACCTCACTTGTGAGGGTAGGCTTAGTGCCGTGACAGTAAATGCCCCAAAACACTATGTGGACACATCAAAAACAAAACTACCTGTTTTTGCGGAGGCACCTGCATTTTTGGTCCTGGGCTCAGCAGCCATCGAGGGAAACCTACCAAACCCAGACATTTCTGAAAACGAGACAGCCTAGGGAGTCAAGGGAGGCATGGCTTGCGTAGATCCCGCAGTGTTTTCTTACCCAGAATCCTCAGAAATCCTCCTTGTCCAAGGGGTTGCTCCCCTTCATTGTTTATAAAGAAGAAGAAAAAAACTCCCTGGTGTCTAGTGTCTCGTGGGCATTTCTGAAGCCCGATCCCCTTACAATCGGGTTGCAGAAATGCTCAGAAAGGCATGAAAGGAAAGGAAAGGCTTTTCCTTTTCTTTCATGTCTCTGTTCTTGCCTCCACCCCAATCGGAAGAGAAATGCAGGGATTTCTCTTCCTTTCCAACGCAATGGGGGCAACCTCTGATGAGGTCAGCGTGCAATTGCGCGCTGACACCTTCAGAAGTCACTGGGGGTGGGGGTCAGGGATGGAAGGGGAAGCAATTCCCCTTCCATCCCTGCCCAGGGGAGGTGGGTGGGAGGCGCATGGGGGAGTGTAGGAGGCTGGCCTGGCTTGTAGTGGGTACCAGAGGTACTTACACCTTGTGCCAGGTCCAGTTATCCCCTATTAGTGTAGAAGAGGTGTTTCTAGCAGCTTAGACTGAGAGAAGGTAGCTATGGCAAAGCAGCTTAGGCTGAACTAGGAGACATGTAAACCTCCTACTATACCACTGGTGTCATATGCACAATATCATAAGAAAACACAATACACAGAAGTACTGAAAATAAAGGTACTTTATTTTTATGACAATATGCCAAAAGTATCTCAGTGAGTACCCTCAGTATGAGGATAAGATATATACACAAGATATATGTACACAAACCAAAATTATGCAGGTAATAGCAAGAAAAGTAATGCAAGCAGTGTAGAATTACAGTAGATTGAAATAGGAGGACATAGGTATAGGGGCAACACAAACCATATACTCCAAAAATGGAATGCGAACCACGAATGGACCCCAAACTGATGTGAGCTTGTAGAGGGTCGCTGGGTCTGTAAGAAAACAGTGAGGGTTAGAAAAATAGTCCACCCCAAGACCCTGAAAGGTAGGTGTATAGTGCATCTACTACCCCCAGAGAGCACAGAAGTCGTGATAGGGGGATTCTGCAGGAAGAACAAACACCAGCAATGCAACAACAGTGGATTTCTGGACCTGAGTACCTGTAAGACAAGGGGACCAAGTCCAATAGTCGCAACACTGTCGAGAGTGGGCAGGAGCCCAGGAAATGCCAGCTGAGGGTGCAAGGAAGCTGCCACTGGATGGAAGAAGCTTGGAGTTCTGCAAGAAAGAAGAGAGCTATGGACTTCTCCTTTGGAAGACGGATGTCCCACGTTGCGACGAAGCTTGCAGATGTGTTCCCATGCAGAAAGACCACAAACAAGCTTTGCTAGCTGCAAGGGTTGCAGTAGAGATTTTTGGATGCTGCTGTGGCCCAGGAGGGACCAGGATGTCGCCACTTGGAGGAGGAGACAGAGGGGGTGCCCAGCAACTCGAGGAGCCCTCACAGAAGCAGGCAGCTCCCGCAGAAGTACCTGAACAGGCACTTGGAAGAAGAGTGAACTGGAGTCCACCCGAAGTCACAAAAGGGAGTCCCACGACGCCAGAGGACAACTCAGAAGGTTGTGCACTGCAGGAAGGAGTGTCGGGACCCCGGCTTGGCTGTGCACGAAGGAAATCCTGGAAGAGTGCACAGGAGCCGGAGCAGCTGCAAATCACGCAGTAGCCAGCAATGCAGTCTAGCGTGGGGAGGCAAGGACTTACCTCCACCAAACTTGGACTGAATTGTCACTGGACTGTGGGAGTCACTTGGACAGAGTTGCTGAGTTCCAGGGGCCACGCTCGTTGTGCTGAGAGGGGACCCAGAGGACCAGTGATGCAGTCTTTTGGTGCCTGTGGTTGCAGGGGGAAGATTCCGTCGACCCACAAGAGATTTCTTCAGAGCTCCTGGTGCAGGGAGGAGCCAGGCTACCCCCAGAGCATGCACCACCTGGAAACAGTTGAGAAAGCTGGCAGGATGAAGTGATACAAGGTTGCTAGTAGTCGTCTTGCTACTTTGTCGCGGTTTTGCAGGCGTCCTGAGCAGTCAGCAGTCGATCCTTTGGCAGAAGGTGAAGAGGGAGATGCAGAGGAACTCTGATGAGCTCTTGCATTCGTTATCTGGTGAGATCCCCAAAGCAGAGACCCTAAATAGCCAGAAAAGGAGGTTTGGCTGCCTAGGAAGGAGGATTGGCTACCAAGAGAGGTAAGAGCCTATCAGAAGGAGCCTCTGACGTCACCTGCTGGCACTGGCAACTCAGAGCAGCAGAGCAGCAGAGCAGAGAGGTCTGTTTCCAAGATGGCAGAGGTCTGGGACACACTGGAGGAGCTCTGGGCACCCCCCTGGGAGTTGCAGATCAGGGGAGTGGGCACTCCCCTTTCCTTTGTCCTGTTTCGCGCCAGAGCAGGGCTGGGGGATCCCTGAACCTTTGTAGACTGGCTTATGCAGAGATGGGCACCATCTGTGCCCATCAAAGCATTTCCAGAGGCTGGGGAAGACTACTCCTCCTCAGCCCTCACACCTATTTCCAAAGGGAGAGGGTGTTACACCCTCTCTCAGAGGAAGTCCTTTGTTCTGCCTTCCTGGGCCAGGGCTGCCTGTTTGAGGGGTTGGCAGCAGCTGCAGCTGCAGCTGCAGCTGCAGCTGCAGCTGCAGTGGAGACCCCGGAAAGACAGTTTGGCAGTACCCGGGTTCTGTGCTAGAGACCCAGGGGATCATGGAATTGTCCCCCCAATGCCAGAATGGCATTGGGGGGACAATTCCATGATCTTAGAAATGTTACATTGCCATGTTCGGAGTTACCATTGTGACGCTGTACATAGGTAGTGACCTATGTACAGTGCACGCGTGTAATGGTGTCCCCACACTCACAAAGTCCGGGGAGTTTGCCCTGAACTATGTGGGGGCACCTTGGATAGTGCCAGGGTGCACACACACTAAGTAACTTTACACCCAACCTTCATCAGGTGAAGGTTAGACATATAGATGACTTATAAGTTACTTAAGTGCAGTGGTAAATGGCTGTGAAATAACATGGACGTTATTTCACGCAGGCTGCAGTGGCAGGCCTGTGTAAGAATTGTCAGAGCTCCCTATGGGTGGCAAAAGAAATGCTGCAGCCCATAGGGATCTCCTGGAACCCCAATACCCTGGGTACCTCAGTACCATATACAAGGGAATTATATGGGTGTACCACTATGCCAATGTGAATTGGTAAATTTAGTCACTAGCCTGTTAGTGACAAATTTGGAAAGCAGAGAGAGCATAGCCACTGAGGTTCTGGTTAGCAGAACCTCAGTGAGACAGTTAGGCACCACACAGGGAACACATATAGGCCACAAACTTATGAGCACTGGGGTCCTGGCTAGCAGGGTCCCAGTGACACATAACAAACATACTGACAACATAGGGTCTTCACCATGACCACTGGGCCCTGGCTAGCAGGATCTCAGTGGTACAGTGAAAACACTCTGACATATACTCACAAACAGGCCAAAAGTGGGAGTAACAAGGCTAGAAAGAGGCTACTTTCTCACAGGGAGCACTAGTGATCCCCCCTTGGGCCTGGTGAAAGATGTAATGGTTACATCCTGGGCACCCGAGGGGTGCTGCCGAGAACGTAATCGTTACCTCCTGGGCACCCAAGGGGTTAAGGGAATCCCTAGGAAACGTGCACATTTTTTAAAACTAGACAACCAGAGGAACCCAGGGGTGTGTAACTTGCATGGCTGTTACTGGGCAGTTTTAACCAGGAGCCCTTGCAAACATTAAACTTTGGTAAGAAATGCACATTCTCCTTATATGTTTGTGAGAGAAACGTCTGGAGTCTGTAGGGAGCCACAGATTTATTCCGGAAGGGTGATACCCTGAAACCGGTCCTAGGATGCTTGTTTCCTGTCCAGTGAAGACCTGGCCTGGCAGTTCGGGCTGGACTGTTCCCATGGGGAACAGGGTCAAGAATAATTTGCATATGGCTGAGTCCAAATTGGGGTGACGTGGCGAGCAAAATAACGATGGATTAAACCTAGATCTGTGACTTGGGGTGAGTGTTTGAAAAGTTCCACTACTCCGTCCATCATTTTATTTTGTGTTGTGGTATTGCCTTGTGTGCCATAAGTACTAGGGTATGACCTGCCATGGATTCTTTGTTCGCTGTGCCACTGGATTCAAGCTAGCCTGGCTGATGAAGGGTGATACCCTGGAACCGGTCCTAGGATACTTTTTTCCTGTCCAAGGAGGACCTAGAATGGTAGTTTGTGCTGGACTGTTCCCATGGGGAACAGAGTCAAGACAGATTTGCATATGACTGTGTCCAAATTGGGGTGACGTGGCAAGCACAATAACAATGGATTAAACCCAGACCTGTCACTGGGGTGAGTGTTTGCAAAGTTTCAACACTCCGTCCATCATTTTCTTTTGTGTCGTGATGTTTACTGGTCAAGCGAACTTTTACTAATGGGTACAGGACACAATACCTTCAAGATGATGATTTTCACATATTGAGCATAAAGACAATATACATTTCATTATGTGTCAAAATTAGTGCAGACGCGTCAGTGTGTAGACAGTAAACGAATATATATATATATATATATATATATATACATATATATATATATACATATATATATATGTATATAACAACATAGAACAAGACACTGAGCAGATCCCAAGGTTGCATTTGATTTGATACTAAACAAACATGGGAGGGGAGCCTGTCTGTTTATATATGGTATCTCCATTACATGTTTTGCATGCAACTTAGGGAGGGGATCTTGATGTTATGACCTGTAGTTAGTCTTTGGGTCTCAGCAGGACAAAAGTCATTTAACTAAAGTTCCCTAGAAACCTTGGAATCTTGGGATCTTCCATATGGCTCCTCTAAGCAATATGTGCAAGAATACGTCAACACAGAGTCTGCAACGTATATCAAGTCACTCAATTACTTGGACAGTTTGGTTGAAGTAAACAATTCATTCAGAAGCAAAGCTTTGTTTTTTGTGGAGACATTGTTCACACTTACACATACAAGAGTACTCCTAGACAAAGTCAACAATGCAAAACAGCTGCTCAGTTCCTTAGATGGTCCCTTAGAGGTAAATGGATTCTTCTGGAAAAGCACGCCTAAGTATTAAGTCATGCCGGTGTCATGATCTGCAATCATATAATAATGGCGGGGCCATGAGACAGTGCGAAGACGAAGATGGGTGCTGCGCAACCTGTGCAAGAAGACGAGGAGGACTGTAAGCATGGCTTGTTCACTAAACCTATTTTGAGCGTAAGGCCCAAAAATATCAAATTAAGTGAAAGCCCACTGGTGTGGCCTAGAATGAGGCTCTAGAGTGCCTCCTTTCTGCCTCAGAAATTGTTCTGCAAGCAAATTCTGCTTATGGCATGATTTGCTCAAAGAAGTAACAATCCAAAACAAACATTTGCAATGCAACGGGTCGCGTGTTTGCTCGTGTTAGAGCTAATATCATTGTAAACTCCTAACCGGACTTTTCTTGCAACATAAACCACGTACGTAACAGGAAAAAGTGCAATTAACTGTGTAACAGGGTCGATATTATGCAAAGCGCTCGACTTCTGCCAAGCGAGATCACGTTGCGAAAATAGAGAAAAAGTAATCCACAAACTGAATGGAAAACAGCGAGCCTTGCATGTTTTCTGTGGATCATAAATGTGTGGCAATTTGAACTCCTCAGAAACGCTGGCTGGTGGCGGAATTATTTAGCCAAACACCATTGGAAGGAATCCGTGGATAATAGGCACACGTGCTCTGGTTACTCACTAGGAAATTAACTTTCTTTAAACCATCCAGGGTCTTTGGCTCGCATTTTAGCATCTCTCGTGGTCGGTGTCACGTGCATTCCCTTTGTTTACACAGCTGTAGAACGCTGCTCCGGTGGCTCAGTTTGCTAAAGTGGGTCCAAGAAGGCAAAGAATTCTGTAGGCCAAGCATTTAGTGAAAAAAATTTATTTGGCGCATAGTTCGTTCTAATTATAAACCTACCCTTGCTCCGTTTTTCAGGGTTAGGCGTATGGGAAAAAAAACTATTAGCTGGGATTCACTGGGTGGATGCCAGCGTAAAGTGTCGACTACACAGGCACAAAACCATTACAACTCACAATCAGTATCGGCTGAAAATTGGCATTTTGGAAAGGGCTGCTTCTGTTGCACACAGATTTCTGAAGCTTATCCACGGGCACTGTTAAGTGACTGATTCAGCTACAATGCCGTCTCCATAAAAGCCCAGGCAGACCCTAGAGAGCGATTGCTCTGAGAACAAAGGATGCCAAAACAAATAAAACAATCCGTCAGGATTCCAGTGGGGGCAGGGGCAGTGGGAGAAAGCGTGAAAGAACAGAGCCACGGAAGCCAGGAGCAAGAAGGGGAAAGCACGTTTTTCAACAATGGGTTGGTTTGAGGTAGTGTGACCAGATCTTAAGAACCAACACACATTTGGAATGCAATAGTCTCATGGTTGCTCGAGTTAGAGCTCAGAGCGTTGTAAATTACTGACTGGACTTTTATTGCCACACAGACGGAAAATAACAAGAGGAAGAGAGCGAGAGCAAGCTGGCCCTGGAAAAGTCCCCCTCTGATGTTGCTTTATGTTTACAGAGGGAACTGGTGGGGAGGAGGGACTGAACAATTACCCACACTGTTGAGGTGAAACAGGCAAATGCCAAAAAAAAATCCCTTACAAAAGAGATAAACAGGACATAGCGTAATTACACAGTGCTTTGTGCTGCTCCCAACGTGAAAAAAGGCAGGACAAAGAGGCAAACTAGCAAGCAAGGATTTTTGAAGGACACTGCAACTAACAAATCAGAACGTTGGAACTCACTCTATTGTATACTTTAGTATACAGCAGGCCGAACGCTAACGCTCAACCAAAAAAGATGGATGTAGTCAATCAGTGGAAAATTTGCTGTTTTAGCTTACATCCAGCTTTGCCAATGAACGTTTGTCAGGCTTTGCTATTTCCAGTATAATAGTAATTTCCTGAAGCTAAACATCTCCCTTTGATTGAAAGAAACACACATTCACAAAGTAGCCCCTGCAACTTTGTGCACAGCTATGCTCCTTGTGAACACTCAAGTGCTATCACGATGGTCACTGGAATTATGTGACAGGAGAGCACTAAGTTATGTGACAGGGTTTACTAAATTATGTAGCAAGCAAAGGCAAATTATGCAGCACAATGGGTCACTTTTTTACTGTATTACATTATTTTGGATTTTAAAACATGATAATATTGCCTACCCAAAGATTTCACATGAATAGCACCAGTATACCAACCAAGTACAAAAATAAACAACTGAATGATGATCAGTCAGCCTATGTGCAGGGCAATCCGGTGTGTGAACATATGGCACCATGTTTTTAGTCACTTTTTACCTGTTTCAGCTGAAAACATTTTTTAAATATAAATCTGCAGATTGTGCAAGGAAGACACATTATGTGGCTCTTTAAAAAAAAAACTTTGTGTTTTCCCTTGTAGGGTGCAGTGACTCCTCCAGGGGAAAAACTTATATATATATATATATATAAAAAAGCCATATAATTTATAATGTCTGCATAATCTGCAATGTTATATAAAAAAAAATGTTTCTAGGTCAAAAGGGTAAAAGGTGACTAAAAACATGGCTCTAGGGTTCTGATGCGACCCACTGCCTCTTTTTTTTTTTTTTTTTTTAATGAAAATGTGTGGTCCCTCATGGGAGCTGCAATTGCCCCTCCCCATGAAAAGCACACATTTTCTAAAACAATTAGGGCCCACAGGGGGTTGGCCTATATGGTAGTAAAGCCAAAAGCCTGACAATTTAAATATTTTGTTATTTTTTAATTTTTTTACTTTCCCTGGTGGCGCAATTGTGCCTCTGGGAAAACTATGTTATTTTTTTTTTTTTTAATTCTCTCCTGGGTGGGGGGTATTTGGCCCATTGCCATGACAAACCCCCGCAAATACATTCCTTTATGGCCTCCTGGTTTTTCTGGCTGTAATTCGTGGCCCAACAGTGATCCTCAGCCAGGAAGACATTTCAGGAAGGCATCATTAGAAAGGGGATCCTCTCCCCTTTCCAGTGATGCATCACAGCCCCCCAAACCTCATCAGATGGTATAAGGAAGAACTCACCACTTGTCTTCGTCACAGCTGGTGGTAAATTTGTAATGTCAGTGTGTCTCGTGGCACACTGATGTCGATGATGGGCAGGGGCCGAGGCTGATGCAAAAGTGCTTCCACGTCTCCCCCACCCTTTGTTAAAAAAAAAAAACTAATTTTCTAGTGCAAGCACTGGAGGATCCTTTACAACCCTCTCCAGTGTAGGGCAATGACCGAGAGACTGAGGAGGGGGCGTGCATGTCGGCCATTGGCTCTTAACTGCACCAAAAGGGTTAAAGGGGCTTTCAGCCAGTTCTCTTCATCCAGTGGTCTTTTAGTGTGTCATTTACATTGTTTCCACCCACTACAGCATGGCACAATGGGTCAGCCTATTTCAGTCACTGTATAACTTCACTGTTAGTGACTATATTTTGCTCATTCACAATGAATATATCTGCACACACGTTAATTCCCTTCTGTGCAAATGTTTTCATGTTAAATGATTACTTGGATTTGACTTTGTTTTTAGAGTCTGATGTGACAGCAGGACACTTTAAACCATGGGTCTCGACCTTTTCTGTAAGAACTACTTATGTTGAATGAAAGTCATCCATAAACTACCGATGTTATTGCTGTTGTAATCATGACCTCATCAGGCAAGATTACATTGGAAGCAACTCCATGGAAGATTGTTAACAGTGATTTCCTCAGAGCAGTAAGCAAGATTGCCAGCAGTAATGTAAACATGCTTTTTTTAATTTGGTAATGCCTCTACATGGATAATTTGCAACACCAATAGCTGCAATGCCCCTGCCATCAAGATCATAATATGAATAATAATAAGTCTAAGCAAGCCTGATTTATCACTCAAATGTCATATCTAAGTTTATTTTGGAAATGCAACCATTTTCTCCAATTGTCATATTATGAGTTCTGAAAATGTAGGTTTGATTGTCTTGAATACAGATTTTTCAATTTTGTTATAGATATATTATTTCAACCAAGCAAAGGTTTCAAATTTAGTCTACTGGGCTGCAGACAGGAGAACTGCTTGTGAGGTACTCATTGGAGAAGCCTGCTTTACACCAGATGATGTGAGCACAGGCTACATTCCACTCTTTATCAGTTCCTGCCTCCTGCCAATGCTGTTGTAAATTCGTATTGAAAAAATTATTTGTTTATCTGACTTTCTCAGATGAACAAAGGACACTCCAAAAGACATTTCACAGCATAAATGTTTGCTTCTATTTGAAACTTTTCTGTATCGTTATCGAAAGCTTCAATATTATACATTTGAATTCATAGGCAGACAATTCTTCAGAACACATTTACTCTGGACTCAATATCACCAATGGTTCTTTAATAAACTTTGCCCAGGAAGAAAGCCTTTATCGTGTTCAGTTTGCAGCACTTGTAACACTTTTTATTCCTTCCTTCCTTCCTTTCTGTCTTTCTTTTTTCTTTCCTTTTTCCTTTGTTTCTTTCTATCATTCTTCCATTTCTCTTTCCTTCTTTCTTTGCTTTTGTCTTTAATTCCTTTTTCCTTCTTTCTTCCTTTTATTTTTTCGTTCATTCCTTCATTTCGTCTTTCTTGGTTTCCATTTTTTTCATTACCTTGTTCCTTTTTGCTTGCTTTCTTTTTTCTTTTATTCTTTCTTTCTTTCTTTCTTTCTTTCTTTCTTTCTTTCTTTCTTTCTTTCTTGCAACCTTCTCTCTTGCATTGTCTTACCCTCTTTACTTCTTTCTTACTTTCATTTCTTTTTCCTTCTTTATTTAATTGCTTCTTGCTCGCTTTCATTCGTACTTTTCTTCTTTCTTGCTTTCATTGCTTCTTTCTTGCTTTCATTCCTTCTTTTTTGTTTTCCTCCTTTCATTCCCCCTTCCCTTCTTTCCTTCCTTCTGTCTTGCCTTCTTTCTTTCCTTTCTTATTTGCTTTTATTCCTTCTTTATTACTTTGTCCTTCTATCCTTTGTTCATTCTTGCTTCCTTTTTATTTCCTTCTTTCTTGTCTTCTTTTTTCTTTATTTGTCTTGCCTTCCTTCTTTTTTCTTGCCCTCTTTCTCTCCTCCTTTCTTTCTTGCATTCTTTCTTACCTTTGTGCTTTCTTTTCTTCTTTTTCTTTCTTTCCTCCTTTTAACTTTTTTCTTTCTACCTTTCTTTCTAACCTTCTTCTTCCTTTCTTTCTCAAAGGCAAGAGGCTGGCAGCCAGTGGCATAACGATTGGCTTGTTTTAGGTCTGTGTTAGCCTGGACCTTTTGATTTTACTAAAATTATGCATACAATATCGTTACTTGATTTTCAGCTGCACTTTTCATCCATTTGTGGTATGTCATTCACATTTTTCTCCAAACCACTCCAGAATGCATCAACAGGCAACTCATCACCCCACTTCAGCCATTGGTTGACCATTATGAGTTAAACTGTGCTGCTCTTTCACAAGGAGCAAAGTCCATATGCAAAGTAGTTCCCTTCCGTGCAGGACAGTACTGAAGTACTGAGAGAGATGTGTGCTTTTTTGAGACAAAAAAATATTTTTGGCTTTGGTCAATGCCTTTTTAGACTGGCACACGCCCAGCAGCTTCCCAAACAAGAAAGTTTTGAAAAAGCCATGACAAAACAAGAATTGCCAAAAGGCTGGTGGACGATGCTAGACCTATTGGCTTTTCCAATGTGTGCTCTCATTCCAAGTGACCTTCTGGACTCGTACTCACTCCCACATTCACTACCCAAATACCACTCCCTCCTTTTTCTCCCACACTGCTCCCCTCACTATCTCACGCTTAGCACCCTACCTTTGCCCCACACACTGCATATGCCTCACACATTGCCTTTGCCTCCCACACACTACGCCCTTTATCCACTTATATGCTCACCAATTCATCCCGCCATGCATCCATGCACTCTTTCAACCACGTACTCGATCGTTCGTCCAAACATGCACGTACTCATGTATTTATCCAACCATTGAGTCATTCTCACATTCAAACGCCTAATCATCCACACAACTGCACATGTAAACAATCAGAGAAGGGGCTCTTTCATTTATAAAAGCTAGACCTATTGGCTTTACCAAATGTTGCCCCTTTACGGCTCTTCCATTCATTGTATTTCGTTAATTCCACATGTGTTGTGTTTATGTACATAACAGCACCGCAGTACTTGTTATAACTTCATTTTTGACTGAATGACGAAAGTTAAGACGCGTTTGAATGTTTGATACTAAAGTAAACCTTATAAAACGCGACCGGTCGGAGTCCAGGCCAAGCAAGACAGTCCGTAAATAAGTAACAATTTGTATTGTGAAATAATGTCTGTAACTCCAGCGGAAACAGTCATTCTTCGACATGCATTGCGCACGTTATCAATTAATGGACGATTCATCTGAATATTAATTAGTTACATAAGTATTATTCCACTTCTTTCTATAGTGGAAATATACAGATGTTGGCGTTGCATTAAAATGTATAACTTTCCAGCATTTTCGAGCCATTTCTTTTCTAGCCCTGGTAATGCAACGCGATCAGGTCGCGCTTGCAAATAGGTTGCATCATCATCGAGGATTTTCCAGTAAATGTAAACACTACACTGCGGCGCCAGGAGGGAGGGGGTGCCTTGCGTACTCATGACAGCACAATTGAAAACTCTTTGTGTTAGTAGGAACCAGTTGTATGCGCTGTGCATTGTTTCTCAAAGTTACATTAGCCTTCCACTTTCTTCGTGACTACAGAAGCCATTGATTGTACGGGGTTGTTAATCGAATCAGATTTGAAACAAGATATGTGCCTCCTTCAGTTACTTGTTTTGCTGTCTTTCTTTAGCAGATGAAAGCACGGCACCATAAATAATACAACATTTTAGAACACATATATAGACTCAGAGGTGAGCGGACGTTCACAACAATATATTCTCAATTTTAAATAAACAAGAAAAATGTGTAGGGCTCACATCTGGTTGTTTTTAGGTCGAGCATTTGACACCTCTTGTATATACTTTAGTATATACTTCTTTGTGGGCATCAATTCCGCCCGCTGCTTCTCATTAGTTTATGTCAGTGTCCTTAAAAAATCCTTGCTTCTAAGTGGTTAATCTTGCCTATTTGTCCCACCTTCTCCTCTTTTGTCTACTTCCATGGAGCATGCTTCTAGCACTTGCATCCTTCCATCTATTCCATTGTACAGTCTCTTTAGGGACTACTTTTCTCTTTCTCTAGAAGCATTTGACACAAGCACTAGATGTTTTCAGTCACTCCAAATCAGTTTCTGCAAACAGGGCTATAAATCATGTTCTTATCTCGTTAGATTTGCTGGGCATTAGAAGATGGAGGTGAAATGTTAGAAGCGATTTCCAAGGGCGCCTGTCTGCCACCTCCCACACACACACAACCTGCTGCTTTCAAGTACCTATCCACCCCTGCAGCCCTGTTAAGTGCCGTGTTTTCAATGCGCTTCTTTTGCAGTACCAGCTCTGCAGGGGCTACATGCCCCATCGTGCCCAGCACTGACTCGCTTCCATGTTGATGTCACTGGCTGGCTGCGCTGGTGTTTGTTTAGCCCATGACACGCAGTGAGAACTGCAGAGAATGGTATGGCGTTACATGCGTGATTTTGTACCCCTATCATTCAAGGGCATGAATGACAAATTGCCTCTGTCCTGGCGTTAACATTTGCTCCAGAGAAAATGACATTTATTTTCCCGCTGGTGCATTAACAACGGAGAGATTTGAGCAAAGGATTCGTAAATCAACGTGGGGAGTTGTGTTAGGGAGGAAACATCTGTTTGCTGCCCGCAGTACAGGCAGCCCAGGTGGCTGAACACAATGGGAGGCCTCTGCAAGTTGCACACTTTATTTCCACCTTGAGTGAAGGGAAGAGGTGCCCTGCCTCATTGACCTCTCCTGTCACAAGAGCCGTTAGCGCCCTGACGGGCCTCTGTGTCACCAGACATGCACGCTGTAGTATGTGTGCCCCATTCATTCCCACTTAACCCCTAAGTTCGTTAAAACAAACTCTATCTTCAATGTTTGAGAAGTTGCTACAGCGCTGCTGAACAGACAAGCATAGGAAACGGCATGGGAAGTCAAAGAATTACCAGCATGGATGCTCTGCACTGCAAAGAAGAGACTCTGCCAGACTTATTTTGTTGCTATTTGTCAGTACATGTTTTGTGCGGTCCGACAGGAGGACTTAAGTGAGGCTCAGTTAAAAGTTTCATGTCATAATGGCCACTAAACTGAAACTTCTTGCCTGGCAAGTGGCTCCATGTTGTGTTGTCCCACCTGTCACTCCAGACTTTTCAGCCCCAGTGCTTTATTTGCAGAGTTTATGGACTCATGCCTTTAACAACAAGGTGCAACTATGAGGTCTGCAATGCAAAGTGCGGCACAGGAGACATCCAGGAATGGCTTGGCATGATGGTCAGCTAGCAACTAAGCACAGTGCATTCACTTTTAAAGCAGTGCAACTGAAGAGAACAGCAAATGATGCACGACAGACATTGCATTCTGCATTTAAGATTGATATTCATCGTCCAAACGTGAGCAAGCGCATTGATGATGGCATGCACTGCTATTTCTCACGAAAGCAGTCCTCAATCGCAATCATTAACACGTTGTGCAGATAAATTTAGTAGCACACAGGAGGAAAGAACCCCCTTTTATTTCAGCTTACACCCTCCGTTCTCTCTTTCTGTTCATCCTATAACAGCAGAACGCGTTCTTAGGAGGAACTTCAAAGGAAGGGAAACAATCTACAAAATCAGGCATGCAGCTCTCCACATTGTGTGATCTTAGGCAAATGCTGCACCTGTCTCTGCCTCTGAAACAATAGGGCGTAAACATACAGAGTGTTTAAAATGTGCTGAACACTGCAATATACCCCACTGTACATATAACTGGGCATTGCTCTTCATTATAAACATTGTAAGGGGCGGCTATGCCTGGTAAAGTGAGGCTGAGAAGGATTTTCCGGTCCCGCCAGGTTCGTATTTGCACAGCGATTTTTTTGGCCATTTTTTAAGCTGGTTGCAGATTTATGATGGTGACATTAACCATAGTCTCGTAAATCAACTTTCCTTCATGCCATTTCTCAAAGCTGCAGAACTACAGCACAAATGGTACCGCGCGAAACAAGGGGACCCTGGCAGGTTCTGATGTGAAAGAATACAGAATGTGCTTACTTAAAGATCTGACATAGCTGCACACATCCAACACGATCAACCTATATTTTTAGAAAATTCAGTGGTTGACTCTTCGAAATGCGTCAAGGTTGGAAGGATACTTTAACATCACCCCAGCTTACAGCGTGCATTTTGATTACATATATATATGTAGAGTGCCACTTGCACAAGAAGAACGTCCACTATCGATTACTGATACTGTTTTTGATACCTGTCCTCTAAACTTCACAAAACAGAATCAAAGGTATCCCCATTACATATTTGACTAAATTAGCATATCACCATGCTCGAACAAATTTCAAACACGTTTCCAAAATGACCTAAACAAAGTTAAACCATGCAATCCCCTAAGTCTCCCAAGCATAATGGAAGTTCACTGGCTGGTAGTGAGTCACGGAAGAAGGGCATGAAATAAAGGAGTGTGGGAACCGGAAGTTTTAACCAAGCATGTCATCTTAAAATGACTTAATTCGTGTATGCATCTTAAAACATTTTCTCATTTACATTCTGTTGTTTGGCCATTGAACAAAGACCTGGTGTCAAATAAAGCAGCTTTTCTTGATCACGTAATATGCTATTGTCAGTGTTTTTTTTTTCTTTCTCAAATTAACTTCCCTTTTCTGTGAGGTTGAAAGTGAAACTGATTCCCACCTGAAGTTCCAGAACATGTTTTCTAATGGCTATTAAGAACATGAAAATATGTCTTGATAGTTCTTTGTAACTACTGGAAATTAGTTTACTGTATTCAACACAGTGGAAACTCGAATACGGAGACCCTGCATCAATTTGAAAAACATAACAAGAAAGGACTTAAAAAGAAAGAGGAACTTGCTAAAGTATGTCTGGAAGTTTCATATAGCGCAAACTCGATCGGAGGAGGACTTTACATGAGTTCCACTTATATGCAAGTTTAGCAGTTGAAAAATATACAATCGGGCGTATTTTAAACAGACGAAAAAAACAGAAATCCTCAAGGCAGAACTCCCGGCACAGCAGGAGAGCAGATTCTACAATATTCACTGCACTCTGGTAACTTGTCCCTTAAGGCTTTGCAGGGCATTTCTTTTACAAAACATTTTGACCCATAACTCAGCCTGTGGTGGTCCTACGGCAATGGGGACACCCATCAAATTATTCAGCACAACGCTTCCCTTCTGTCTAGGTCATACTCTAGGCCCCTACAATATGTTAGAGGGAACCCCAAAATAGAACCTCTCCCACCATTAAGCGTCTTTTTAAACTCTCATAGGGCTAGGAGTAGTTTGTGTGTTTAAGGGCCTTGTTTGTAATAGGCCTGCTGGAACTGAAAATGTATATGGCACTATGCCCTCTAGAGGCTAAATATAGGGTTACACTGCATTACTTTCCATCATTTTCTTTTCAGGTGGTTATGCTCTCTAGGGGCTGACTACATGGTTAGATGACCATGTTTCTTACAAATGCTATCTTTATTGTGGAGCCTTCTAGAGGCTGTTCTGGGCATTACAGTCAAGATACTACAATATTCGCTGCATTCGGAAACTCTCGCCCCATAATGCTTTGTGGGGCATTACTTTTACAAAACATTTTTGCCCATAACTCACCGTGTGGTGGTCCTAGGACCATCAAAATGGTCAGCACAAGTGATCTTTCTGTCTAAGTGAACTCTCTAGGTCCCCACACTAGTTTGGGCTGGCCCAAAAACAAATTATAAACAAATATAATAAATGTTAGCAATATTTTAATTTTTTGTTGCAGAGCAAGGAAGTGCTTTAGTTTTAGTTATATGCAGGGCCACTGGAATTATGTGGAGGAAGAACCAAATTATGTGGCAGAGATGACCAATTTATGTGGCAAGAAAAGTCCAGTCATGCATTTACAATGCCAATAGATCTAACTCAAGCAAATACGAGACCTATTGCATTGCAAATGCTTGCTTCTTCAGCTGCCATTAACAGCAACTCATGACACCACCCAGGATCCATGCTGCCCTTCCTTTGGATTACACTGCAGCATTTGTTCAGCACTTACTGCATTTATGTGGGGGTGCCAAAGCAATTAACTACACTGATAGCCACATACACAGTGTAGGGTGAAATTGTAATTGTTTTTATATATCGCTTACTACCCCTAACGAGGTGTTGAAAAGATTTTCCGCGAGTAGCATGGTATTTCGGAACCCAAAGGATTAGTGGGGGGTTAATATAGGGAAATATAAATTGTTAATTTGAGTGGGGGACATGTGAGTCTGATTGAATAGGATAAAGTTTGGATAGAGGAGGTAAGAGTCTATGTATTGTTATTTTGGAGATCATATTAGTAAAATGAAGTTTGGGGTTTGTCAGACACTAGAGGTAGAAGATATATTGAGAGACATATATGATGAGACATAGAATAGCACTTTGGAGATGGTGAAGGTTTCTTTTTCTGCTTGGTCAATGAGTCAAGGAGGAATAGAGGAGGGAAGAGTCAAGAAAGGATTTTACGACTATCATAGCAACAGAAAGAAATGCTGTGCTGGCTGCGGTGGAGCACATCGGGGACTCGCTGGAGCGGGCTCGCACATCTTTGGAGGCTAAGATCGACGAAGTGGCCAGCGACCTTGTACTCCTACATGCTGACCACCGTAATCTGGCAGACAAAACAGGTACAATTGAGGCGCGAGTGGATGAGCTGGCACCAGTGACGTCTTGCTTGGAATCCACGATGGGGGATGTTTTAGCGCGAGTGGCGGAGCTGGAATGTCGTGTGGAAGACGCGGAGGGCCACACCAGAAGAAACAACATACGTGTGATCGGTTTGCTGGAGGGAGTGGAGGGTCGGGATGCGGTGGCCTACTCAGAGAGCTGGCTTTGAGGACTGATGCTGGCCGGTACACTGACTCCTTTCTTTTCGGTGGAACGGGCTCATCGAATCCCTAAGCGGCCCAGGCCTCCGGGGAGCGTTCCTCGTCCCTTTATAATTCGCTTGCTCCATTATGCGGACCATGACATTATACTCAAGACTGTGAGATCCTCCTCGCCGCCTCGAGTGGATGATGCACAAATAATGCTGTTTCAGGACTATACGTTGGCGGTGCAAAGAGACCGGGCCTCCTATATGCCCCTGAAGCACAGACTCCGAGCCCTGAGCCTGGACTACTCTCTACTGTTTCCCGCCAAACTCCGCATTGTGGCTGAGAATAAAGCTCATTTCTTCACCATGCCAGAAGCGGCATGGGAGTGGTTGGAGTCGACGGGACGCGTCTCGGGAAATGGAGAGGAACCCGCCCGCACCGAGGAGCAGGCACAGCCGGGTGAGGCGGGCCATAAGGGAAGCGGTATGACCGCGGAGGCAGTAGCACATACACCTGACTTGGAACAGCTCATAAAGGAGCGACGTGAGGCGATTCAATCGGCTGCAGCTATAAGTGCCTCTCCGGCTGTGTCGGAATCAAAAACTGAGATTCCACAGCCTCCCAGCGACCGGCCGGTTATGCCGGACCGACTCTCGGATTTGGGTTTCCAGGAATGCCCGTGTGTGACTCCTGCTACAGCAGACAAACTTTTCTAGGCCCTGCGGAGACCTGCTTGGTGGACTCGGCGGTGCTGTAACCCCCCGGTTGGGGCTCATGGGTTGCCTGAGCAACAGAGTCGATATGTTCTTCGTTGCATGTCATCAGTTGGCTCGGCTGCAGGGCGTGAGGAATTCCCATGGGCAGACCATGCAAGTAGCCGATGGCACTGTAACTGTCACTGACTGTTGCCTAAAAAACTGCAGTTAGCTGCTGCCCCCCCCCTCTGTTATTTGCTATGGCCGGGTTGACCGGTTTAGTAAGTGCTTGTTTTACTGAGTGAGTTGGCCGTCCCCAATCTCTTGCTAACGGAGGTTTAGAATGTGTGATTATGTTGTTGAATGTTTAAGTTGCTGGGTTTGGGCGGAGACCGGTTGTTTATCTGCTCTGATGGTATTGGTTTTGTTTTGGTTCCGCTGGAGGCTATGTGCAGGGTGCTTGACCGGGTGGTGTGAGTCTGTTACAGCGCGCGCAACGTCACGTTTGCGAACGGGATGAGCGGTAGATGGGCGTACTAAATTGAAGCTGCCATGGATCCATACATTGTGGTTACTTGGAATGTGCGCGGTATACACACGCCTAGGCACCGGTACTCCATATACTTATACCTTAAAAGACACTCGGTCCACCTCGCTTTTTTGCAGGAGACCCATTTGGTGCTTTCAGAGCTCCCTCGCTTGCAGCAGCGCTGGAGGGGGCAACTATATGCAACAGGACACTCCACTTATGCTAGAGGTGCCCTGATTTGGATTAAAGCGGGTGTCCCTTTTGTAGCAGAGGAGCAGATCATAGACACGCAAGGGAGATTTGCCCTGGTTCGTTGCCGACTTGCGGGTCGTGCCATAGTGTTGGGCTCTATATACGCACCAAATGTGGATCAGACTTTTTTTCTGCGCAGTCTGTCCTGCCACTTTTGCGGGCTGGAGCGACTACCCCTGGTTATTGGGAGGGGACTTTAATAGTGTGCTTGATATTGATTTAGATCGTTCCTTCCCCCATTGCCTACGTCTCCTGCGGTGGTCGCCGTGCGTGGGTTGCTAGATTGGACGCAACAGTGGCATCTGATAGATATTTGGAGACAGAGGAATGCTGCAGACAGAGTTTACTCATAGAACTCTGCTCCGCACTCCCTCCAAGTAAGATTGGATAGAATACTCTGCACGCGGAACCTGGCCTCAGTGGTTGTGGGTATAGATTACTTAGGGCGCACACACTTGGACCACAACCCACAGATTGTAAGGTTGGGTTGGGTCCTCCCCCCCTTGGCTGTTCCTACCTGGAAACTTCATCCTGAGCTATTAGAGGACACAGCCTTTAAGGCATCTTTGGAAGCAGCGATCCCTGAATTTTCTTAGCATAACAATGGTATGGCCTCTTCGGGCCTAATGGAGTGAGATGCGTTCAAGTACTTTATCCGAGGCCACTGTATGGGGACTCAGTGGAATTTGCATTGCTCGATCGAACATGACCTAGCTCGTATAGAACGTGACACGTTACGCCCAGAGAAAGAGGCCATCCGGAGCCCTATGGCTGGTGCCTGGTTAGCCGGGGCTCGAACTGAGCATCTGTTGCTGCTTGAACGGCTGCGTTGCCTGAATTATGCTGCGCCTCGGCGGACAAGTCGGGCAAACTTCTGGCCTGGCTGGTCAGAGGGGACCGTGACCATGGCCCGATTATGGATGTTCGCTCGGAGTCCAGGCGTCTGTTGTATACGCCGAGGGAAATACATACTGCGTTTACGCAGCATTACCAGGCCTTGTACGCCTCAATGGTGAGCTCCTCTGAACGATCTTGTACTGAGTTCCTTGCTAGGGTGCAACTCCCACAACTGACGGTGGACCGGGGGATTGCACTAGAGGAGCCTCTTGATCTTGCTGAGATAAAGGCCAATATTCACAAGCTGGCATCTGGTAAGACGCCGGGTCCGGATGGTCTGCTGGCTGACTTTTACAAGGCATTTAGCTTACTACTCGCGCCCAAGTTACTCTGCATTTATGAAGAGGCAAAGCGGAGGGGCTGTATGTCGCCATCTCAGGGGGAGGCGCTGCTTGTGTCCCTTCCCAAACCTGGCAAGGACCCGGTAGAGCTAGGGTTGTATCGGCGGCTAGCAATGCTCAATACGGATTACAAAATACTGGTCAAAACGTTAGCAATGTGGCTTGCGCCTATAACACTGGGCTTGGTGCACCCGGATCAAAATGGATTTGTGCCAGCGAGAGATACGTCACATAATATCAGGCAACTGTTCCTCATCATGCACTACGCGAGATGGGACTGGCCACGAGCGGATTGCCTTGTTCTTGATCTGGAGAAAGCCTTCGATTCCCTAGAGTGGGCGTATCTTTTCCGGGTTTTATGGCGGTTTGGTATTGGGCCCCACTTTATTCGGATAGTTAAGTTGCTATGTACTAATCCTCAGGTTTGGGTTAAGGTGGGGGGGCATTATATCAGAACCCGTCAGGGTGTGTAGAGGTACGATGCAGGGTTGCCCCCTTTCCCCGCTGCTTTTTTCCCTTGCCATGGAGCCACAGGTGGCGGTTTTGCGGGATAAGGGCTCTGACTGGGGTATTATCCTGGGGGACGGCCTGCACGTGGCATCGCTGTACGCTGATGACCTCCTGCTGTATTTCAGGGATGTAACGCGTATCCCCCCAGAGGTTGGGACCCTGTTGCAGCTGGCCTAAAAGTCAATTGGTCCAAATCATGCCTCTTTCCCTTTGATTCCATGCTACCGAACCAAGAGCTTTGTCTTGCAGGGAATGCGGTCCCATGGCAACCTCACACTTTCAGGAACCTAGGCATCCGTATTTATCATGGAGAGGGAGACCTAGTAGATGGGAATCTTAAGAGGGCGGTATACTTGATCAAATCCCAGATGGCTTTTTGGCAAACGCTGCCGCTGTCAGTGGCAGGCAGGATAGCGCTGCTTAAAGTGATAGTTTTACCGCACCTGCTATATTACTTTTCTTACCTCCCGCACTATATCCCTCCCAGCTTTTTTAGGAAACTGGAGTATACCTTGAGGGAATTCATTTGGAATGGGGGTCGATGCCGGGTCGCGCTGAAAAAGCTGTATTTGCCGTTGAAGAGAGGTGGCCTGGAGGTCCCTAATCTGGAGCACTACTATCTGGCCTCCCAGCTCCAGTGGGTATTTAACTGGTTGGCGGGCCTTCATCTCGCAGACACAGCGACTACGGAAGGCCGTTGGTCCCTCGTGTGGGTGTCGCACCTATTTCACCCACTTACACGCGGGGTATCACCGGGACAAATATTCTTCAAGGTGGCTTGTAGCTGCTACCGCAGATCCCTGCGTCTTACCGGGGGGGGGGGGGGTGGTTCCATTTGCTCCAGCTCTAGCGTTACTGGGAACCCCTCGTGGCCGTAAGATTACGTCAAGTTATGAGCTACGCGCGTGGCATGAGGTGGAGTTAATTACGTTGGGTGAACTCTATGATGATGGCAGACTGATTCCGTTTCCTACACTGGTTCGGGAGTCGGGCTGCCTGCAGGGCAGTTCCTCTTGTACAATTCACTGTTGAGGTCTTTAGCATCTAGGTGGGGTGACATGTCAGTGGCCCCTCCCACGCATTTGCTGGTACAGTACATACAGGTGATGGGGCAGGGGAACCACCTGATCAGATGGTTCACTGACGCGTTGAGCATACATACAGCCCTGGAATGTGACACACTGCGTGCGGCCTGGGACAGGGATGCCTCTGCTTCAGTTACGGACACACAATGGAGGTTAGCCCTTTCTGGACACGTTAATGTTCCCCGTAATTCTAGGTTTCGCCTGATCCAGTTCTATATTATCCACCGGGCCTATCTTACTCCAGCTCATGTGAACAGGTAGTTTGCTCGTCAGGATGTGGCATGCCCCCGCTGCTCTTCCATAGATGCTGACATGCTGCACATGATATGGTCCTGAGTGTCCCTGCATCACTTCTGGAGGGCGGTGGTCGACTGCTTATAGGAGTGTATGTCATGTCTGGTCCCGCTCACTTCGGAGGTTTGTGTGTTGGGTCTTTTTCCCAGGGGTAGGTGGAATAGAGTGGAGGCCCGATTCCTAGATCTAGGCCTGATAACGGCTAAGCAGATGATAACCCGCAGGTGGAAGTCAGCTGACCCACCTGCTGGGCAGGCCTGGAAACAATCTTTCAGGGTGTGGGCAGCAGCAGAGGGAGTCGCGTTGAGGCGAGAAGACACTCTGGGGCTGCGCCAATATCCGTTATCAGACAGGTGGGAGGAGCTAGAGTCCTGCCTGCGGGATGCGAGTCGGGGCTCGGATGCAGAGGAATCTGTCTAGCTGCTGGGGCGAGTGCGCGTCTGCTTCTGGGCTGGGAGTAGGAGTGAGGGAAGGTTAGTGCCTGAGAGGCCGGCCTGGTCTTGGTGCGGTAAAGGGAGCCGAATGTTAGCAAGGCGGCAAATATCTATGGCTTGCATGCAATCCCATCCTATACTGGTATGAAAGAATAACACAAAGTGATTCCCGCACCTCCGGTGGCATGCTTAAATCACAATTTATAGACTGCACATATAACACTCCAATGGCTGTTCCTGTTCATGTTTTTTTTATTGTTGTCTGTGGGGAGCTAAAACTATGTATCTGCCAGCGAATCATTGAATGGGCACACTGATCCTCCGTTGTGGTTTGAAGAGACAAGTAGATGTTGTCTCTCCTTCAAGGTGTCTACAGGATTTAGAGTACTATGCTATGAACCCTCACGTTCGAATTGTAATGTTTGTTAATCCTACGCTATGTGACAATTGGGTACAATGAGGCTGGATACGTTGATTGGAGAGCTGGTTATGGGCTGGCAGACATCTGCCGTTCTTCATTGTGCGTTAGCAGTTCCATGTAATTGCACAAATTTGTTTTCCTATTTCTGATGTAAATTATAATGTTTATAATACATTGAAAATACCAATAAACAGATGTTTGAAAAAAAAAATCATAGTAACAGAAAGAGGTTTGGGATGAATCAGAGAGTGGAGGTAGAGGATATGTTGAAAGAGGTATAGGATGAGACAAATAGTAGTGCATTGGAAGGAGTTAAAGGATTTTGTTGTTACTTTTTTCTTTCTACAGTAGAAGTAAAGTAATAAATATATAGATCCTTAACTACATAGAGAGGGTTCACATTTATAAGGAAAATAATAAAGAGCTATAAAATGTATTGCATAAGTTCCATATGTGCAAGTATGTATAGTTAGAAATTCAGACATTCAGATGTTGCTGTACACTTAAGATAATTTATTTGTTTATATTTTTTGTTTATGTACTTATTTTATTTGTATGTTTTCATCTATTTTAATAGTGAAGTAGTTATAGATATAAATGTTATGATCATATTTACATACTGCGATAGATAAATAATATCAAAAACCCATAATCATTTAATCAAATAACATATGAAAACTATGCAGTGACCTATATACTTGTTGAACATAGCATTATATATATATATATATATATATATATATATATATATATATATATATATATATATATTTGTACAAAGATGCACATATCTACATATCTAAATACATATATGTGATCAAATTATACATATTTATGTACACAGGCATATCCATGACATTTGTGTCTGAGTGTGGTGGTAATAGAAAACAGAGCCAACTCTTAAGTAGTCTTCTGAAGGTAAGCTAGTTATCTTTGGCTCTTATGTTTGGGGGTAAGGAATTCCACAGTTTGGCTCTTTGAACAGAGAAAGATGTACCACTCATGCTTTATTTCTTGTATGCTGGGGTTTTGAGGTGAGGTGCTAATCTTGAGCGGAGTTTCCCTTGTAGTATGTATTTTGGGATTTTTTTGCCTGATAAAAAATGGTCCTGTTCCATGTATTGCTTTGTGGGTAGTACAAAGTAACTTGAAGGTGGATCATCTAGCAACCGGCGAACAGTATACAGCCCTCATGGCAGGAGAGATGTGGTCTTATGTTTTTACATGTAGGAGTAGTCTGAACGCAGAGTTCAGAATTCATTGTAGTAATTTCATAGTTGACAAAGATGAGCTGTGGTAGAGACCATTGGCATAATCCAGTTTAGATAGTACAAGAGAGATAGTAGCTTGGACCTTGTGTGGAAATCCTAAGTGGTGGAAGATGTGTAGCAGAGTTTTCATAGTAATGAAGCTTGATCTGGCTAACTTGTCTACTTGGGCATTCATTGATAATTTGGAGTCCATGGTAATTATGAGGTTTCTTGCTTTCTTAGATATTTTAGTAGGTGGTCACAGATTGTGAGGCCAGGTGACGAGTGGATCATAATATTTCCAATCACCATGTGACTATTTCAGTTTTCGAAGCATTCAATTTGAGGTGGCTCCATGTCATCCACTGATCAATGGCTCTGAGGCAACTAAAGATTTCTTAGTTTCAAATGTATTTGGGTCTTTCCAGTTTAAGGAGTATTTGTGTGTTATCTGCATTCATAGCATGTGACCCAAAATTCATTATTCATTGCTGTTGAAAAGCAGGGGTGAGATAATAGAGCCTTGAGGGACCCTTGATTTTGTGAAGTATGGTTTTGATGAGAAAAGGGGAGTGCGGATTGCATTTGTCCTGTTTTGAAGGAAGTATCTGATCCATTCAATAGCAGTTCCTTCTATGCCAGCTTCATGGTTTCTTTAGATTAAAGTGTCATGGTCAACTGTGTTGACGGCAGCTGAAAGGTCCAGAAGTTGTGAGAAAGTAGCCTTTTTCTAGCATGGTTACCCCCATTTTTGGCCTGTTTGTCAGTGTGTTTTTACTGTTTCACTGGGATCCTGCTAGTCAGGACCCCAGGGTTCATAGTTTGTGGCCTATTTGTAAGTATGTTTTACTGTGTTGTCAGTATGCTTGAATTTGTCACTGAAATCCTGCTAACCAGAAATCCAGTGCTTATGCTCTCTCTGTTTTCCAAATTTGTCACTATAGTCTAGTGACTCCATATTCCAATCCAGATTGGCACTCTGGACCCCCCCTTATAAATCCCTAGTATATGGTACCTGGGTACCCATGGCATTGGGATTCCAGGAGATCCTCATGGGCTGCAGCATTTCTTTTGCCACCCGTAAGGAGCACAGACAAACATTTCTTCAGGGCTGCCACTGCAGCCTGCCTGAGTGAAATAGTGCCCACACTATTTCACAGCCATTTTCACTGCACTTAAGTGACTTATAAGTCACCTATATGTCTAACTTTCATTTACTGAAAGCTAGGTGCAAAGTTACTGTGTATGAGGGCACCCTTGCACTAGCAAAGGTGCCCCCACACTGTTCAGGGCCAATTCCCCGGGCTTTGTGAGTGCAGGGGATACCATTACATGTGTGCACTACATATAGGTCAATACCTATATGTAGCTTCACAATGGTAACTCCGAAAATGGCCATGTGAGGTGTCTAAGATCATGGAATTATCCCCTCATTCCAAATCTGGTATGGGGGGGGGGTAATCCCATGAATCCTGGGGGCTCCACCATGGACCCCCAGTACTGCCAAACCAGCTCTCTGAGGTTTCAACTGCAGCCCCTGCTGCTACCACCTCACAGACAGGTTTCTGCCCTCCTGGGGATTGAACAGCTCAATCCCAGGAAGGCAGAACAATGCATTTCCTGTAGGAAAGGGGTGTTACACCCTCTCCCATTGGAAATAGGTGTTACAGGCATGGGAGGGGTATCCTCCCAGAGCCTCTGGAAATGCTTTGAAGGGCCTAAACGGTGCCTTCCTTCCAGAGTGTCCCTAGGTTCTGCGATCTTGTTTTCAAGATGGTCAGGGAACTCTAGGGGCATCTGAGTGGCCAGTGCCAGCAGGTGACATCAGAGATCCCGTCTGATAGGTGCTTACCTGGTTAGGTGACCAATCCCCCTCTCAGGTCTCTCCCCTGGGTGTTTCCTCAGATTTGGTTTGCAAGACTCCGCCAGGACTCCTCTGCATCCTCTGCTTCAGCTTCTGACCGTCGGATCAACTGCAGACTGCTCCAGGAACACTGTAACTGCAACAAAGTATCCAAGAAGGCTACTGCAACTCTGTAACTCCAGCTCCTGCCAGCAACTGCAACTGCTTCCAGGTTGTACATGCTCTGGCGACTGCCTGTCTTCATTCTGCACCAGAAGGACCAAAGGAATCTCCTGTGGAGTGATGGAGTCACTTCCTTGATTCAGCAGGCACCTCTCTGCAATGACAACAGGTACTCTGGGACTCCTCTCCTGTCGACGAGCGTGATCCCTGGAACACAGGAGGTGGACTGAAGGGATCCTGACTGTCCAAAGGTACAGCTGTCCAAATTTGGTGGAGGTAAGGGCTGGCCTCCCTGCGCCAGACAGTACCCCTGTGCACTGCATGTTCTGCAGCTTCTAAGGCTTCTGTGTGCTTCTTCCAGAAATCCTTCGTGCACAGCATAGCCCAGGCCCACCGCACTCCTGTGGCGTGGGATCTCTTTGTGTAGTGCTGCGATGACCGCATTTTTCAACTCCTATATTGTGTGTAATACTTACCTCCAAAGGGAGTATAGCCTCTAAGATATTTTTGGCTTTATGTCACTAAAATAAAGTACCTTTATTTTTGGTAACACTGAGTATTGTCTTTCTTGCGTATAAGTGCTATGTGACGATAGTGGTATTGCAAGAGCTTTGCACGTGTCCTAGTTCAGTCTTGGCTGCTCTACTACAGGTACCTGTAGACAGCCTAAGCTGCTAGACACTGCCTATATTTCACTAAGGTGGATCTCTGGACCTGGTATAAAGTGTAAGTACCTCTGGTACCCACTACAAACCAGGCCAGCTACAGAAGTAGTGCAGTAACCCCATTGCAGTCTACTGTGTTTTTAAGGTCATCCCAGATGGTGATGAGGGCAGATTCAGTGCCTCTTCCTTGACAGAATCCTGTTTGGAAGTTGGAAAGAATGGAGTTATCTTCAATCAATTGGGACATCTGGACGAATGCTTCTCTATCAGTTTGCCCAGGAAAGGTACATCTGTATTAGGTCCATTTGTAATAGGTCTCTAGTTGTTTGAGTCATGTGGGTCTAGGTTTGTTTTTTTTACTTATGGGCTCAAATAATTGGTCAGTTGTTTTTAGGTCGGAGCCTACCAGACAGCGCAGCTGTCTGCTTTGCTAACGACATCTTGGGGACAATCGGAAAGCGTGCCCAGCCCATACCATTGTTTATGTGGTTTGTACTCACATTTACTTGCTTTCTACTTGAGGACTCTATTTACTTTGGGCTGCCCAGCTAGAGTTCACCCCATCCGTTACCCAAACTATATTTACTGTATTCTTCCACCAGTACTGGATTTCTGCAAACAGGCCTTTAAATCTTGTTCTGATCTTGTCACATTTTCTGTGCAAAGACAGAGGTCAAATGTAATGTAAGGCTCTGTCTTCCAGAGATCTTGGTGTTTACTTTTTTTTCGCTGACTTCAATTGTGAGGATTTATATGACAATCATGCTGGCTACTAGGAGGGTGTTTGACAAAGGCTTTATAATGTTATTTTTTTCTAGAAGACAACACAGTGTAAATGTCTGTAAGTGAACTGATTTACCAATATGTCAGAATAAGTCAGAATTAGAAAAGCACAAATATTTTGGTAATTATGAAATGGGGGGAAAACAAATATTTTAGTACAAATCAATACTCTATGTGATGACATTTCCACACATTATTGTTTGTGCACTGTATAATTTCATCAGTAGAACGGTATGTCTGTGTAAATGTAATGGTAATTTCAATTGAAGAAGTGCTGCCTTTAATGACAGTATGCTGCCACACCATGCATACTCATTTTGAGGTGACTCCATGCCATCCACTGATCAATGGCTCTGAGACAAATGAAGATTTTTTAGTTTAAAATGTATTTGGGTCTTTCCAGTTTAAGAAGTATTTGTGTGACATCTGCATAATTATACCATGTGAGCTGAAGTTCATTAATCATTGCTGGTAATGACTTTATGTAGATGTTGAAAAGCAGGGGTGAGATAATAGAGCACTTTCCCCCCACCCCACTCTACTCTGCACCACTCCACACCATTGCAGTGTGCTCTGCACCACTCCACACTATGCCACTCCACTCCACTCTGCACCACTGCACTCTACTTTGCACCACTCCACTCTATGCCACTTCTCTCTACGTCTTTCTACTCTACCCCACTTTACTTAATGCCAATGCACTCTACCACACACTACTCTACTGTGCACCACTGCACTCTTGGCAACTGCATTCTACACCACTCCTCTTTACGCCACTCCACTATATGATACTCTGCTCTGCAATACTACACTATATGCCACTGCCCTCTACTCTGCACCACGCTACTCTTTGCCAGTGCACTCTATACCAGTCCACCCTACACCACTTTGATCTACTCTGCACTCTATTTCACTGTATGTTATGCCACTGTATTTTACTGTGCACCACTCCACTCTACTCTGAAACAGTCTACTCTATGCCACTTTACATTTGGTGCCACTCTACTCTGCTCCACTTTACTCTGTGCCACTGCACTCTAATCTGCATCCCAGCACTCTAAGACAATGTACTCTGTAAAAAATTACTCAAAACCAATACACTGTACACTATGTTACTCTATGCCAATCTACTCTGCACCACTAAACTCTATGTGAGTATACTCCACTCTACACCACTTAACCTCACTACACTATACGACACTGTGCGCTACGCCATTTTATCTACATCACCACACTCTACACCACTCTGTTCTATTTTGCACCATTGTATTTAACACTACTTCTCTTTACACCACTCTACTCTGCACCACTCTGTGCCACTGCACTCATGCCAATGTACTTTACTATGCACCACTGCACTCTAAACAATCTACTCGGCTGCACTCTATGCCACTCCACTCTACGCTGCATCACTCAGCTCTACGCCACTCTACTCTAATGCACTCTATACCACTATACTTTGCATAACTCCACTCTACACCAATGTACTCTTCCCTGCACAACTCCACTCTAGTCTCCACCACTCCACTCTATGCAACTCTACTCTGCAACACTGCACTCTCTGAAACTGAATTCTATGCCACTCTTCTCTGCACCACTGCACTCTATACCACTGACCTCTATCTACTCTGCACCATGCTATGCCACTGTATTGCACAGTGCGCCACTGAATTAATTGCCACTATTCTCTGCACCACTGAACTCTATGCCACTGACCTCTACTCTGCAGCACTCTATGCTACTCTACTGCACTCTACGTTAATGCACCATGTGCCAGTACACTCTATGCCACCTTTCTCTGTATCACTCCACTCTATTCCACTGCACTCTATGACAATCCACTTTACTCTGCATCACTGCACTCTATGCCACAGCACGCTATGCCACTGAACTTTACTCTGAAACAATATACTCTATGCCACTTCACTCTACGCCATTCTATTCCACTCTCTGCCACTGCACTCTACGCCACTGAGATCTACCCTGCACCACTCCAATCTATTCTGTGCCACTGCACTCTATCCTACTGCACTCAACACTAAAGCTCTGTACACCACTTCACTCAAAACCAATACATTCTATGCCAGTCAACTCTGCCCCACAGCACTGTACTCTACTATACTCCACAACACTCTATGCCATTGCACTCTGCCCCACTCTACTCCACTCTAAACCAATGCACTCTATGCCACTACACTCTATGCACTACACTCTATGCCACTCTAATCTGCTGTGCACCACTGCACTCTCCCACTACACTCTATGCCACTTCTGTCTACACCACTTCACTCTATTCTGCACCACTCTACTCTATGCCAGGACACTCTACCCCACCATTTATCCCCTCCAGTTTATGCCACTGCACTCTACTCTGAACCACTCCTTTCTAGGCCACTCATCTCTATGCAACTCTACTTTGCAAGACTGCACTCTATGCCACTGCACTGTACACCAATGCACAGTAAACCACTACTCTCAGCCACTGCACTGTACCCTCCACCACTCTTCTACCCTGCACCATTATACTCTACGCCACTTCACTCTAATCTGAAACAACCTACTTTACGCCACTGCACTGTACGCCACTCTGCGCTGCTCCACTCTAAGCCACTGCACTGTACAGCATTATACTCTACACCACTGTACTCGATGCCACTGCACTCTACCCTGCATCACTCCACTCTACCCTGCACCACTCCACTATGCCCACCACTCTGTCACTTCACCCTACTCTGAAACAATCTCCTCTACATCACTACACTTATGCCACTGCATCACTCCACTCTGTGCCACTGCATTCTACGCCAAAGCATTCTATGCCAGTATTCTCTAAATCAATGCACTCTGCGCCATTGCACTCAACACCACTTTACTAAAATTACTCTGTACCAATTCACTCTACGCAACTATACTCTATGCCACGTTACACCACTGAAGGCTACATCCCTCTACAGCACTGCGTTCTACATCACTGCACTCTACGCCATTATATTGTACTCAGCGTCTCTGCACTCTGTGCCACTACACTCTGCAAACCTGCACTCTCCACCACTGAACTGAATGCCACTCTACTCTGCACCACTGCACACTGTGCCACTACGCACTATGCCACTGTACACCGTTGTGCTCTACATCTGATAGAGGCTTCTAGCTACAGATTCCTTACCTTTGAATTTCTCAGGCGTAAGGCTGGATCCAGAAACTTTTGCTTGAGCAATACCCCTGCACGCAGAGTTGGGTGGCTCTGTTCAGTTCTGCGTCGCATCGACGGCATTGTTGGTTGTGGATGTGATGTCGCAGTCACCTATATAGGTGCCACCCAGGCACGCTAATATCAGTTCTTTTCTTTCTGCACCAGTTAGCGCAGATTCGGAGAGACCTACCCTTCTGTAGCTTTTTGACAGGCTTTTTTCAAAGTTTTGTCGAAGATTTTTTGTGTGTGTGTCAAGTTGACATCTAGGAAGGTAGGTTTTAAGCAGTGTGGCACCTGTCAACATGCCATGTCAGTCACACACCATTACCAAGTCTGCCTATGGTGTCTCAAGCGCAAGCAAGACTCCAAGACGTGCTAGGACTGCCGGGCCATGATGCTGAAGGCTTTGAGGGAGCGGACCCTAAAGCTGCATGCGGCCTGGCAGTCAATGTCATCCAGCGCGACTCCCAGGAGGTCACAATCCCGGTCGAGGAAAAGGTTGCGGGACTGCTCCAGGAGCCCGATGTCCTGTTCTTTCCATTCGAGATCCTCGGACTCTCGGGACAGAGGCACAAGAAGAAGAAGTCTAAACAAACTTTGACTTTGCCTTGTCTGCCGGCTGATGCAACGTCTTTGGAACATTGGCGTTCCAGGAACAGTTCAGCCGAATCGTTGCAAGGCCCGACCCCGTGCCTCCCTCCATTTCTGGAAGCCAGAGCAACCCCTGTTGAAGTCCAGGACTTTTACGAGGCCATGCAGCATGTATTTGACCTGACCAACCCCTCTGGAGCACCTTAGGGACCCGCAGGTTCAGAGGAAACCCCATCAGGTTCCACGCTGATGGTTTCTGCTGGGGTCTCACAGATCTGACTCCGGATCTGGACCGGGGCCTGTTGTACCCATGCAACTTGGCCTATCATGACGCGGATGCTACTGGCACCTCCAGCCCCATTTTGATTCCAGAATATCCAGAGCCGGAACGGTGTCGCACAATGCCCATTCTGATGGCACCCACAGGTGCCAGATCATTTCCTGAGCCTTATTTTCAGCAGGCAGCCATGGAAGAAGAGTGGGAGGGGGCCACTGGACTCTTTAGAACACCAGTCAGAGAGGTCTATGGACAAGTATGAGGAACAAGGAGGAGCCAGTGGACTGGACACGTCTCTCCCTCCACTGTGGCTATAGAGAAGGGATCTTTTTATACAATGGTGGTGCGTAGGGCAGCAGAGGTCCTTGACCTTGAACTGCCCTCAGTGGCTACTGGGGCTCCACTTCTGAACCCCTCCTGCCCTTTAATGAGGCACTCACTGATGTCCTGCTGGGAACTTAGTCCAAGCCCAGCACAGAGGCTCCTATAAATGGGAGACCCTAGTTTCCTCAGCCAATACCCCACCCCTGAGAGCTTGGCAGTCAAAGCTTTAACTTCCTACAGCGCATTCCCTTCCATTCACATGAACAGTGAATCCAAGAGGCTGGACCAGCTTGGGAAGAAGATGTTTTCTTCCACCAGCCTGGCATTGAGGTTGGTGAACACCTCATGCTTAGTGGGCTGTTTCTCACACGCCTCATGGGATATGGTTGCAAAAGTGCTGCCACAGGTCCCGGAGGAGGCCCGGGCCACCATCGCCCAAGCGGTGAAAGATGGGAGAGAGGCAGCGAACTTCACCATACGGTGTGGTCTGGATACGACTGACTCATTGGGCAGATCGGTTTCGGCAACAGTGGCCTGGCTGAGAACATCTGGCTTTTCAGGGTATGTGCAGGTGAACTTTATGGACATGCCCTTCGCTTTTTTGGCAAGAAGGCAGACTCAGTGCTAGAGTGCTTTAAGGACTCTAGGGCTACGGCCAAGTCCTTGGGTCTCTTGGTGACCCCTCATCCACAGTCTGCCTTTTGCCCCTTTAGTGGGCACGGAATGGGCATACCACTGTGCCAGCTCTATTCCAGTGACTGTTCTGCGCAAGCTCCCCAAGCTATGCGAGGATGTGGGTGCGGTGTCTTCAGAGCTAGAGGGTCTGGAAGCCAGAAGTCTTCTGCCACCCAGCCCCTGGCAGCTGCAGCCTCAAAGCCCTCCTAGTTTGGTTCTGCAAGACCATGCTTGCCCACTTCAAGAGAAAGTTCAACATCATCTTTACCTTTGGCAGTCCATTACATCGGACTCTTGAGTACTGCAGATCATTCAGAAGGGCTTTGCCCTGCCTTTCATATCCTTTCCTCCCCCAATAGCTCCAATATTCTAATGGCTGGTAGAGGGTCATTTGTCTCTGCGCTGAGAGGAAGTTACAGCTCTCCTGGCCAAGGGAGCCATAGAAATGGTCCAGATATCAGAAGTAGGCATGGATGTTATTACTATTTTTTCTGATACCAAAAAAGAACAAGCCTTTGCCCTATTCTAGACCTACGGACCGTAAATCTCTTCCTCAAGAAGGAGAAGTTCAGTATGCTCACATTGGCTCAGGTCTTGTCTGCCCTAGACCTGGAAGACTGGTTGGTAGCATTGGACTTACAGGATGAGTATTTTCATATTTCTATCCGGCCTGCCCACAGGGTTACCTGTGGTTCAAGGTAGGCCAGGAGCACTTTCAATTCACCATGCTGCCATTTGGCCTTACCAGTGCCCCCTCGGGTGTTAACTAAGGTGAGGGCGGTGGTCGCAGCTCGTTTGCGTAGATCAGGAGTTTCAGTCTTCCCCTACCTCAATGACTGGCTGTTGAAGTCGAGCTCACCCCATGCTCTTGTCTCCCACCTCCAGACTGCGGCGAACCAACTGCATTTGTTGGGGTTCACAATATATTGTGCAAAGTCACACCTGACTCCCTCTCAGAGGCTCTATTTTATAGAAGCAGTTCTGGACACAATGCAGTTTTGGGCTTATCCTCCCAAGCAGCAAGCCCACGATATTCAGGTTATGATACTGATGTTTCAGCCTCTATCTGTTCACCTCTGAAGAGAATGCACAATGTCAGCAGTATTGCGTTGGAGTTTCCAAGGCGGCAATCCCTCAGTGATGGTTTTCATTGCGAATGGAACTCAGGACTGCTGTACGCCTTTCCACCCATACCGCTCCTGCCCAGAGTTCTTAGGAAGATCAAGAACAACTGGGCCCAGGCAATCCTTGTGGCTCTGGACTGGGCAAGTTGAGTCTGGTATCCCAAGCTTCTGAAGATGAGCATTGATCCTCCGATCAGGTTACCCCTTCGGGAGGATCTTCTGTCGCAGCAGCAGGGGTGGGTTCTCTAATCAAACCTGTCAACTCTGCGCCTTTATGCATGGAGATTGAATGGCAACAGTTGATAGCTTTCAACCTTCCTCCCAAAGTCTGTAATGTTGTTCTAGCAGCGAGGCGTTCCTCCTCAAAACTCGTATACATCTGCCATTGCAAGGATTTGTATAGTATTGTACAGGGAAGTCTTTAGATCCTCTTTCTGCTGTCTGAAGTTCTTTTCATTCTGTCTCTTGCCCAGCAGGGCTCTGCTCTGGGCACTCTTGAGGGCTGTCTGTCTTCTTTAACCATTTTTCTGTGGCTGCTTGACCAACTTTCTTTGTTTAATCTCCTATTGCAAATAGGTTTCTAAAAGGGCTTATACATATGTTTTCCCTGTTTGCCATTTATTATGCCTCAGTGGGACTTGAAACTAGTTCTCACATGTCCGAGCCACTACATAATTGTCCACTCAGGCTGCTCACTATCAAAACAGCTTTTCTCGTGGCTATAACACCTGCCCGGAGAGGGAGTGAGCTGCAGGCCTTGTCATCCAAGCCTCCATATCTCAGAGTCCTTCCTGACAAAGTGGTGCTTTACACCTGTGCATCTTTCCTCCCAAAGGTGGTGATGGCATTTCATTTGTCACACTGCCCACCTTCGTTGCTCCCCCGCATCCTTCTAAGGAAGAGGAGCGACTCCACCGATTCAACCCAAAAGGAGTGTTTTCTTTCTACCTTGACCGCACAAAAGAGTTCTGAGTGGACGACCAACTCTTTGTGGGATATGTCAGAGCAAAGAAATGTCGGGCCGCACAAAAACAAATTATTTGGCGCTGAGTCACTCTCTGTATAAAAATCTGTTATGCTCTGACTAAGAAGCAGCCTCATGAGAGCTTACAAACATATTCTGTAGGAAGCTTGCTCTGTATATACTATCTCAAAGTAAGAGATAGTGTGCAAAGAGTCCAAGGGTTCCCTTTAAAGGTAAGATAGTGGCACAATTAGATAATTCTAATGCTCTATTTTGTGGTAGTGTGGTCGAGCAGTAGGCTTATCAGAGGGTAGTGTTAAGCATTTGTTGTACACACACAGGCAACAAATGAGGAACACACACTCAAAGACTTAACTCCAGGCCAATAGTTTTTATATAGAAAAATATATTTTCTTAATTTATTTTTAGGACGACAAGTTCAAGATTTGAAGTAAATACATACACAGGTAAGTTTGGAACTTTGAATTAGAGCAATAGCATACACAGTTTTAGTAAAAATGGCAATAAGCTATTTTAAAAGTGACATTGCAAAAATCAACCGTTCCTGTGGGAGGTAAGTATTGTTTAGTTTGTCAGGTAAGTAAGACACTTACAAGTCTAAGTTCCTGGGCATAGGCAGCCCACCGTTGGGGGTTCAAGGCAACTCCAAAGGTACCACACCAGCAGCTCAGGGCCAGTCAGGTGCAGAGGTCAAAGAGGTGCCCAAAGCACATAGGCGCCTATGAAGAACAGGGGTGCTCCGGTTCCAGTCTGCCAGCAGGTAAATACCCGCGTCCTCGGAGGGCAGACCAGGGGGGTTTTGTAGAGCACTGGGGGGGACACAAGTATGCACACAAAACACACCCTCAGCAGCACAGGGGTGGCTGGGTGTAGTGTGCAAAGCAGGTGTCAGGTTTTGTATTAGAATCAATGGAGGGACCCGGGGGTCACTCTGGCAGTGCAGGCAGGGCACAGAGGGGTTTCTCAGGCCAGCCACTGACTGGGCTAGGCAGAGGGTCACGTGGGGGTCACTCCTGCACTGAGGTTCAGTTCCTTCTGGTCCTGGGGGATGCGGGTGCAGTGCTTGGTCCAGGCATCGGGTTCCTTGTTACAGGCAGTCGCGGTCAGGGGGGCCTCTGGATTCTCTCTGCATGCGTCGCTGTGTGGGTCCAGGGGGGTCGTCTCGGGCTACTCACGAGGTCGCAGTCGCATGGGAGTCCTCCCTGTAGTGTTGGTTCTCTGGAGCTCGAGCCGGGGGCCGTCGGTGCACAGGGTGAAGTCTCACACGTCCGGCGGGAAGAGTGAAGTCTTTAAAAGTTGCAAGAAAGTTGCAAAGTTGTTGCTGTTGTTGAGCAGAGCCGCTGCTCATGGGAGTTTCTTTGTCCTTGGGTTCAGGGCAGTCCTCTGAGGCTTCAGAGGTTGCTGGTCCTGTCGGATGCATCGCTGTTGAAGTTTTCTTCGAGTCAGGAGACAGGCCGGTAGGGCTGGGGCCAAAGCAGTTGTCGTCTCTGTCGTCTCTGCAGGGCTTTCAGGTCAGCAGTCCTTCTTCTTGTTTCAGGTTGCAATAATCTGATTTCCTGGGTTCTGGGGTGCCACTAAATACTAAATTTAGGGGTATGTTTAGGTCTGGGGGCAGTAGCCAATGGCTACTGTCCTGGAGGGTGGCTACACCCTCTTTGTGCCTCCTCCCTGAGGGGAGTGGGGCACATCCTTAATCCTATTGGGGGAATCCTTCAGTCTCATGATGGAGGATTTCTAAAGGCAGGGGTCACCTCAGATCAGGACACCTTAGGGGCTGTCCTGACTGGTGGGTGACTCCTTGTTTTTCTCATTATCTCCTCCAGCCTTGCTGCCAAAAGTGGGGGCAGTGGTCAGAGGGGCAGGCATCTCCACTAACTGGGATGCCCTTGGGGGCTGTAACAAAAGGCAAGAGCCTTTGAGGCTCACCGCCAGGTGTTACAGTTCCCGCAGGGGGAGGTGAGAAGCACCTCCACCCAGTACAGGCTGTGTTCCTGGCCACAGAGTGACAAAGGCACTCTCCCCATGTGGCCAGCAACTTGTCTGGTTGTGGCAGGCTGGCAGAAACTGGTCAGCCTAGCACTAGGAGTCGGACTGGTATTCAGGGGGCATCTCTAAGATGCCCTCTGGGTGCATTTTACAATACATTCCACACTGGCATCAGTGTGCATTTATTGTGCTGAGAAGTTTGATACCAAACTTCCCAGATTTCAGTGTAGCCATTATGGAACTGTGGAGTTCGTGTTTGACAAACTCCCAGACCATATACACTTTAGGGCTATCCTGCACTTACAATGTCAAAGGTTTTGCTTAGACACTGTAGGGGCATAGTGCTCATGCACATATGCCCTTACTTGTGGTATAGTGCATCCTACCGTAGGGCTGTAAGGCCTGCTAGAGGGGTGACTTACCTAGGCCACAGGCAGTGTGAGGTGGGCATGGCACTCTGAGGGGAGTGCCATGTCGACTTAGTAATTTTCTCCCCACCAGCACACACAAGCTGTGAGGCAGTGTGCATGTGCTGAGTGAGGGGTCCCCAGGGTGGCATAAGACATGCTGCAGCCCTTAGAGACCTTTCCTGGCATCAAGGCCCTTAGTACCAGGGGTACCATTTACAAGGGACTTATCTGAGTGCCAGGGCTGTGCCAATTGTGGAAGCAAAGGTAAAGTTTAGGGAAAGAACACTGGTGCTGGGGCCTGGTTAGCAGGGTCCCAGCACACTTTCAATCATAACTGGCATCAGCAAAAGGCAAAAAGTCAGGGGGTAACCATGCCAAGGAGGCATTTCCTTACATATTCCACCAGAGGAAAAGCTGCGACCCTGGGGTTAGCTTGTGGAGACCCAGTCTTTAACATCTGTCAGACAGCAAGGTGAGCGTCCCTGCACATGTTTGCCAACCACTACTGCCTGGACAGTCAGGCATTTCGCCCATTCAGTCCCGCAGGACTTTCTGGTTTAGAAGTATTTGTCCACAGCCCACATCCAGGAGGATGTGGCTTGGGTATCTATTCAAAGGTAAGGAATCTGCAGCTAGATGACTGTGTCAGATGAACAAGTTACTTACATTCGGTAACGCATTATCTGGTAGAGACTATTTCTAGGTGCAGATTCCATACACTCACCCATGCCTTTCCGCTCTGCAGACTCTTGTGCTAGGGTCAGGGTGGTCCCTTTTTAGGGCCCAAGATTTAACACATAATTGTCAGTTCACTCAATGGCTCTGCAGTCCTGGCGTTGAAAGTCGTGAAGAAAATAACTGATGTCCGTGGGACTGACTGGCCCTATATAGGTGACCTTGACATCACATCAGGTGCCGACGATGCCACACAGAACAGAACGGAGCCACCCAATGGTATGCACAGGGGTATTGCTCAAGCAAAAACCTCCGATCCAGCCTGACTCCTGGAAAATTAAAAGATAAGGAGTCTGCAGCTAGTTATAGTCTCTACCAGATAATGCATTACCGAAGGTAAGTAACTTGTTTGTAACTGCACTCTAGCCACTTTGTTCTACTCTACACCATTGTGCTCTATGCCACTGCTCTATGCAGCACTCTACTCTGCACCACTCCACTCTACTCTGTGCCTCTGCACTCCATGCCAATGCAGTCTACTCTGCACGTCTCAAGTCTACGCCACTCTACTGCACTCTATGCCACTACACTCTTACACCCCACACCACTGTAATGTATTCTGCCCCGTGCACTCCACGCACTGCAATTCACATCACTGCCCTATACCCCACACTGCTCTACAGCTCTGCACTTTACCCTGCTCCACTGCATGTCACTTCACTGTACTCTGAAACAGCCTCTTCCACGCCAGTGCACTCTGTCACTGCAGTGTACGACATGGCAATCAACTCTGCATCACTCTACTGTACAGCACTATACCCCACTCTACTCTATATCACTGCACTCTATGCCAATGCGCTGTACACCACTTTACTCAAAACCAATGCATTCTATGCCTATCCTGTCTGCACCACTGTACTTTATGCCACATACCACTTCACTCTAGGCCACTCTATTCCACTCTATGGGACTACACTCTATGATGCTCTACTCCATTAAACTCCACTTTATGACACTCTACTTTCTGCCACTCCGCTCTACAACACTCTATGCCACTCTACAATACTACTTCACCCTATGCCTCTCTTCACAACTCTCTCTATGCCACTCCATGCTACTTTACTCCACTCTGTTCTACAGCACACTACCGTACTACCCTTCTCTATGGGCTCCACCCTATGCCACTCCACTCTGACACTCTATGCCCCTCCACTCTACTCTACGCCACTCCACTTTACAACACTCTACTTCACTCTATGCCACTCCACTGAACAGCACTCTACTCCACTCTGCCATTCCACTCTCCTACACTACTGCACTCTACGACAATCTACTCAACTCTACACAACTCTACTGTACTACACTGTACTACACTTTATGCAACACACTTTATGCCACTCCACTCTGCTCTACACAGCCCCATGACACTCTGTGGGACTTCACTCTACGACACTCTACTCCACTCTGACACTCTACTCCACTCTATGCCCTTCCATGCTACAACAATCTACTCCCTCCACTAAAGTCCACAACACTCTATACCACTCCACGCCACTCCATGACACTACACTTCACTGTATGCCACTCAACTCAACACCACTCTACGCCTCTCCATGACACTCCATGCTACTCCACTTTATGACACTTCACTCCACACCACTCTCCTTTACCCCACTAACTTTTAGCTATGCTGAACAGCAAGCACATTGGTGTACAACATGGCTAAAACATATAGACAAAACCAAAAGCTCTTGCAAAGGCACAACCTATTGGCTTTGCCAATGCTTGTTGTTTTCGAGCCTGTGTGTGGAAGTGTTTTCATGTAATTCGTAAGGACCACAAAGGTGTAGTTATCGTGTAATGGGACAGAGCACCAGGCCATGTTATGGGTGGTGGAATGTGAGAGAGAGACATAGGGCCTGTGGAATACTGTGTGTGTCTGTAGCCAAATAAGGAGGTGATCAGAGAAGGTCCAGTAATCAATGTGTGGCATTCTTGTGCCAGGCAGAAATTCTGTTGAGAGAGTAGAAGTTTACCAAGAGGTCAATGCACATTTCCAGTTATCTGAATTCAGGATTAAATAGTGAGGTATAATGGTCTACTGTATTAGAATACAGGTATTAGACCATTATAACTCACTGTTTAATCCTGAATTCTACTGGTAAAATAGTAATGCAAAATGATGAGTTATGTGAAATACTCTGTTACAATATGTCATTTTCATTCAGATCACTCTGACGGACCCCAATAATGGATTCCTATTGATGAATACCATTTGGTATGAATACCTTTCTTGTTTCTATTCCTTGACGTCATTAAAATTATATACTAATCTATACTAATGCACACATGCCAAGTAAATAAAATCACCAACCACTCTCTACCAGCACCAGTCCGGTCAATGAGACGTCTATAACACATTTGCATGAACCTTTAACATTCAGCCAAGCAAACTATTAACTTTACTTTTACAACAATATGGAACATCTCAAAGAAATTCTGCCACTATTATGGTTACAAACATTGGTTATGAATTCAATGATACCCTTCCCAGGATTAAGTGGTCTATCTTTTCTTTCTCACCACACTATTACACTAAACTTACGGGGTGTATTCCGATATGTCTTTTATTCATACTGCACTGTAAGACTCACACTACTAAAACTCAATCCAGTGTCTCTTCTTCACTATTGTTCTTATTACTTTGCATTGTTTACAGCCTTGAAAAAGCCCCAGGTGTGTTCACCACTAGGGGGCGAAACACGTGTCGGCTGTCTGGTCTGAAGCCTATAAGTCTTCAGTCAAAAAAAGATATCTACAAGCTTCCTAGATCTCCAGGCTAAAAAGGGCAATAATAAACAGACTTGGATTCACCAACCTGACTCAGAGTATTAATCTCACATTATAAATTGCACGTTCAAAAATCCTATATGAAAGTAGGTTCTCAACCTTCTCACTATCGCACTTTTTTTACAGTCGTCATGCACATTGTTTTCTTTTTTTAAGGCTGGGATACTGTCTAATGTTGAGGAAATACACTGAATGAAGAAAGAAGAAGAGCAATCAAGGATGGAAGCCTGAGCAGAAGCTATACAATCTTTACAAGACCCAGATTCTACCTCTAGGAAGCTGGCCTGGTGTGTGGTGAGCACCTATGGTGTTATCACCTTATATCAGGTCCACGTATCCCCTATTAGTGAAGTGTAGGCAGTGTCTTGGAAGCCAGGGCTCTCCAGAGGTAGCTGTGGATGAGCAGTCAAGACTTATCTAGGAGACATGCAAAGCTTATGCAATACCACTATAGTCACACCACATTATCACACATGAAAGAACCACACAGTGTTACAAAAATAAAGGTACTTTTTATGGTAACACAAATACTAAAATACTAATAGGCAGCCCCCCAAATGGAGGTAAGTAAACACTCTATTATATACACATTAACAATCAGAAAAGAGCATAGAAAGCAATAGGCATTGGTAAAAGTAATAGAAAACAGTGAGGTCCCTAGGAGAGGGTTAAACCATATACTAAAAAGGTGGAATGTGAAAGACAGTCCTCTATTCAAGGAATTGGAATCAGTAGAAGGGAGCTGGAGGAACTAGGAACCCCAGGAGGTGAGTACCAGAGTGACCCCCAGTGGCCAGGAGAGTAGAGGTAAGTAACTGGTTTTCCCCAAAACCAACAGGAGGACTTTGTAAAAGGATTACGCACAATCCAACCAAGACTAGAAGAACCCAAAGCTGTATCCTGACAGAAGCGGACCTGCAAAGTAAGGAGACCAAGTCCAGTTCGTGTTGGAGTGTCCGGTTTTGGCAAGAGCCACTACCCACCCTTCTGTGGATGCAGGACCAGGTCGAAGGTGGACGAAGAAGGTCAGCAGTGCAGCATAGGAGATGAAGAAAGGTCCCAGTGGTGCAAGTGATGTTCCACTACGGCAGTTGAGATGCAGTTGGTTAGTGGTGCTGGAAAACCACCAACAGGCCTTGGCAGAGAAGAAGGTTTGCAAGGCTGTAGAGGACCTGCAAGACCCAGGGGATTCGACCCAAGGAGGGGACTCCGAGGTGAACCTCAGCAGCGGGGAGAGTCACAAGAAGAGGAGGCAGCACCCAGAGGCAACCCACTGGCAGCAGGTACAGGAGTCGCAGTGAGGCCCACTCAGCATACCTGAAGAGGAGTCCCACGTCGCTGGAGCAGCAGGCAAGAGACTGTGCTTTGCAAGAAAGAGTGCTGGGGGCCGGAACTACACGGAACCTGAAGATCCCTTGGAGGAGGAGCAAACAAGCCTTGGTAGCTGCAAGAGTTGAAGTGCACAGGGGTACTGTCCTGCAAGGAGAAGCAAGGGCTTACTGTAGGAGGCTGGCCTGGCTTATAGTGGGTACATTGTGGTACTTACACCTTGTGCCAGGTACAGTTATCCCTTATTAGTAGATTAGAGGTGTTCTAGCAGCTTAGGCTGATAGAGGTAGCTCAAGCAGCGCAGCTTAGGCTGAACTAGGAGACATGCAAAGCTCCTACCATACCACTTATATCACTTAGCACTATTTCATAAGAAAACACAATACTCTGAGTTACTAAAAATAAAGGTACTTTATTTTAGTGACAATATGCCAAACGTATCTCAGTGAGTACCCTCAGTTAGAAGGTATGTAATATACACAAGTTATATGTACACAAACCCAAAACAGGTAAGTAACAGTAAGAAAAGTAATGCAAACAATGTAGGATCACAATAGGATGCAATAGGTGAACATAGGCCTAGGGGCAACACAAACCATATACTCCCAAAGTGGAATGCGAATCACAAATGAATCCCAGACCTATGGGTGCTTGTAGAGGGTCGCTGGGACTGAAAGAAAACAGTAAGGGTGTTCAAATCCCTTCACATCAATTGTTTGGAGCTTCTAGCGGGCTCATTTGCTATAAAGAGCCTCTCCCCTCAGAAAACAGATTGTTGCATACTATTACGGATGGACAATATATCAGCAGTAAGGTATGCCAACAAGTTAGGGGGCACGAAGTCCAGGATTCTGGCGGAGATTGCCAAGGATTTCTGGCATTTTTGTCTAAAGCAGTGTTTAGTGGTCATAGCGGATTATCTGCCGGGAGACCTGAATGTCGTAGCAGACTGGAACTCCAGATACCTATCAGACTCCAGCGATTGGAAGTTGGATCCTCTGATTTTTGCCCAGATAGTACAGGAATGGGGCAATTGCGAAGTGGACCTTTTTGCCTCTCGTCTCAATTGCCAGATTCAAAAGTTTTACAGTTGGCGCCCAGACCCTTATGCTCTAAAGACAGATGCCTTTCTTCAGGACTGGTCCCAGTTTCGGGGTTATGCTTTTCCCCCTTTTCTGATGATTGCCAGAGTTCTGGCTCAAGTGCGGAGACAAAAGACAGAGATTGTTCTGGTGACTCCGTTCTGGAGAGCACAGCCTTGGTTCCCCAGTGCTCTACATTTAGCTTGTGCCTCTCCTCTTCTGATTCCGCCTCGTCCGAATCTTCTTTTGAGTCCAGAAGGCCTTCAACATCCTCTGATCTTGTCAGGGAAGCTAACACTTCTAGTCTGGTTAATTTCAGGTCGAGATGGAATACCCCAGATGTTTCGCAATAAGCTGCGGAATTCATTAATCAGGCCTGGGCCAGTAGTACCCATAAGAGATATGATTCAGCCTGGTGCAGATGGTCTAGTTGGTGTGATGGAAGGGGTGCCAATCCAGTGGAAGCACATATTGGCTTGATTGTAAATTTTCTAGCAGAACTAGCCAGCTCCGGTTTGGCTTATCGGACAGTCAATAATTTTAGGTCTGCCATTTCAGCAGGACATTCGCAGGTAGAAGGCAAGCCCATTGGAGAACATCCATTAATTTGCAAGCTTTTGAGGGGTATACGTCTTTCTAAACCACCTCAGGCAAAATATACTGTTTTATGGGATGTTAATATTATATTAAAATTCCTTGATTCATGGCCTGCCAACAGATATTTGTCTCGCAAACAGCTTTCGGCTAAACTCACTATGCTTTTATGCCTTGTCTCTTGTAAAAGAGTATCGGATGTCAGGGCTTTAGATTTAGCAGGTAGAACCTTTTCACCAGAAGGAGTCTCCTTTTCGGTGACAAGAAGAACCAAAACGAATTGCAGGTCAGTATCTTATCCGGTTTATAAGGAAAATTCAAAATTATGTGTGGTTCAATGTTTGAAGGATTATGAAATTGTCACAGAAGAAGTTCGACAAAATTCTAAGGGTCAATTGTTAATTGCCTTGCAAAAACCTTGTAAACCAGTATCATCAGCTACCTTAGCTAGATGGATGAGATGGTTGATGAATGAAGCAGGTATTGATACCTCGGTATTTGGGGCCCATTCTGCTAGAGGGGCTATGGCTTCAAAATCATTTGACTTAGGTTCTAGGTTAGAGGATATAATGAAAGCTGCAGATTGGTCTTCAGAAAATACTTTTCGTAAATTTTATCATAAACCTGTATTGGATGTAGCCAGTGTGGTGATGGAACAGCTTTAAACGAGCATAATCGGAGCCTCCGGTCCTGACATAGAATAAAAAATGTTCTAGCTATCGCGTCAAGAATTTTCAATTCTATTAAGGACACGGAGGCGAGGATTATCCCTCCCTGCTTGTATTTATACAATATTATCATTTAGTATTTATTTCTAATGTGATATTGTTATTTAACCCTCCCATTATTTGCAATTAGAAAGTTTGAGATACATATATTTTATGAGCTATTACCTACCTGTTTATTGTTACAGCTTCTGATCAGAAGAACGCCTGAAGATCGTAACTTCAAGGAAAGTTTGAGATATATGTTTTACCGGTTGTTTCTCCGGCATGGAGTCTCCAAGTTTCAGTTCTTCAGTATGGAGAAGAGGCTATGACTTCGGATTCAGGATGGCGTAAGAAGTTTGCGTTTTCAAGTTGACATTATCTGTTTGAACAAAGAAAGAGGAAGTGACTTCATAGGTCAAAGGACTTATAGCTAAGGACATGGATGCTGATTGGACCATGTGACAGGATATTGGGTGTCCTGGGTATTGTAGTTTTTTCTGTTACTTGTATTTCATTGGCTGCTGTTTAAGTCAGTAAAGAAAGAGAAAGCATAATCCTCGCCTCCGTGTCCATAATAGAATTGAAAATTCTTGACGCAATAGCTAGAATTTTTTCTATTCCTTCTTACTTACTCGCCGCCCTTAGAGGATGCACAGCTGGGGAAATGTTGCAGTTGCTAGAAGGAGTCAGAGAAACAATGTTGCATTGCAGTCCCAGTGGCCAGAAGATGAAGTAAACAATACCTATGAGTCTTCTTGGAATCTTGCACTTTGAATCTGAGGACTCACCCAAGAGGGAGACCCTAAATAGCCCAGGAAGGGGGATTGGTCACTTAGCAGGGTGATCACCTATCAGGAAGGGGCTGTGACATCACCTACCTGACCTGACCACTCAGAAGCTCCCAGGGGCCTCTGCCCACCTTGGATTCAAGATGACAGAATCAAGTGGCCACCTGGAGGAGCTCTGGGGTGGTGATGGACAGGGGAGTGGTCACTCCCCTTCTTTCCTTTGGACAGTTTTGCACCAGAGCAGGGACTGGGAGACTCTGGACTGGTGCAAACTGGTTTATGCAAGGAGGGCACCAAATGTGCCCTTCAAAGCATCCCTCCCTCCCACGCCACGTAACACATATTTCCAAGTTAGAGGGTGTTACCTTCCTCTCCCACAGGAAATCATTTGTTCTGCCTTTCTCTGCCTGAGTTGGTCCTGGGGAACCCCTGGTGCCCCAATGCCCTGGGTACCTGTGTATCATATACTTTGGGACTTATATGGGGGCACCAGTATGTCAATCGTGGGGTGTGCAAAGTCCTAGGCAACCACATTTAGAGGGAGAGAGCACAATCACTGAGGTCCTGGTTAGCAGGATCTCAGTTAAAACAGTCAAAGCATACTGGCAGCAGGCAAAAGGTGGGGGTAACCATGCCAAAAAGAGTGACTTTCCTACACTACCAACTCCAGCTTTGCCAAAAGTTTGTGGAAGGCTGTATGCTCCAAGCCCTGCTCACGCACTCCAGGAGGCTCCCAAAGGCGAATAAGCACCAATCCGTCTTTAGCTACTCTTGCTCAAGAATATCCTCAATTGGTTTTTAGAGATAGATGTATCTTAATTTGGAAATATAATATTTCAGAGAACTCCTTCTTTTATTTATGCTGTTTTGTTTATGTTATGTGCCCAGTGATTTTGTGTTAAGGTGTGAATTTTTTGTTGTCTTTACTACTGTGAATAGCTTTTGGGTATGGACAGTACAAACCAGAATTACTGGTTTTATTTTTCTGCATGGAACTTGTATTTCTTGTGTCTTGCTTTTCCTATCATGATAATAAGAATGTGTGTTTAAGGCGGCAGCACCACAGAGTGTTGGAAACGGAGTCAGCCCACACCATTTGGAAGCTGTTGGCCTGACTCCTGGCTATCCTGCAGTGCCTCACCCAACCCTAGAAAGGAAAAGGTGATTTGTGGCAACCTAAGCCTGACACTCTGACTCCTCAGGAAAGTCATGGAAACAGATCATATCCCTTTCGCTTAGTTACTCAGCGACTCAGACATGCCAAGGCAGGACACAAGATGCAAACTGGATTTCAATGCATTTATTGAAGCATTTGCATCCTAGTATAAAAAGCATGAGCTGCGATAATAAGGCAGATTAAACATAGTATAGTGATCATTATTACAACCAGTGTAAAGAAGATAATCCCACAGTTTTGTATGATTTTTTAAAGTTTTTAAAGTCATGTCTAGCCCTATGTCTAGGTCTGAGAGCATGATAGTGGTAATCCTTCTGATGGTCCCGATTTAAGGGAGTAACCCGTCCCCATACCTAAGTAAGATAGCAAAGATCTGCCTGTTGTGTGGATAGCAACCCCCTGGGAGGCTGAAGAGTCAACGCCAGGATCAGCAGAGCTGTCTGTAGAATAGTGTGTGTCCCAGGACAGCCATGACTGGAATGTCTTCTGCCCCTCTTAGGCCTATGTGTTATTTATATAATAACCCATACAGAGTTCTAAGAACAAGCCTGAAATACTGATGCGTCTAGAAAATGAGGACTGACTTCTGAGCTCCTGGAGTGGCACTACGAGTTAGTATATCATCGAAAGAAGCAGCTGATTAAAATACAAAAATTATGAAATGAAAGCTGGCAGTGCTAAAACGCATGAAATTAATATAAATGCATATGAATGTAAAAGTCACAGGCTACAGACCTAACTCTAAAATAAGGGTGTCCAATCTAGGTGCTAAAGGGACCTACAAAACTTGGTTTATTGCATGATTTGGACTCTGAAAAGGTTCTGCAGCTTTTTGGTATTTTGAATTTTTCCTATATTTTTTCTATCCCTCTAAATTTCTAGGCAGAAAGAAAGAGTGCAAAAACATCACAAAAAGGGGGCAGAATGGCTGAAGATGGCCAGCAGGTGCCACTCTCAAAATACACTAGTGACACTCTTGGCTCTGACTGAGAAGTGTGGTTAGAAGTGCGGCTGAGTAGCAGGCATGTGCATTATCCCTGTGATAAATGTCCAAGCATCTGCATGCCCTCAGTGGTGCAATCACACAAATTAGTCTGAGATATGGTGTGTGCTAGACGAGCAATCCTGGCATCACAAGCCCAGTAGACTAAAGACATATGTGTGGGTGTAGGGTGAGCAGCGAAGAAACTAACAATAAGGAGAACAAACAAGATTTGAGGATAAATCTTTGTGGGCGACAAACCCAAATCTAGGTCACACAGTCACCTTAGCTGCTGTTATTTTGTTAGCTAGGTAGGACAACCCATGTGCCATGATCCTTCTGCAGTGACTTTGTTAGTGCCATGTTGTTCATAATGGCTATCCTTTTTAAGAAGGAATACAGTATTATTCTTAAGTACTGCACTCCAACCCGACCCACTGTAGAGAGAACTTCTGCTTTTGCAATTTCTCTTATATTCCTGGAGGAATGGACAAATCAAGAACCTGTAATTTTTTTACATTTATCTTAAAACCTGATCCTTGACCAAAAAAGTGATAGGTCTTGAGCACTGCTTGAACAGATTGCCCTATATCTTAAATTAGAAGAAGAATGTCATCATCAGAAGACATGCAGATTTTGTGTTCAGTCCATTCAGTCCTCACCCACTTTATGTTGCTGCTGACCTCACTTTAATACCTAAAGACTCAATTTATAGCACAAAGATGCGAGGGCACAAACAACATCCCTGCCTAGTTCCCTTCCCAATGTACAATGGTGCCATGGAGTCACTGTTAACCCTGATGCTGGTGTCCAGCTCTTACTAACTACTAAAAATCCAAGTTTAAAACTTCCAACCCAATGCCGTTGAACACCTTGTCTCAGTAAGGAAAGGTCAATGCACCCTATCAAATGCTTTTTCTGCATTTATTAATAGCAATTCAGCAATTTTGCTGGGTCTTTACCAATGTCTATTATTTGAAGAATACTTCTTGTATTATCCATGCAGTTCATAGCTGAATTAGTTAACCTTATCTGGGTCCACCAGATCTTACATAGGTTGTATGACATAATACAGAAAACAAAAATATAATGACACTCAAATATTGTGACAAAATGTCAGAAACCAAAATATCCTGTTTACATACTTTGTATGTAAACTAAAAAAAAGTCAAAAATATTGTGGAGCAGAATATCATCATAAAGTAGGAAATGGATTTTATTATGTAATGCATTTAGACTAGAATACTATCATAAAACAAAAAATATATATTGATTTTACTATTTCAGTATTAAAGTTTAAAATAATATAATAAAAATATAATATTTAGAAAAATAACTTAAACCAAAAACTACTAATATATATCCTTTGGAAATTGAAAAAGTATTTTAACAATTAAGAATCACAATAAAAAATTTAAAATGATAGTAATAAAAATGATAAACATTTATATATCAAAAACATCTAGCAAATTATATATGAAAGATAATAAACAGAAAAGAAAGTATAAAATTATAATTACAATTTATTTTCATAAATTATCCACAAAATAATAATAATAATAGAAAAAATGTAAAAAATATTACCGCTTCTATTTGAACTAACTAATAGTTGGAAAGTGATTTACTATTCCCACTTGAGTCTTAGTAAAAGTAGCGAAAGGGTTGGATATTGGAGGAATCAGATTTACTCTTTCCTCTCCAATAGAAGCAACAGTAGGAAAAATGTTGGATTTTGAAGGTTTGGAGATTTACTATTCCCACTTCAACATAAGCAAAAGTAGGGAAATGGCTCAACTTTGGAGGGGTCTGATGTACTATTCCCACTCCAATGTAAGCAATAGTAGGGAAAGAGTTGGACTTTGGAGGCTTCAGATTTACTATTCCCTCTGCAGCATAAACAAATTTGGGAAAAGTGTTGGACTTTGGAGGGGTAATATCAATCAGTCAATCAATCAGTGCTTGTAAAGTGCAGCTATCCACCCATTAGGGTCTCAAAGCGCTGGGGGGGTAAAAAGTGTAGCATATACCGGTGAGGTGGTTATTGAAAAAGCCATGTCTTCAGTTCCTTTGTGAAGCTGAGGAGGGAGGTGGTTTGTCTGATGTGGAGAAAGAAAGGCGTTCCACGCGGGGGCTGCGAGGTAGGAAAAGGAGCATCCTCCTGTTCTGGTTTTCCTGATGCAGGGTACTTCTGCGAGAGAGAGCTGGGATGAGCGTAGGGCCCTGTGGGGTACGTGCAGGTTGAGTCACTGGTTCAGGTAAGCTGGTCCGGTGTTGTGGAGGGCCTTGTGTGCGAGGGTGAGGATCTTGAAGGTGATTCTTTTTTCTATGGGAAGCCAGAGCAGTGTACGCAGGTGTTGTGAGATGTGGCAGTGTCGAGGTAGGTCAAGGAGCAGTCGGGTGGTGGCGGCGTTCTGGATGTTTTGTAGCTTGCAGGTGTTTCTTGTTGATTCTGGCATAGAATGCGTTGCCGTAGTCCAGTCTGCTAGTGATCAGGGTGAGTGTGACAGTCTTTCTATGTTTGAGGGGGATTCACTTGAATGACTTGTGAAGGAGGCAGAGGGTACGGAAGCGGGTGGAGGTGGCTGAGTTGATCTGCTGGTTCATGCTGAGGTTGGAGTCCAGGATGATTCCGAGGTTGCAGGTTTGGCTGGTGGGGTTGGGTGGGTTTCTGAGGGTGGGTGGCCACCAGGAGTCATTCCACACGTTGGGTTGAGGGCCCATGATCAATACTTCCTTCTTGTTTGCATTGAGTTGAAGGTAGCTGTATCTCATCCAGTTGGTAACTACTTCCATGCCTTCGTGGAAGTTGTGTCTGGCTTTGTCGGGTTCATTGGAGAGTGAGAGGATGAGTTGGGTGTCATCGGCGTAGGAGATGATGTCAATTCCATAGCTTCTGACGAGGGTGGCTAGCGGGCCATGTAGAGATTAAACAACGTGGGGCTGTGGGAGGATCCCTGGGGCACTCCGCAGTTTGGAGTCTCTGAGGAAGGGGGCGAGTCTCACTCATTGAGTTCTGCTGAAGAGGAAGGATTGGATCCAGTCGAGGGCCTTATCTCTGATGCTGGCTTCGTGGTGTCTTCTTATCAGGGTGTGATGGAAGACTTTGTCGAAAGCCACAAAGAGGTCTTGTAGGATGAGTGCTACCATCTCTCCCTTGTCCAGCAGGGAGCGGATGTTGTCTGTTGCGGCAAGGAGGGTTGTTTTGGTGATATGGTTTTTCCTGAATCTGGATTGGGAGATGTCAAGGATGTTGTGGTCTTCTACAAATGTGGCGAGTTGCCTGTTGACTGCTTTTTCAATTACTTTCACAGGAAATCGGAGTAGGGAGATAGGTCTGAAGTTTTTGAGGTCGCTGGGGTCAGCCAAGGGTTTCTTGAGGAGGGGATTGATTTTGGCGTGTTTCCAGTCGTTGGGGAAGGTGGCGGAGCTTGGGGGCTATGGTGTCTGCGGCTCTGTTGAAAATGTGGTGGGTGCATGGGTCCATGGGAGCCAGGGAGTGTATGGATCTCATTGTTCTCAGTGTATCTTCGGTGGTGAGGGGGGTCCAGGTGGTGATTGTTGGCTTGTTGGTGTCGGGTTTTGGTAGAGGGGGTTCTGTGCATTGGTTGTCCTTGCTGAAACTGTTGTAGATGGTCTTGATTCTGTGGTGGAAGTAGGTGTTGAGTCTGTTGCAAAGGTCCTGTGAGGGTGGGATGTCCATTGTTTCATGGTTGGGCGAACTCCTTGATTCTGAAGAGTTCCTTGCTGTTGTGTGCGTGTGAGGAGATTCTGTCTTAAATAGCTTTCTTTCTGGTGTTTCTGATGAGCTGGTGGTGTGCGGTGGTGGTGGCTCTGAAGTTACTATGGGCTTCTGTGGATTTGGTGTTTCTCTAGAGTTTTTCGAGGCGGCGACAAGTGCGTTTAGGTTCTTAGAGTTCAGTGGTGAACCAGCTGGCTTTCCTTGCGTGGGTGCTGTTGTTCATTTGGAAGGGGGCTATGGTGTTGGTGCAGTCGGCGATCCATTTGTGGAGGGTCCGTGCTGCGGTGTTTGGGTCATCGTCGTGTGCGATGGTGAGGGTGGCGATGGTGAGGGTGGTGGTGACCTGATCGTCGGTTATTCTTGTCCAGTTTCTATGTGATGGTTGGTGTTGGGGTCTGATGACGGTAGGAGTGTTGAAGGTGAAATGGATACATCAGTGGTCTGCCCATGAGAGTTCTGTGGTGTGACTGAAAGTAACGGAGGTTCCTGTGGTGAAGATGGGATCAAGGGTGTGTCTTACTGAGTGTGTTGGCTCCGTCACGATCTGTCGGAGGCCTAAGTCGTGGAGGTTGTCTAGGAGGGATGCAGTGTTGGGATCTTGTAGATTTTCAAGGTGGAAATTGAGGTCTCCCAGTAGGGTGTATTTGGTGGCTGTGATGGCTTGTCGGCGAAGGGTGTACGTGGACCCGGAGGATGGTAGATGAGGGCTTCCCTGATGGTGGATGTCGGGCTGGTGGGTAGCTTGAAGTGGAGGTATTCCATCAGGCTTATGGATTCTTTGGAGTCTTCAGAGTGTGTGTTCAGGCAGAGGTTGGACCTGTGGAAGATGGCGATCCCCCCCCCCCCCCCCAGGCGGCGGGGGCGGTCTTTCTGGGTGATCTTGTATCCCTGGGGGATGGCGATGGCTATGTCCAGGCCTCAGGTGGTGGTGGTCCAGGTCTCGGTTAGGAACGCGATGTCCGAGGTGGTGCTGTCAAGGAGGTCCCAGATTTCGGTAGTGTGTTTGTGGAGGGAGCGGACGTTGAGGAGAATGCACTTCATAGTTTTCAGGGTCGGAGTATTGTTGCAGGTGGGTTGTGCTTAGTCCAAGGTCTTGGTGGTGGTTTAGGTTTGGCTGCAGCAGTGGCAGCTATAAGGACCGTGGGTGTTAGCTGGTGAAGCTTGCTTGCAGATGTTGTTGGGTCCTGGGTTTAGTGCGATGAGTGCTGCTGATGTGTGGAGGCGGCAGGTGGCAGGACCAGGGTCCTGGCGCTGGCGCTGGTCGCGGACGGGCACAGACGGGTTTGTCTTAGGCACGCCAGCAGCCACCATTACGTAGGGAGAGGGGGAGAGGACAGCTGGGAGGCGGGAGCGGGAAACGCTGCAAAAAAAAGGAGGGGGTCGTGAGGAAGGTGCGGGGGGAAGAGTGAATGAGAGAGGAGGGGGGCGTGGCCACAGGGGCAGCAGCGGTTGGGAGTGAGAGAAGTGCCAACAAGCCTTGGCAGCTGCAAAATACGTGGTGCACGGGGGTACTGTCCTGTGTGGGAAGGCAAGGGCTTACCTCCACCCAAGTTAGACAGCTGATAGAGAGGACTGATAGAGAGGACTGCCTGGACCACTTCTGGCCACCACCCTTGATGCAGGATCCATGCAGCTCAGCAGGAGAGGGAATCCATGCAGCTGGTCGTTGTTGCTGTTGGTGCCTGCAGATGCATGGGAGTGACTCCTTCACTCCAAGGAAAATTTCTTCTTCTTTCCTGTGCAGACTGAAGTCGGGCTGTCCTCAGAGGATACATGACCAGGGAAATGTTGCAGAAGCTGGAAGAAGCCGGAGAAACAATGTTGCAGACAAAGTCTTCGTCTTTGTTGCAGATTGTCGGGTCCTGAAGAGTCCAGATGCAGTTTCTTTGGCCAGAAGTCAAAGTAAGGGATGCAGAGGAATCCTGCTGGAATCTTGCAAGCCGAATCTGCGGAACCACCCAAAAGAGAGACCCTAAATAGACCTGAAAGGGGGATTGGTCACCTAGCTGGGTGACCACCTGTAAGGAGGGGTCTCTGACGTCACCTGCCTGACCTGGCCACTCAGATGCTCCTAGAGTTTCCTGCCAACATTGGATTCAAGATGGCAAAATCTAGGGACCCTCTGGAGGGGCTCTGGGCACCACCCCTGGGGTGGTGATGGACAGGGGAGTAGTCACTCCCCTTTCCATTGTCCAGTTTTGCTCCAAAGCAGGGACTGGAGGTACCTGAACTGGTGTAGACTGGTTTATGCACAGAGAGTACCAAAGGTGCCCTTCAAAGCATACCAGTGGCTTGGGGAGAGTACCCCGCCCAAGCGATGTAACACCTATTTACAAAGGGAGAGGGTGTAACACCTCTCTCCCAAAGGAAATCCTTTGTTCTGCCTTCCTGGGTTTGAGCTGCTCAAGCAACAGGAGGGCAGAAACCTGTCTGTGAGGTGGCAGCAGCTGGGCTGCCTGGAAAACCTCAGAAGGCTGTGAAAGCAATGCTGGGGGTCCTCTAAGGAGCCCCAGAGTGCATAGAATCATACAACCAATATCTGCAAAAGTATTGGGGTATGATTCCAACATGTTTGATATCAAACATGCCTAGGTGCGGAGTTACCATTATGTAGCTTGACATAAGTAGTGACCTATGCTGAGTACACACATAAAATGGCATCCCGCACTCACAAAGTCCAGGAAAATGGATCTGTAATTTTTGTGGGGGTACCTCTGCTAGTGCAGGGGTACCCTCACACACAGGTTCCCTGCACCCTGCCCTCTGGGCTGGGAGGGCCTACCATAGGGGAGACTTATAGTGACCTGGTGCAGTGACCTATAGTGAAAACGGATTCATGCACCCAGTTCAAGCAGACTGCAATGGCAGGCCTGCAGAACCCTTTGCATGAGCTCCCCATGGGTGGCAGAATAACTGCTGCAGCCCATAGGGATCCCCTGGAACCCCAATGCCCTGGGTACCTACTTACCATATACTAGGGGCTTACATGGGGCATCAGTATGCCAATTGTGGGATGAAATGTTACCAGTAACCACATTTAAAGGAGAGAGCATAATCACTGAGGTCCTGGTTAGCAGGATCCCAGTGAACACAGTCAAACACACTGACAAACAGGCCACAAAGTGGGGGTAACCAAGCTAGAAAGAGGCTACTTTCCTACACACATTATATGCCCTTCTGTTTACACTCACAGGACAACTTGTAAGCTATACTGTGAATTACCTAGGTAAGCCAGCAACATACATCATGACGTGCAGGACACACACTCAGTCATTGCACACTATTTCGTACTACACTCACTTTGGACTGTGGCAGAGGGTTTCTCGTTTAACTTTCTGTAGCAGCACACACAATTTCTGCATGTGCAAGCAGTTACACATTGCAATATTTTTGGTTGGGAATGTCTTGGCCAGGCCCACGTGTGCCACACATGGTGTTGTCATGACCACATATATCATGAAACATGATGTGGATCTGGGGTGAGTGTGCCGCACAGCAACAAACCTTTTGAGTAGGTGAGTTTGCCATCAGTCACCCCTTCAGTAAGACATGTTTAAATAGCCCATAGTGTTTATGATGTTCAATTAACAAGGTGTTGTCATTCACACATGATCTGTATCTTACTCCTGTCAGCGTTAGTAATACAACTTAGACTCTGAGGTCAGGGCTTTGTACGTGCCTCTTTGTCCAAAGAGACTGCAATCCCAGACACAGGCATATGTAGTAGGACACACTCAACTTACATTTCACCTTTGGGTGGATACAAGATTTGTGAGCCACGTTAGTATGCACTTTTACACTCAAGTCAGAGGTATCCAAATCTTGCCATGCAAAGCAAAGTTAATTTAAAAAACCCTTCATCTAACCATGTGCAATGGGTTTGTGTGTATGCACACACACACTTCTGTCTGCCTTTTGATCTAAGTGTAATCCCACCTTTGACATTTCAGTATTCTTCAGGGGTTCAAATGTTAGCATATTACCTATCCAATGTTATACTGCTCTACCTATTTAATGATGTCACAATGTCATCTGCTCATATTATATTTTTACATGGCTTAGTTCCTCATTGCATTGCCGTGCAATGCATGAGAAATATGTATTTTATCTACTGTAGCATGATGTGGTATATGTGAGAATGTAGACAACAAAAGGTTTAGATGTTCTGTGTTTTGTGGAAAGCCATACATGCATGTATGCATTCATTACAAATGACTGCTTTTACATGTTTGCATGACACTAGGCCTTAGTTCATGACAACTGTCACTCATTATCTCTAATAATATCTGCACCGACAGTTCCAGCAAGATGCTGTCATTCTGCACACTCACATTGGTGAGACACACTACACTGTGAGGTTATTCTCTGGTACGGACGTTCGTGGTTTGTGATCCAAATTTCCCTGAGTGCCTTCTTTTGTATACTTTGCTGCTGCACAATACAGCAAGAAGGCTTTTTGTCCAGCTCTGCACTGCTTAAGTGCGAGAGGAGAGTGATGATCAATTGTGAATGTTGCATGGTTGGCCTGCCCCTTAAATGCAGTACACTGCTTCACACAGCATTACTCTATATGTGCAATTGATAGATGTGAGGCTTGGCCATGTGTTGACAAAAGGTCTGATCACATGATACAATTTGAGGCCTACTTCTAGTTGACGAGATGGGTGCATTGATGTTTCCTGGGACTGTGACATAAACGCAAAAACAAATAATGGATTCAAACATTTATTTGTCATGTTGAACCTACAATTATGTTTGGACATGCTTCATCACAGTACATGTGCTTCAGAAGAAGAAATGTTGTACAATATGGACGCGTTGCCTATTCCCAGCCACTGTATTCTGGATTTCTCCACCATCCTCATCCTCATCCTTTTTTTTCTTTTTCATAACCAATTTTATTGATTTTACATCTGAATAAAACAGGAGGACACAGGTTGCATTCAATATAGAAGCACATGATAGTTACAGTATACATGTAATCAAGAAGCATATTTCGTAATATCTGCTTGTGGTACAGCCATTCCAGAACCCTCAAACTCCCTGATTCAGTTTTCTTTAAGTGCCCGGAAAATGGCTCCTTGTGGAAGTTACCCCACCCCACCCCTCCCCCCCCCCCCCACACACACACACACACACACACTTTTTGCCTGGTATTGATGCTGACTTCACTGAGAGTGTGCTGGGACCCTGCTAACCAGGCCCCAGCACTAGTGCTCTTTCAGTAACAATGTACCATTGTTTCCACAATTGGCACACCCCTGGCACACAGATAAGTCCCTTGTAAAAGGTACCAGTGGTACCAAGGGCCTTGTGACCAGGGAAGGTCCCTAAGGGCTGCAGCATGTGTTGTGCCACCCTAAGGGACCCCTCACATAACACATGCACACTGCCATTGCAGATTGTGTGTGTTGGTGGAGAGAAAAAGGCAAAGTCAGGATGCCATGCACACAAAATACTGCCTGTGGCTTAGGTAAGTCACCCCTCTAGCAGGCCTTAAAGCTCTAAGGCAGGGTGCACTATACCACAGGTGAGGGCATAGCTTCATGAGCAATATGCCCCTACAGTGTCTAAGTCCATTCTTAGACATTGTAAGTACAATGTGGCCATATTAAGTTTATGGTCTGGGAGTTTGTCAAAACAAACTCCACAGCTTCATAATGGCTACACTGAATACTGGGAAGTCTGGTATCAAACTTCTCAGAATAATGAACCCACACTGATGCCAGTGCTGGATTTATTACAAAATGCACACAGAGGGATCTTAGAGATGCCCCCTGTATTTTACCCAATCCTCCAGTGCATGACTGACGGGTCTGTGCCAGCCTGCCACTGAGGGACGAGTTTCTGACCTCCTGGGGTGAGAGCCTTTGTGCTCTCTGTGACCAGAAACAAAGCCTGCACTGGGCGGAGGTGTTCCACAACTCCCCCCTGCAGGAACTGTAACACATAGCAGTGAGCCTCAAAGGCTCAGGCTTTGTGTTACAATGCCCCAGGGCACTCCAGCTAGTGGAGATACCGGCCCTATGGACAGAGCTCCCACTTTTGGCTGCAAGTCCAGAGGAGATAATGAGAAAAACAAGGAGGAGTCACCATCCTGCCAGGACAGCCACAAAGGTGTCCAGAGCTGAGGTGACCCCTTCCTTAGAAAATCCTCCATCTTGCTTTGGAGGATTTAGCCCAAAAGGATTAGGGATGTACCCCCCTCCCCAAAGAGAGGAGGCACAAGTAGGGTGTAGCCACCCTCAGGAACAGTAGCCATTGGCTACTGCCCTCTAGCCCTAAACACACCCTTAAATCTCGTATTTAGGGGCGACTCTGAACCCAGGAAATCAGATTCCTCACGACCTAACAAGAAGAAGGAGTGCTGACCTGAAAACCCAGCAGAAAAGAAGGAGACGACAGCTGCTTTGGCCCCAGCCCTACTGGCCTGTCTCCAGATTCAAAGAACCTGCACCAGTGACGCACCCAGCAGGACCAGCTACCTCTGCTGCCTCAGAGGACTGCCCTGCAACCCAAAGGACCAAGAAACTCCTGTGGACAGCGGTTCTGTCCAAAGCAACAAAGAAGAAACCATCTTTAAAGGGACTCCCACCTCACTCCTGAAGTGTGAGTCCCCAACACTCTGCACCCGACTCCCCCGGCCCGTGTCCAGAGAAACCAACACTGCAGTGAGGACCCCCAGGCAACTCCCATGGTGTGTCCACCCTGAGACGACCTCCCTGCACCCCCATGGCGACACCTGCAGAGAGAATCCAGAGGATCCCCTTGACCGAGACTGCCCGGTAACAAAGAACCTGACGCCTGGAGGAAGCACTGCACCCGAAGCCCCCAGGCCAGAGAGGAACCAACTACTGAGGCAGGAGTGACCAGCAGGCGACCCTCCTCCTTGCCCAGTCAGTGGCTGGCCCGAGAAGCCCCACGTGCCCTGCATGCATCGTCAGAGTGACCCCCGGGTCCCTCCATTGAAACCAATACAAAACCTGACGCCTTGTTTGCACACTGCACCCGGCCGCCCCTGTGCTGCTGAGGGTGTATCTTGTGTGCCTGTTTGGGACCCCCCCAGTGCTCTACAAAACCCCCCTGGTCCGCTCCCCGAGGACGCAGGCGCCTATGTTATTTGGGCCCCTCTTTGACCTCTGCACCTGACCGGCCCTGTGTTGCTGGTGCTGGGTGCTTGGGGTTGACTTGAACCCCCAACGGTGGGCTGCCTATGCCCCGGAGACTGAACTTGTAAGTGCTTTATTTACCTCAAAAACTAACCTGTACTTACCTCCCCCAGGAACTGTTGAATTTTGCAGTGCCCACTTTTAAAATAGCTTATTGCCACTTAATGCCAAACTGTGTACATTACTATTTTAATTCACAATCCTATCTATACCTTTGCAAAGTAACTTACATTTAATGTACTTACCTGCAATTTGAATCTTGTGGTTCTAAAATAAATTAAGAAAATAATATTTTTCTATATAAAAACCTATTGGCTTGGAGTTATGTCACTGAGTGTGCGTTCTCATTTATTGCTTGTGTGTGTACAACAAATGCTTAACAATACCCTCTGATAAGCCTAACTGCTGGACCACACTACCACAAATAGAGCATTAGTATTATCTATTATTGCCTCTGTCAAGCCTCTTGGGGAACCCCTGGACTCTGTTCACACTATCTCTCACTTTAAGATAGTAAATACAGAACCAGCTCCCTACATGCCCCAAACCACTTACCCCATACTAGATCATGTTTCTTAGGGCAGCCTCTAGCCTCATATACTGCTTTTCCTTCTTAGGAGCATCAGTCAACTCCTCGGCGCCACTGCACCAGTCGCGGGGCCACACGGTTATTCCACTTTGTTGCTATTTTGCGTTTGGCAATTAGCAGAGCTGTTCCCAAAAATGATTTTTGGGCTCTTGTGCCCTCCACACCCTCTGGGACTCCCAGCAGAACCAACAGGGGAGACAAGGGGACCTCCCATCTCAATATTCCAGTAAGCTCTCTAGTAATACTTGTCCAGCAGTTTTGGATTTGGGTGCAGACCCAGGTAACATGATAAAAGTCAGTTGGGGAGAAACTGCAGTGGGGGCAACTCGGTTCCGGGAGAAGACCCGAACTATGCAGTCTGTGTGGTGTTAAGTACACACCATGTAAGTAATAGGTCTGAATCAACCTCAGTCGGGAAGAGATAGTGAGAGTCTTGGGTGCCATCAGGGCATTTCTCCAATCCTCCTCTATTGGGTCCACCCAATCCTCCCATCGGGACCGGAGGCGGTCCAGGGTGTCCGGGGTGTTCGCAAGTAATGTATGGTAAATCTGGGTTATTTTTCCTTTTCCCAGGGAGCTCATCAGGAGTTTAGCCTCTAGGGGGTTAAAGTCTGGTAGTGGGTCAATACGTGGGAACCGTGCCGAAAGGGCACTTTGGAATTGTAAGAACCTATAAAATTGTGTGGGTGAAGCGTGTATTCCTTTCAAATTTCTTGGAAAGATTTCATGTGCATTCCTGTCCATACCGCACCCAATAGCGATAACCCTATAGTGACCCATTTCTTAAAGCCCTGAAGCTGTGCAGCATCCCCTATCCAGGTACCATGCCAGAGGGGAGTTTGTCTAGTAAGCACATTTGCCCAGCAAATATGTGTGGCTCTTCAGGAGGAAATCACTAGATTAGTGATGGTGGTGGTGTCTTGAGGGATAGTAGATCCATAAAGCATGTTTAGTATTTGTGAAAATCCCATCAGCGATAGCTCCACATGATAGGCTGAATCTGACCATCCCCTGTTAAACCAGCCGTGCACCGCCACTAGGTGTAAGGCTAAATAGTAGAAGAAAAAATGTGTCATCCCTTTTCCCCCTTCATACAGGCCACGCTGGCAGGTCCGAAGGGCCAGGCGGGCTCGGGTACCACACCACAGGAATGAAGTGGCTATACGCTCTTGTGAACGAAACCACGCCTGGGGTATAGTGAGCAGGGTGTTTTGAAAGATATACAAAAACCTTGGTAGGATCATCATTTTATATAGAGCGATATGGCCCAGTACGTTCAGTGAGAGGGACCGCCACTTGTCAAGGTCTTGTTTTGTCCTTTTTACTAATGGTTCCATGTTAAGGTGCAAGGTGAGTTCTGGCAGCAGCGTTACCCAGATGCCCAAGTATTTAATGCTGAGTCTGCAGAAGGGTATGGCGTCCTGCTAGTCAAAGCAGTCTCTTGCAGGTGCAAGGGGCATCAGCACCGACTTGGAGGGGTTTAGGTGAAGGCCTCATTCCTCCCCAAAACTTTGGATTAAACTTAGGCAGCGAGGACCTGACTTTGCTGGGTTGGCCAAGTATAGCAGGACGTCTTCTGCGTACAAGGCGTTTAGATCCTCCTCCCCATTGCCCCAGTTCCATCCCCGAATCTGTTCACCTGTGCAGATCATGTGCTCCAGTGGTTCAATTGCAAGAGCAAATAATAGGGGCAAAAGGGGGCATCCCTGTCTCGTTCTCCTTCTGATAGGGAAGGCGTCCAAAAGGGTACCGCCAATATGCACTCTGGCTATAGGATTGGAATATAAGGCCTGAACTAGCCCTCGGACACGCAGTCCCAAGCCCGTGCATTCCAGCACTGCCCTCAGGTATTACCATCCATCAAAATTGAGAAAGAGGAGTGCCAGGTCGGTCCTGAGTCGGTGTTGATGGGCCAGGGCCACATGTAGACGTCTGAGACAATGACCTGTTCCACGTTTCAGCATAAAGGCACATTGATCTGGGTGTATTTGGGTGGGGAGAACCCATCGAAGCTGCACTGCTAGAATGGTGCCCAGTATCTTAATTTCGCAGTTGAGAAGACAGATTGGGAGATAGGCTGAGCAGGAGCAGAGGGGTTTGCAATTTCGGAATTACTACAATGGTGGCAGTATCTATCTCAGGCGGGAAGACTCCATTATTCTCCACATCTGCATATAGGGCCAGTGATTTTGGCACCAGTAGATCTTTGAAGGCTTTGTAATATTCTGTTGGGAAACCATAGGGGCCCGGGGTTTTCCCTGATGCCATTGTGGTTAAAGCTGGTGATATTTTTTCAGTTGTAAGGGGTTTTTCTATTATTTTTGTTTCTAGTCGGGGTAGCATGGGGAGAAATAATCCCTCTAAGAACTGCTTGAGGGGTTTGGGGTCTTTAGTGTCCGGGGCTGAATATAAGGTGCACTAGTATTTGGCAAAAGCCTGCAATATTGTTGGGGTCGTGTGCAGTGCATTGCCTTCTCGGTCTATAATTTCAGGTATGATCCTGGGGGTTTGGCTATTGGAAATGAACCAGTACAAGAGTTTACAGTTTTTGTCCCCCCAACCATACAGCTTGGCCGTCGTGGCCCTCCAGACGTGTTTAGCTGCCTCCAAAGAGAGGTGGCGTATTTGTTGTCTAAATAATTCAGGCTCTCAAATTGTGGCCTCTCTATGTGTCCCCTCATTCCCATTTTCCAGGCAAGGACACGAGCCTCCAGACGGGTGTGTTGGGCAGAACGCACCCACTCATGTGCACGAAGATAACTCTTGACAAAGCCTTGTATCCTCGCCTTACCAGCCGCCAACAGTGTTCCAGAAGACGAGACCGAGCCTTCATTACCCTTAAAATATTGTTGTATTTCTGTCCGAAGTGCTTTTGCATAGGCCTGGTCCTGTAGAGGCCAGGCATTGAGGATCTACATTGGCTGTAGCCCACCTCTTAGGGGGCCCAAACTTAGCAACAGGGAGGCATGGTCAGAAATTCCTCTCAGCAAAATTTGGATTTGGTTGATGCCTCAACAGTCCAGCGTGAGCATAAAGATCAGATCAATGCGGGACTGAGTGTGATGAGCCGCGGATGTGTGCGTGTATTGTATGTGTTGCGGATGCCAAGTTCGCCAGACATCGCACAGTCCCAGTGAGGTATACTAGTATGAGAGGTATCGAGCGTTTGTGCGGTGGGCCATGGAGGGGGGTCCAGACGGATCTACCTCCGGTACTGGGACTGCATTAAAGTCTCCCACTATTAATGTCAGTCCCTGGGGCAGTTTCAGAAGGTGTTCGGAGAGGATCTGAAGGAAAGAGTGTGGGGCCATTGGAAGTGCATATAAAGTCACTAATTTAACGGTGCGTTCCTTGAGTGTACTGGTTAGAATTAAGAATCTTCCTTGCGGATCATGTATTGTATGGGAGATTGTCATTGGACAGGACTTCTGCAGTAAAATTGCCACCCCCCTAGGGCCTCTAGGGTGCCCTGCATGGTACACCCTGTCATAGCCCTTACGCACCAGGAACAGGCAGTTCTGGCCCATTAGGTGTGTCTCTTGCAGTAATAGGAGATCTGGAGAGTGTCAGTGGGTGAATGTGAGCACAGCTGTTCACTTCACCTTGTCTAACAGCACATTTACATTCAAGGACAGGACCCTAACAGGTGCCATTTTGGAGATCTTGTTAGTTTCTGCAGCGTTTGGGGACAGCATATCGCGGGGCTCCTCTCAGTGTCTCACTGTTTGCCGTACGTGTACCTGTATGTAGTGTGTTATGTTTGCTATATTGTGTGCCTCCCGTCAAGATGCACAAGTAATACCTTTCTATGCAAGTATGTCCCAGTATGGCAAGCAAAAATAGGTAAAAACACATTTTTCCCAAACACTGATAACCCTACAAAAATATTTTCCCCAACTCCCGCCCCACCCCATACTTCCCTCCCAGAAGCAGCTGTCGCCCTATTGAAAAAGTCCAACACAACCCTGCAAACAAAACAAAACAAAACAAAACCTATGACACTTAGCACTAAGCTAAGTTACGTTAGGGGGTATGGTTGGTTGTCCCCCTTTCTGTGAAGGATAAGTAGTAGCCATCAATGTAAGTACAGTTAGATCACAGGGCTGTGTGATATGTTAGAGTCAGCTTTCTGTGCCACCATTCAGGGGGGAGCCGATAGGTTCCTCATTGTCTGATGCCTGGTTAGATTTCTCGCTTAGGCTCCACAAACCCTTAGATGGTGACAAGGAGATTTCTCGTTTCAGTGGAGTTCGCAAAGAGAAATCACTGTTGGGGCCCTGTCGTCGTCTCTGAGATCGAGTTCTGCTGCGCTGGGGCTTGGGGCGTGTGCCTGCAACAATAGTTTGTGGCCTATTGGAGGTACGCATTGGGGGTACTCCCAGTATTGCTGCATGGGCACTCCTCCGTGAGCCATTGCCAGGCCAAGGCTGGTGAGTTGAAGAACTGGGTTTTGTTTGCGGGGAGCACTCGGAGTTTTGCCAGGAAGAAGAGCCGGTACTGGAGGCCCATCACCCTCATCTTTTGCTTAACTTCTGTGTATGACCTTCTTTGTTGTTGGACCTCACACGGGTAGTCAGGGAAAATGAGGACTTTGATACCTTCGCAATGGAGGTCTGGATGACTACGGGCTTCATGGAGTATAATGTCTTTGTCCCTGTAGTTTAAAATGTGGGCTATCATGGGTCTCGGCGGTGCCCCCGGAGGAGGCCTCGGATTTAAGGCCCAGTGGGCTTGCTCAACCGCAAACCAAGTCGATAGGCGCTCGGGTGGCATTCGACTCTTTATCCATGCCTCCAGAAAGTCTGCAGCCTGCTGTGCCTCCATCCCCTCAGGCACTCTCAACACACGTATATTGTTACACCTCGAACGACCCTCCGCGTCTTCTGCCTGGCGTTTAGGTCAATACGCTTGCCACTTGGGTTATAAGAGTAGCTACTTCATCTTCCACCGTCGAGATTCTGGACTCAGTGTCGGTGATTCTAGCAGAGGCATTTCGGAGGTCTTGTCGGAGCAGGGCCACAACCTCTCACACTTCTCCTATTTTTGTTTTCACTGCCAATTGAGAGAATTGTATAATGTGCAGAATAGTATTAAGTTCATTGGCGGGACTCAGTGTTTTCTCTCCTGAGGGATCACCAGTGACCATAGCTGCATGGTTAGTAGTATATTGATCCATCCACGTTTCTGCTGTGGTCGATCTGGGTGGCTTATCTTTGCCCGTTCTAGCGGCTGTTTTCCAGGGAGTGGTGGTGCACACACCACTTGTTGTGATTTCTCCAGTTGCCGGGCCCACTGTACTTTCAACTTCAGGTCCTCATGCCCAGTGGTCCTGCTGGTTCCGTAGTCCCCTCAGCTCATGGACACTGCATGCAGCCGCACACTTCTGGAGAAGTAGGGGGGTCTACCACTCCAAAGCTCCCCTCAATTCTAGCGGGCCCGTCTGCCGAAACCCTCTGCCACAAGGCTCTCCCCTGGGGTACCTCCGGCCTAGGGCAGTTGTCCCATACAAAGACTCTCCTGTCTGGCTCTGCAGTTTAGTGGCTCCATGACCACCAGCAGATCTATCACCTGCTGGTCGCCCCAGATTCTCGCCGCAGGGGCTTCAGCTCCTATTTAGGTCCACACTTCACATGCACCATTTGCTCAGTAGAGGAGTCTGGGGCCCTAAGCAGCCCAACACCCCTGTCCTCGGTCGCATCTCCCCACTGCAGCCGTTCTCCTCAAGTGTCCCGGGCAGTTTCCTCCAGTAATGATGGCACTGAAATCGCCAGCTGGTCCGCCATTCGCTGTTCAGCAGAAGGGGAGCATAACCAGCACCGCACCACCTCTTGTCATATAGGCCCCAGCTCCTGTATTGGCCAGTTTGGGGTCTGCATCGCCTCTTCAGCGGGCTGCTCAAGGGCCCCAGGCAGCGCAAGAGCTGGCGTCCTGCCTCCAGGCCACAAATCCCTGGGCCGAGTGCATTGGGCCTGTTCACTCTCCAGCCGTTACGGGCCAAAGTTCTCAGGATGAGGAGGCCAGAGTGCACGCCTTGCACTCACTGTTCTGGTGTTACCACTCCCGGATGGTGCTTTGGCCACAATATAGTTTGTATCTATGGGTGCAGCAGGTTGCCAATCCACACACATTGTTTTTTTTGCTGCATCCACAGATTGCTAGATCTTCCCGACCGCCATGTCGGGCCTGTCGGCCCTCACTTCACCTGCAGTCGCGGGCCAGTAATTGCGATTCCACAGCATCACACTTGCCTCAGGCAGGACCCCGGCTGTCTCAGCTTGGTTACCAGTGCTTTAGCAGTTTGGATGTGTAGGAAGCTGGCTCTGTATGTACTATATCAAAATGAGATATAGTGTGCACAGAGTCTAGGTGTTCCCCAAAAGGCTTGACAGAGGCAATAATAGATAACACTGATGCTCAATTTGTGGTAGTGTGGTCTAGCAGTTAGGCTTCTCAGAGGGTAGTGTTAAGCATTTGTTATACACACACAAGCAATAAGTGAAAACACAAACTCAATGACTTAACTCCAGGCGAATAGGTTTTTATATAGAAAAATATTCTTTTGTTAATTTATTTTTAGAACCACAAGATTAATTTAGCAGGTAAGTACATTAAATGAAAGGTACTTTGCATAGAAATATTTAGGCTTTTGAATGGATCCAATATTGTACACAGGTTTCTTTAAAATGGCAAAAAGCTAAGTACCACATTTACAGGTTCAGTCTCTGGGGTATAGGTAGCCCACCATTGGGGGTTCAAGACAACCCCAAACACCCAGCACCAGCAACACAGGGCCTGTCAGGTGCAGAGGTCAAATAGGAGCCAAAATAACGTGAGAGCCTATGGAGGCAAGGGGTACTTCGGTTCCAGTCTGCTTGCAGGTAAGTACCTGTGTTGTCGGAGGGGGTTTGGAGGAGTACTGGAGGGGCCCCAAGTAGGCACACAAACCACACCCTCAATGACACTGGGACGGCCGGGTGCAGTGTGCAAACAGGTTGTCGGGTTCTCAATAGAACTCTATGGAGGGACCCGGGAGTCACTTAGGCGCTGCAGGCAGGGCACAGGGGGGCCTCTCGGGCAAGCCACCGACTGGGCAAGGGTGAGAGCCGCCTGCTGGTCGTTGCTGCACCGGTAGCCGGTTTCTCCCAGGTCTGGGGGCTGCGGGTGCAGTGCTCCTCCAGGTGTTGGATATCTTCGTCCCGAGCAGTTGCGGTCAGGGGGGTCCTCGGGATTCCCTCTGCAGGCGTCGTCATGGGGGTTCAGGGAGGTCAGGCCAGGGTGGACACGTCATCGGAGTCGCCTGGGGATCCTCTCTGGAAAGTTGGTTCCTCTGGACACGTGCTGGGGGCGTCGGGTGCAGTGTAGTTGGACTCACGCTTCAGGAGTGAGGTGAGAGTCCCTTTACAGATGGTTTCTTGGTCTTCTTACTGGACAGGTCCGCTGTCCATGGGAGTTTCTTGGTCCTCGGTGAGGCACGCAGTCTCCTGGAGGCTTTCCAGGCGTCGCTGGTCATGCAGAATGCGTTGCTGCTTTTCTTGCTGGTTTTCGAAGTAGGAGATGGGCCGGTAGGGCTGGGGGCGAGTCAGTTGTTGTCTCTTTCTCTTCTCTGTGGGGGTTTTCAGCTCAGCAGTCCTTCTTCTTTCTTGAGGTCATCAGGAATCTGAAGAGCTGGGTTCAGGGTCGCCCCTATATACTAAAGTTAGGGGTGTGTTAAGGTCAGGGGGCAGTAACCAATGGCTACTGTCCCTTAGGGTGGCTACACCCTTCTTGTGCCCACTCCCTGTGGGAAGGGGGGCACATCCCTATTGGTCCTAATCCTCCAAAGCAAGATGGAGGATCTCTCAAGGAGGGGGTCCCTTCAGCTCTGGTCACCTTAGGGGTGGACCTGGCTGAGGGGGTGACTCCTCCTTGTTTTACTCATTATCCTTCCGGACGTGCCACACACAAAGTGGGGGCTTGTCCGGTGGGATGGCATCTGACTAGCTGGAGTGCCCTGGGGCCCTGTAACACCAGGCTTGAGCCTTTGAGGCTCACCGCCGGGAGTTACAGTTCCTGCAGGGGGAGGTGTGAAGCACCTCCACCCAGGACAGGCTTTATTTCTGACCACAGAGTGCACAAAGGCACTCACCCCATGTGGTCAGAAACTCATCTGGAAGTGTCAGGCTGGCACAGACCGATCAGCCTTGCACTAGCAGTTGGGCTAACATACAGGGGGCATCTCCAAGATGCCCTCTGCATTTCTCAATAAATCCGACACTGGCATCAGTGTGGGTTTATTGTGCTGAGGCTTTTGAAACCAAACTTCCCAGTATTTAGTGTGGCCATTAGGGTGCTGTGGAGTTCGTAATGACAAACTCCCATAACACATACTCAGTATGGCTACCCTGCGCTTACAATGTCTAAGAATTGACTTAGACACTGTAGGGGCATAGAGCTCATGCAGCTAGGCCCTCACCTGAGGAATAGTGCACCCTGCCTTAGGGCTACAAGGCCTGCTAGAGGGGTGACTTACCTATGCCACAGGCAGTGGTTTGTGGGCATGTCACTTTGAGGGGATGTAAAGTCTGCACTTGCCCTCCACCTACCAAGTATACTACTGTTCCCTGCCCTACCTGACATTTGGATGCCTTGGTAACGAGGCCTGCTGCTTGCAGGGACTGCAAAACCTTCTCCAGGTGGACCAGGTGATCCTGCCAGTTGGAACTAAAGACAGCAATAACATCTAGAAATGCTGCACTAAAGGACTCCAAACCAGCAAGGACTTGATTCACCAACCTTTGGAAGGTGGCAGGGGCATTCTTTAAGCCAAAGGGCATAACAGTAAACTGATAATGCCCATCAGGTGTTGAGAATGCTGTTTTCTCTTTTGCTCCAGGGGCAATCCTAATTTGCCAGAACCCTGCAGTTAAGTCAAAGGTACTTAGGAATTTGGCTGCACCTAACTTGACAATCAGCTCATCTGCTCTGTGTATGGGGTAAGCATCTGTCTTGGTGACAGAATTGAGCCCTCTGTAATCCACACAAAACCTCATTTCTCTCTTTCCATCCTTGGTATGAGGTTTGGGGACTAAAACTACTGGGCTAGCCCAGGGGCTGTCAGAATGCCCTATTACCCCTAACTCCAGCATCTTGTGGATTTCCACTTTGATGCTTTCTTTGACTTGATCAGACTGTCTGAATATTTTGTTTTTGACAGGTAAACTGTCTCCTGTGTCCACATATGGGTACACAGATGTGTCTGACCAGGGGTCAAAGAAAAGAGCTCAGCATACTGTTGTAGGACGTGCCTACAGTCAGCTTGCTGTTGGGCAGATAGGGAGTCTAAATAGACCACTCCATCTCCTGTCCCATCTTTAGGGTCAGTTGAGAGGAGGTCAGGGAGAGGTTCACTCTCTGCTTCCTGATTCTCATCAGTAACCATCAGCATGTTTATATCTGCCCTATCATTATAGAGCTTAAGGCGGTTAACATGGATCACCCTCTTGGGTGTCCTGCTAGTGCCCAGGTCCACCAAGTAAGTGACCTGACTCTTTTCTCAAGAACTGGGTAAGGACCACTCCATATGTCTTGGGGTGCCCTGGGAGCCACAGGTTCCAGAACCCAGACTTTCTGCCTTGGTTGGAATTCAATCATTGCAGCCTTTTGGTCATACCACAAGTTCCAGAGTTGTTGACTGGCCTCAAGGTTTTTGGATGCCTTTTCCATGTACTCAGCCATCCTTGAGCGGAGGCTAAGCACATAGTCCACCACATCTTGTTTAGGCTCATGGAGAGGTCTCTCCCAGTCTTCTCTAACAAGTGCCAGTGGTCCCCTGACAGGATGGCCAAACAGAAGCTCAAAGGGGGAAAACCCTACTCCCTTCTGTGGCACCTCTCTGCAGGCGAAAAGCAGGCATGGCAGGAGGACATCCCATCTCCTTTTGGTTTTTCAGGGAGCCCCATGATCATGCCCTTCAATGTCTTGTTAAACCTTTCAACAAAGCCATTGTTTTGTGATGATAAGGTGTGGTGAACTTATAAGTCACCCCACACTCATTCCACATGTGTTTGAGGTAAGCTGACATGTGTAGGAAAGTACCATCTTGCCTGGCATGTTACCCCCATTTTTCACTGTATATATGTTGTTTTAGTTGTATGTGTCACTGGGACCCTGTTCACCAGGGCCCCAGTGCTCATAAGTGTGCCTGAATGTGTTACCTGTGTAGTGACTAACTGTCTCACTGAGGCTCTGCTAATCAGAACCTCAGTGGTTATGCTCTCTCATTTCTTTCAAATTGTCACTGACAGGCTAGTGACCAATTTTACTTACTGGAACACCCTTATAATTCCCTAGTATATGGTACTGAGGTACCCAGGGTATTGGGGTTCCAGGAGATCCCTATGGGCTGCAGCATTTCTTTTGCCACCCATAGGGAGCTCTAACAAATCTTACACAGGCCTGCCACTGCAGCCTGAGTGAAATAACGTCCACGTTATTTCACAGCCATTTTACACTGCACTTAAGTAACTTATAAGTCACCTATATGTCTAACCTTTACCTGGTAAAGGTTGGGTGCTAAGTTACTTAGTGTGAGGGCACCCTGGCACTAGCCAAGGTGCCCCCACATTGTTCAGGGCCAATTCCCCGAACTTTGTGAGTGCGGGGACACCATTACACGCGTGCACTACATATAGGTCACTACCTATATGTAGCTTCACAATGGTAACTCCGAATATGGCCATGTAATATGTCTATGATCATGGAATTGCCCCCTCTATACCATCCTGGCATAGTTGACACAATCCCATGATCCCAGTGGTCTGTAGCACAGACCCTGGTACTGCCAAACTGCTTTTCCCGGGGTTTCACTGCAGCTGCTGCTGCTGCCAACCCCTCAGACAGGCAGCTGCCCTCCTGGGGTCCAGCCAGGCCTGGCCCAGGATGGCAGAACAAAGGACTTCCTCTGAGAGAGGGTGTGACACCCTCTCCCTTTGGAAAATGGTGTGAAGGCAGGGGAGGAGTAGCCTCCCCCAGCCTCTGGAAATGCTTTCTTGGGCACAGATGTGCCCAATTCTGCATAAGCCAGTCTACACCGGTTCAGGGGACCCCTTAGCCCTGCTCTGGCGCGAAACTGGACAAAGGAAAGGGGAGTGACCCCTCCCCTGACCTGTACCTCCCCTGGGAGGTGCCCAGAGCTCCTCCAGTGTGCTCCAGACCTCTGCCATCTTGGAAACAGAGGTGCTGCTGGCACACTGGACTGCTCTGAGTGGCCAGTGCCACCAGGTGACGTCAGAGACTCCTTGTGATAGGCTCCTTCAGGTGTTGCTAGCCTATCCTCTCTCCTAAGTAGCCAAACCCTCTTTTCTGGCTATTTAGGGTCTCTGTCTCTTGGGATTCCTTAGATAACGAATGCAAGAGCTCATCCGAGTTCCTCTGCATCTCTCTCTTCACCTTCTGCCAAGGAATCGACTGCTGACCGCGCTGGAAGCCTGCAAAACTGCAACATAGTAGCAAAGACGACTACTGCAACTCTGTAACGCTGATCCTGCCACCTTCTCGACTGTTTTCCTGGTGGTGCATGCTGTGGGGGTAGTCTGCCTCCTCTCTGCACTAGAAGCTCCGAAGAAATCTCCTGTGGGTCGACGGAATCTTCCCCCTGCAACCGCAGGCACCAAAAAGCTGCATTACCGGTCCCTTGGGTCTCCTCTCAGCACGACGAGCGAGGTCCCTCGAATCTAGCAGCTCCGTCCAAGTGACTCTCACAGTCCAGTGACTCTTTAGTCCAAGTTTGGTGGAGGTAAGTCCTTGCCTCACTTCGCTAGACTGCATTGCTGGGAACCGCGACTTTTGCAGCTACTCCGGCCCCTGTGCACTTCCGGCAGAAATCCTTCGTGCACAACCAAGCCTGGGTCCACGGCACTCTAACCTGCATTGCACGACTTTCTAAGTTGGTCTCCGGCGACGTGGGACTCCTTTGTGCGACTTCGGGTGAGCACCGTTTCACGCATCCTCGTACTGCCTGTTTCTGGCACTTCTCCGGGTGCTACCTGCTGCTAAGAGGGCTCCTTGTCTTGCTCGACGTCCCCTCTACCTCCAGGTCCAATTTGCGACCTCCTGGTCCCTCCTGGGCTACAGCAGCGTCCAAAAACGCTAACCGCATGATTTGCAGCTAGCAAGGCTTGTTGGCGTTCTTTCGGCGGGAAACACTTCTGCACAACTCTACAAGGCGAGAGGGATCCGTCCTCCAAAGAAGAAGTCTCTAGCCCTTTGCGTTCCTGCAGAAACTGCAGCTTCTTCAGTCCAGTCGAAGCTTCTTTGCACCCGCAGCTGGCATTTCCGGGGCATCTGCCCATCTCCGACTTGCTTGTGACTTTTGGACTTGGTCCCCTTGTTCCACAGGTACCCCAGATTGGAAATCCAGCGTTGTTGCATTGTTGGTTTGTGTCTTTCCTGTCTTATTCCCCTATCACGACTTCTTTGTCCTTTGGGGAACTTTAGTGCACTTTGCACTCATTTTTCAGGGTCTTGGGGTGGGCTATTTTTCGAACCCTCACTATTTTCTAATAGTCCCAGCGACCCTCTACAAGGTCACATAGGTTTGGGGTCCATTCGTGGTTCGCATTCCACTTTTGGAGTATATGGTTTGTGTTGCCCCTATCCCTATGTGTCCCCATTGCATCCTATTGTAAATATACATTGTTTGCACTGTTTTCTAAGACTATACTGCATATTTTTGCTATCGTGTATATATATCTTGTGTATATTTCCTATCCTCTCACTGAGGGTACACTCTGAGATACTTTGGCATATTGTCATAAAAATAAAGTACCTTTATTTTTAGTATAACTGTGTATTGTGTTTTCTTATGATATTGTGCATATGACACTAAGTGGTACTGTAGTAGCTTCACACGTCTCCTAGTTCAGCCTAAGCTGCTCTGCTAAGCTACCATTATCTATCAGCCTAAGCTGCTAGACACCCTATACACTGATAAGGGATAACTGGGCCTGGTGCAAGGTGCAAGTACCCCTAGGTACTCACTACAAGCCAGTCCAGCCTCCTACAACATGAAATGGGTACCTCTGTCAGAAACCACCTTCTCAGGGAAACTCACTCTGATAAAGATACCAATTAGAGCCTTGGCTACTGTAGGGGCAGTAGTTGACCTAAGGAGAATTGCTTCAGGGTATCTGGTAGCATGATCCACTACTACCAGGCTACTACCAGGCTGTATTGGTTCCCTGAGGCTGTGGGAGGTTCAAGTGGACCCACAATGTGCACACCAACCCTTTCAAAAGGGGACCCCCCCAATGGTAGTGGGATGAGGGGAGGCCTTTGGGTGGCCACCTGTCTTGCCACTTGGTTGACAGTTGACACAGGAGCTGCAAAACTCCCTTATCTTCTGGGACATATTGGGCCAATAGAAATGGTTCTCTAATCTGTCCCATGTCTTGGTTTGTCCCAAATGCACAGCTAGGGGGATGGCATGGGCCAAAGTGAGGATAAACCCTCTAAACTCCTGTGAAGTACCACTCTCCTAGTGGCACCAGTTTTGGGATCTCTTGCCTCAGTGTAATGGAGCCCATCCTCCCAATAGACCCTGTGGGAGCCACTGACATCTCTCTTTTCCTGCTCAGCTGCTTGCTGTCTCAGGCCTTCAAGAGTGGGACAAGTCTTTTGTTCATAGCACAGCTGTTCACTCAGGGGATAGGACATCTTCCTGGGAAGAGAGGTCCTGTTTCTTTTGCTGTACAGAGGCTGGTCCCCCAGTCCTCTTACCTTTTCTCTTGGAAGGTTGGGCCATTGTTTCAGGCTCCAACACTTCTTTTTCACCCTGTGATCTGCTCTGTGCTCTTGTTTTTACACACACTAGTTTAGGGATACCCAGCATGGCTGCATGGGTTTTGAGTTCTACCGCAACCCATGCTGAGGACTCCAAATCATTCCCTAGCAAACATTCTACTGGGACTGCAGAAGAGACCACTACCTATTTCAGGCCAGTAACCCCTCCCCATTCTAAATTCACCATTGCCATGTGATGGACCTTAGTTTCATTGTCAGCATTGGTAACTGGATATGTTTGTCCAGCCAAATACTGTCCTGGGGAAACCAGCTTTTCTGTCACCATGGTGACACTAGCACCTGTATCCCTCAGGGCTTCTACTCTTGTCCCATTTATTAAGAGCTGCTGCCTGTATTTTTGCATGTCAGGCAGCCAGAAAGCTAGTGTGGTTATATCCACCCCACCCTCAGAGACTAAAGTAGCTTCAGTGTGAACCCTGATTTACTCTGGGCACACTGTTGATCCCACCTGGAGACTGGCTATTCCAGTGCTAACTGGATTAGAAGTTATGGGATTTTTCTTGGGACTGGGCTTGTCTCCAGTTTGGTGTCCATGCTGTCTACAGGTATGACACCAGACCTTCTTGGGATCAAAGTTTTTACCTTTATACCCATTTGTGGACTGTGAAGAGGCTCGGCCCCACCCTCCTGAGCAGGTTTTCGGGGCCCTTGAGAAGACTCTTTAGTTTTGTCCTTGGATGTCTCACCACCCTTCCCCTGGGGAGGCTTTGTGACCCCTTTCTTTTGGTCACCCCCTGTGGAAGCCTTGGTTACCCAGTGGTCTGCCTTCTTTCCCAATTCTTGGGGAGAAATCGGACCTAGGTCTACCAGATGTTGATGCAACTTGTCATTGAAGCGGTTACTTAACAGATGTTCTTTCATAAATAAATTATACAGACCATCATAGTCATGCGCTCGGGTGCCACTTATCCAACCATCTAGTGTTTTGACTGAGTAGTCAACAAAATCAACCCAGGACTGGCTCGAGGTTTTGTGAGCCCCCCTGAACTTAATTCTGTACTCCTCAGTTGATAATCCAAAGCCCTCAATCAGGGTAGCCTTTGTGAGGTCATTGGATTCTGCATCCTTACCAGAGAGTGTGAGGAGTCTATCCCTACAGTTACCAGTAAACAGTTCCCAAAGGAGAGCTCCCCAGTGAGATCTGTTTAGTTTTCTGGTTGCACAAGCCCTCCCTGTGAACCATTTGGTGATATCATCACCTTCTTCATATTATCAGACAATCCCTATGGGGATTTCTAGGATATCAGAATTCTCTCTTAGCCTATTTATATTACTGCCACCATTTATGGGTGCTAGACCCATTTCTGCTCTCTCCCTTTCTATAGCTAGGAGCTGTTTCTCCAAAGCTAAACTTTTGGCCATCCTTGCTAAAAGGATGTCCTCCTCATTGAGGCTGTCCTCAATGTTCACAGAAGAACTGGACTCCCCTGTGGAATAACCAGAGTGTCTGAGTCCGGTTTGTGGAGACAGGGGTTTTGGAGCCCTGGTCTCCCTAGTTCGGGTAGGAGGGGGGAGTTCTACCTCCTGATCCCCAACTTCTTCCCCATCTGAGAGGAGATCTTCCCCTTCAGTAGGGTGGTCCCTGTTGTACTCTGCCAAGAGCTCCTGGAGCTTGACCTTGGTAGGGTTGAACCTGTTCTTATTTTCTTCAGCTTACAGCCTTAACTCTGCCATCCCAAGATGGAGGCAAAGGGTGAGGTTGAGTTCCACCATCGTCTCATCTGTGCTGCTCATTATGTTACTAAGAGTTGGTATTACTTTTTAAGAAACTAACAACTACTTCTAGTACTTAAATCTTAACTTTTACAAAACGTTTAACTTTAAAAAGAGATGCTAACAGGGACTTACACAAGGCACTACGAGGACTTTTTAAAAATTTGGAAAAATAGTCAAAATTCAAAAATCAATTTTCCAATGACAATTTTGGAATTTAGTCATGTGATCAGGTATTGGCTGAGTAGTCCAGCAAATGCAAAACCTTAGACCCCACCGCTGAGCCACCAATGTAGGAAGCTGGATCTGTACATACTATATCAAAATGAGATATATTGTGCACAGAGTCCAGGAGTTCCCAAGAGGCTTGACAGAGGCAATAATAGATAATACTAATGTTCTATTTGTGGTAGTGTGGTCGATCAGTTAGGCTTATCAGCGGGTAGTGTTAAGCATTTGTTGTACACACACAAGCAATACGTGAAAACACACACTCAATGGCTTAACTCCAGTCCAATAGTTTTTTATATAGAAAAATATTCTTTTGTTAATTTATTTCTAGAACCACAAGATTCATTTAGCAGGTAAGTACATTAAATGAAAGGTACTTTACATAGTAATACTTAGGCTTTTGAATAGATCTAATATTGTACACAGTTTTCTTGAAAATGGCAAAAAGTTATTTTAAAAGTGGACATAGTGCAATTCCATCCACACAGAGTGAAATGACACATTGCTACACACTGACGGACAACCACTATTGCCAGAGAGTGTGCTGTAATGGCCTGAGCTGCCGATTTCAGCACTGGGGGAACCAGGTTTGAGTCTTGGCGTCGGCTCAACATCCTGTGATTCTGGGAAATCACATAATCTCCATGTGCCTACAGTTCAGCACCTTGAGACCCTCACGGGTGATTAGCCACACTTTACAAATCCTGGATTTATTTGATTTATTGACAGATGAGTAAGTACATGCCAATGTGGCACATCTCATTTACACATTGCAGTGCATTGTTCCCACTAAGAGCGCATGACACCGGGTCACATATATTTGGGTAATTCGCACTGTGCAATACTGCAAGTCATCTGTCAGCTCTGCGGCTCAGAGAAAGGGCAGTAGTAACCTGTTTTTTAGGCCAGACAGTACATCCCTGACTTTTCCCCTTACACTGGCACACAATGTGCTGCCTAGCACAAACACAGGACGCTTGCATCATGGTACTTGGGTGCATGCATTGCATGAGTGATAGTCTTTGTGCTGGGGAGGCAGCTTCCTGTACATGATGTACCCTCAGAGCAATAATTGTCTATGTATATTTGATACTGGCTGCAGCATACATAGGAAGTGGGAGTGGTTTTGCTGCATTATGTACAGTTTGCTTGTTACAGATCACCTGAGGAACCCAAATGATTTGTAACCTTGCAAAGGTTACCTGATGTGGGACACATGACAAGTCTCATGAGTCATTGGAGTTACATGGAGACACTCCCACACCACCCATGGAAGTCCTTCCTTGCACACAATGATGTTACATTGCATTTTGGTCAGTGTTGCAAAGCTCTGTACCTTTACTACATTCGGTAGCACAGAAAGTGGCTTTGCGTGTCTTCACATGTGTGACTTTGGGGCATTACACGTGTACCATTATGTGTGGTGCATGTATGAGGCCCATCCGCTCAGACATTTGGCCGTACCTTTGTCAACAGTTGTTACAGTTTTGCCTACCAACAAGTAGCCCAATCCCATATTGGCCATTCTGGAAGCTGTCATTGATAATAGAGTGCCTGAAGAAGTCGGCATTGTGCGCTCTCCCTATGTGTTTTGTCAGCACATTAATAAACATCCCCTGATGGTCCACGATGGCCTGGACGTTGATGGAGTAAGTGTGTTTTCAGTTCCTGTACAAATGTGATGTTGCTGCAGGGGGAACTAGTTGCACATGCGTGCATTCCATGGCACCCAAGGCATGTGGAGACCCAACAATGGCATACACGCCTTGCTTAGTGTCCAACTGTTGTTGTTGTGTGTCAGTCGAAATGGAAGTACTTTGGTGGGAGTCTAATGATGGCTTCCAGGGCAGAGGGTAGGAAGGCAGAAAATGATGGCTGCAAAATTCCTCCCAGTCTGGCTGTTATGCTCTGGAATAAACCAGATACCAGCATGTGGAGGACTGCCATCAGCCTGACCTGTGGAGGGATTATGTTGGGCATGTCAGTTGATGGCTGTAGTCTTGGCACAATCTGGTTAAGCAGATGAATGATGGACTCTCTCCTTGAGTCTGTAGTATGTGAGGACCTCATCCTCCCCTTCCCTTGGAAATAGGTGTTACAAGTCTTGGGAGGGTTAGCCTCCCCAAGCCACCAGTTTGCTTTGAAGGGCACATTTGGTGCTCTCATTGCATAAACCTAAACTGTTTGCACTAGTCCAGGGAGCCCCGGTCACTGCTCTGAGTGAAACTGGGCAAAGGAAAGGGGAGTGACCACTGCCTGTGCATTGCCACCCCAGGGGTGGTGCCCAGAGCTCCTGCAGGTGTCCACTTGATTCTGCCATCTTGAAACCGAGATGTGCAGAGGTTCCTGGGAGCATCAGAGTGGCCAGGTCAGGCAGGTGACATCCCTCCTGATAGGTGGTCACTGTGCAAGGTGACCAAACCCCCTTTTAGGGGGTGGGTCCCCAGATTCGACATGCAAGACTCCACCAGGACTCATCTGCATCGTTTACTTCTGCTCCTGGCCATTGGAACCGCAACTGGACACTTCAGGAACTGACAAGACTGCAGCTCCCAAGATGACCTCGCCTTGCAACATTGTTTCTATGGCTCCTTCCAGCAATTGCAACATTTCCCCCTCTGTGCATCCTCTGGGGTTAGCAAGACTTCAGCTGCAGCAAGAAGCAAGAAGGAATCTCCCTTGGAGTGAAGGAGTCACTCCCCTGCATCTGCAGGCACCCACAGCAACTACATGCGGCTACATGGAATTACTCTCCTCTGGAACTGCGTGGATCCTGTATCACAAGTGGTGGTCTGGAGTGGTCCCCTTGGTCCTCTCTACCTGCTGTTCAACCTGGGAGACAGTGAGCCCTTGTCTCTCTTTGCAGGACAGTATCTCTGTGCACCACAAGTCTTTCACCATCCAAGGCTTGTTGTCTCCTGCTCCAAGTGATCTTCAGGCTCTGAGTAGCTCAAGCCTCAAGCACTTAATCCTTGCAAGGACAGTCTCCTCTCTGCTGCTCCAGCAACGTTGGACTCCTCTCCAGTTGTTCTGATTGGGCTTCACTACAACTTACTGTACCTGCTGCCAGTTGGTTCCCTTGGAGGCTACTGCTGCTTCTGCTGGCTCTCCTGACTGCTGAGGGTTAGCCCGGACTTACCTCAAAGGGTCGAGTTCCCTGGACATTGCAGGTCTTCTTCAGCCTTGCAACTCTTCTTTTTCCTCCTCTTGCATTTGCCAAGGCTTGTTGTGGTTATCCTTACCACTGACCATCTGCGACTAAACGACCAACATGGGACACTCTCTGCACTGCTGCAAGGACTCCTCTTCAGCTCCTGGGCTCCACAGCTGGTCTTCTTCCTCTGTCGACCCAGATCTTCAGACACAGACGGGTGGGTAGTGGCTCCTGCACCGACTGGTCACTCCACCATGGACTGGACTCTCTCCCCTTCTTTTACAGGTCCTCTTCTTCCAGAAACCACCGTTAGGTTCCTCTGGTCTGGTCCAGTTCTTGCACAATTTGTTTTCTAAGTCCTCTTGTTATTCCTTGGGAAAACTAAGGGCCAGATGTAGGTACGTTGCAAATTGCGACTTGCAATTTGCGAGTCCGAGCGACTCGCAAATTGCAACTCGCAATTTGCTATGCAGAACGGTGTCTCAGACACCTTCTGCAACTCGCAATGGGGTCGCAAAGACCCACCTCATTAATATTAATGAGGTGGGTCGCAGTTTGCGACCCCATTGCGAGTCTGGGCACTCACGTGGATGGTGGCCTGCTGGAGACAGCAGACCACCATGTCCGTGACTGCTTTTCAATAAAGCATTTTTTTTTTTCCATCTGCAGCCCGTTTTCCTTAAAGGAAAACGAGCTGCACTTGAAAAAAAATACCGAAACCTTTTGTTTCGGGTTTTTTCAGAGCAGGCAGTGGTCCATAGGACCACTGCCTGCTCTTCAAATTCTTTTTTGTGTTCATTCACAAAGGGGAAGGGGTCCCATAGGGACCCCTTCCCGTTTGCGAATGAGTTACCATCCACTTCAAGTGGATGGTAACTAACAGTTGATTTGCGACCGCTTTCGCGGTCGCAAATCAACTTACATAGCGTTGCGAGTCGCAAATAGGAAGGGAACACCCATTCCTATTTGCGAGTCGGAAACGCAATTTGCGAGTCGGTTCCAACTCGCAAAATGCATTTCTGCATAGCGTGAGGGCTTTTGCTACATCTGGCCCCAGGTACTTACCTCTGCTCTCCTGGTCGCTGGGGGCCACTTAGGTATTTACCTCCTGGGTCCTGTGTTCTCCCAGCTCCCTTCTAGTGACTCCATATCCTTGAGTGTGGTCCTGTGTTCTCCCAGCTCCCTTCTAGTGACTCCATATTCTTGAGTGGGGAACTTCATTCGCATTCCACTATTTTATTATATGGTTTGGTCCTCCCCAAGGGCCCTCGCTATGTTTCACTAATTCTTACCAATGCTTGTTGTTTCTTGTGCTAATTCCTAATTATTATTGTATATATATATATATATATATATATATATATATATATATCTAGTATGTACTTACCTATAGTTGGGGGGCTGCCTATAAGTAATCTAGTGTAGTGTTACTGTAATACAATACCTTTATTTTTGTAACACTGTGTGGTTCCTTTTATGTGTGATAAGTTACTGTGTGACTATTGTGGTACTGCAAAAGCTTTGCATGTCTCCTAGATAGGTTTTGGCTGCTCATCTACAGCTACCTCTTGACAGCCCTGGCTTCCTAGACACTGTCTTTATGCACCAATAGGGATTGCCTGGACCTGGTATAAGTTGCCAACACCAGGCCAGCTTTCTACAGTAGGGATCATTATTTTTGTGGAGGAAGGGGCACCTTCCTGCACAAAAACAATCACAAGGTGTTTTCCTCTTTCTATGTGTGCTGTTAAATGCAGCACACATAGAGAAAAAAACCGGGATAAATAAAGAGATTTCTCCCCGTTGCGTCATTCTTAAGCAACCCCTGAGGTGGAGTAAGAATCTGACGCATTCCCAGACTTGTAAATCTGATATTGTGTCAGATTCCTTCGGATTCCATGGGTGTTGTATGAGAACACCCCAAGGAGCACCCATGGCACACCCCTTTCATGCAGTGTTATGCGTAAATGGGGTCCATATTACCATAATGGGGACCATATTTACAAGGCCATGAAAAGCCACGCAACGTGGCTTTGTGTGGCCTTGTAAATATGGGCTGGCACACTGCGCCACCAAAGTGTAAAAAAAATAACGCTCTAGTAGCTTTTGTGTGCCACTAGGGCCTCGTAAATAAGGCCCTATATGTCAATGGTAGGGGCTTGGTTGAGAGTATAAGGGATTGGCTGTAGTACAATCCCAGGGAACTCTGTTGCACCTGGCTGTTTTTATCCCAGACCAGCCAAACTGGCCAATGTTGTGCAAAATTGATTCAGTCAGCCTTTGTATTCATTATCAATAATTAAACTGTATATCGATTTAGTTGTCTTTTCTTTGAGGTCACCTAAATTATACTGAAAAAATGCATACTCCACCAGGCACTGAAACGTACTTCGCAAGCCTCATCTTCATGACTATGCAGGTTTCTTCAGCAGCCAGAAGCCTGCTACAATCTGGCAAACGGGGAAGGAGCTTTGTTATATTCTGATCTTGTGTAGTAGCTGTCCTAAAGGGAAGCAAATTTCATTTATCTTATTTCACCTTCTAATTGGCTGCTGGTTATGCTGATTAGTAGTTCCACTGCAACCAGTAATGTGTGAATATTGTATAGTGACATGTTAACTCTCTATTAAATGTTTCTTATTTAGCATGTATTATGTCATCTTGTCTTGACAAATTCGGCAGCAGCGGACTATGGTGAAGTGATTCCACTGTAACTGGGCACACTTTCTTCTAGAGGACATGGCAATATACTTTCAGAACAAGTATTGGCAAAGCCAATAGATCTCGCCAGTAGGAGCTATTGGCTTTGCCAATGTTCCGTATGTATGCTATACAGAAGCGTGGATGCTTTGCAGTGTGGCTAAAACTAATTTTAAAAAGTGCTACGATGTAGCCAGGACTAATGCGGCTTTTCTTTAAAGTACATTAGCACTGGATACGTCATGGTCCATTATTTAATTGTTATTTTTATCCATGCTGTGAAGCATCCCCGCTTCTATACAGCTTGGCTACAAATCATTGCCAAATGTTACAGCATGTACAAAAGGCACTTACAGAGCCAATAGTGTTAAAGACACAACCTACTGGCTTTGCCAATGCTTGTTAGGTTTCGGCACAACACAAATGTGATTCTGAGCAAATCAGTTAATGTCCCAAAGCACAAAAAAGAAAAAAAATTACAGTTGGGAAAAAAATTCTACCACGTATAAAAAGCAATTGCGCCCATTCCCACGTCTTAGAGAAAATACATTTGGAAGCATATAACATCTGTTTTAACAATAAAAGCAGATAACTTCTATTGTCACAATAAACATCTATGTTAAAGGAAAAATGGGTTTCTTTGAAGTGTGTATGGCATAGTACACTACAGCTACAAATGGCAACAGGTTCACCAACCATGACAGAGAAGACAAAATAAAAGTAGTGCCTCAATTACTGCACCATCTGCGAAAAGATAGCAATCAAGCTGAAGCAATCAGTACTTGGTCCATGCTACAGCCCAAAGAAGAGGAAGTGAAGACAGCACACACTGGGCAATGAGACGGTAGCAAGTAAGAGTGACAATGAAGCTAACACATGTTAAACAATGAGTGGATTGAAAGTCCCTAGTTTTGTACAATATTTCTCGCAAGCGAGAGAGTATGCAGCGCATCCGCTATCTCTCACAAGACCTAAAAAGGTAATATTTCACTGAGATCCAACAGTTTCAATCCATGATGAATAAACTAGGTATCATGAAAGTATTTGACTCAAACTGAATTTTTGTAGTATAAAATTCTGTTTCTGCAAAACTGTGAAGCACGGAGGCTACCTATAACAATCCAGCATTAGATAATTACGGTTGCCTTGTCATGCTTTGAGAGTGACAATGAGTGAAAATTAAAGCACATGAGGGAAAGTCACAGAGTAAGTATGAGTGAAGGAGTGGATGTAACGGAGAGCGTGAAACTGTATGCGAATGAAGTGGAGTCAGTGTGAGAGGGAAATAGTTGAGAATGCATGCGAGTGTGAGAAACTGAGTGAGAATGAGTGGGTCAGAGCGAGACTAAGTGAGACTGAGTGAGTGAGACAGAGTATGTGAGAGTAAATGCATGGGCAAGTGAGAGTCGGTAAGAAAGAGTGAACACAATAAAGTGAGTGGGTGCGAGTGACACCAAGTGTGAGTAAGTAAATGTAAGTGATCATGAGTGAGAGAGTGTATGCCTTTGTGTTATGCATGCAAATCTGATAGTGGTCCTGGCATGCTAGGTGTATTTCGTGACATATGGTGTTTCCATGGCAAAATTATAGAGCTGGAATATTGGAGGTAATTCAAGTACTCGTTACAAAATGCTGACACTGGCATATTGGAGTTAATTGTTGGTGTAAGAAGCATCTATGACAAAATGTTGTAATTGGCACTCCAGATGCTATTCTTGGCATGTGGGATAATCATGGCACAATGCTGGTGCTGGCATAATAGAAGTAATTATTGGCATAAGGGGCAACATTCTGGTGCTAGTATATTGGAGGTAATCCCTAACATGAGATTAACTGGTGGCAAATTCCTGGCACACTAGATGCAATTCTTTGCATATGGGACGCCTGTGGCAACATGGTGATGCTGGCATACTAGACATAACTCTTGTCCTAAAATGCAGGCACTTGCATATTAGAAGTATAAGAAGCTAGTCTGGCATGTGGTGAGAACCTATGGTGTTATCACCTTATACCAGGTCCAGGTATCCCTTATTAGTGAAGTGTAGGCAGTGTCTAGGAAGCAAGGGCTCTCTATAGGTAGCTGCGGATGAGCAGCCAAGACTTATCTACGAGAAATGCAAAGCTTATGCAATACCACTATAGTCACACAGCACTTACACACATGGAAGAACCACACAGTGTTACAAAAATAAAGGTACTTTACTATAGTAACAAAAGCAATCAGTAAATAGCATAGAAAGCAATAGGCATTGGTAAAAGAAATAGCAAATAGTGAGGGCTATCGGGGAGGGCCAAACCATATACTAAAAAAAGTGGAATGTGAAAGGCAGTTGCCCACCCAAGGAAATGGAATCGGTAGAAGGGAGCTGGAGAAACTAGGAACCCCAAGAGGTGAGTACCAGAGTGACACCCAGTGGCCAGGAGAGCAGAAGTAAGCACCTGGTTTTCCCCAACCAACAAGAGGACTTTGGAAAAGGATTATGCAAGACCCAATCAAGACTGGAAGAGCCCAAGGGTGGATCCTGACAGAAAAGGACGTGCAAAGGAAGGGAATGTAGCCGGGCGCTGGAACACCCGGCTACCCAAGACGGCGGCCTCCTGACCGACCGGGACCCCGGGGGCATGCGGGGTCGGAACCGGAAGACACTCCCCTCGGGAATCCGGATATCCGGATATCCGGATTCCCGTCACAGAAATGAGGACAGCGCGTCCATGGAGGGCGGAAGAGGACGCGAGGAACCAGGAAGAAGAAGACGACACAGGAGATCAGAAGAGAGAGACCGACGTAAGAGGAGAAGAAAAGACAGAGTCGGAGACCAGAGAAAAAAGAGAGCGACAAGGAGAAGAACCCCACGCCTAGCAGAGCTACCTGGGGCAGCTGACTCCTGAAGACAGGCCCGAAGAAGGGAAAAAGGAAACCAGAAATGCCGAGACACTGCCACGTCCCTGGAGGGGCGTGGCTCCACCAGGTACGGTCCTGTTTCCACAACAGGATAAATGCTTTGCTGGGGAAAGAGGAAGGGGAAAGAGGGAGGGAAGGGGGCGAGGGAGGAAGGGAAGGGATAAAGAAGGGGAATAGCAGACAGAGGCTGGTAGAAAGAATTCTTGTTTTTTTCCCCTTTCTCTTCCCTTATTGGCACCATTGGCCCTTGTTTTGAGCTCACTTGGAGGACTAAGGAATGAAGTACGAAGAGTAAAAAAATGTTTTTTTTAACTTAACTTAATAACACGGGTGAGATATAGATGTTGGGTCCTCCTGAAAAAACTTTATTTCACTAAGGTGATTTATTATTGGGTAGAAAGGAAAATCTTTTTTTTTTTTTCTTCTTCTCTCCCTCCGACACCTTTTCGATTGTAGTCCACCTTACCCCACTCTCCCCAGATTCTCTCACTATACTAACACGGTTCAAGGAGTTAAGAACAGAGCCCCGACTTACCTTACCTTCTTTCCGTTCCTGGCTTCCCTGGCGACAGCGTTCCCCACGAGAGCTTCGGCGGGACCCCAGAGGACCTAAAAGAGAGAAGAGGAAGGAGAGAATGTTACATTGAGAAGGAAGAAACTAAAAGACTGATAGAGAGGACTTGTGAATTATCAATAAAATATACATCTCTCGTAAACCTAACCTCTTGAGTCATTTTGTATGTCCTTACCGCTACACCCGCCGCCACAGGTAACTAAGTTAAATTCGAGTTGGAGTGTCCGGTTGTGGCAGACGCCACTGCCCACCCTTCTGTGGATTCAGGACCAGGTCAAAAGTGGACGAAGAAGGTCAGCAGTGAAGCACAGGAACCGAAAAGAAGTCCTAGAAGTGATGCAAGTGATGTCCCACATCGGCGGTCGAGATGCAGTCAGTTAATAGTGCAGGAAAACCACCAACAGGCCTTGGCAAATGCAAGAGTCAGAGAAGAAGGGTTGCAAGGCTGAAAAGGACCAGCAAGATCCAGGGGACTCGACCCAAGGATGGGAGTCCGGGGTGACACTCAGCAGCTGGGACAGTCACAAGAAGAGGAGGCAGCCCCACAGGCAACCCAGTGGTAGCGGGCACAGGAGTCACAGTGAGGCCCCCTCAGAACACCTGAAGGGGTACCCCACTTCGCTGAGCAGCAGGCAGGAGACTGGGCTTTGCAGGAAGGAGTGCTGGCGTCTGGGGCTATATGGAGCCTGAAGATCCCTTGGAGGAGAAAAAAACAAGCCTTGGTGGCTGCAAGAGTTGTGGTGCACAGGGGTACTGTCCTGCAAGGAGAGACAAGGGCTTACCATCTCCCAAGCTAGACAGCTGGTAGAGAGGACTAAAGGGACCACTCCAGGCAACCACCTGTGATGCAGGATCCATGCAGCTCCAGAGAAAAGAAGATCCATGCAGCCCGTCATTGTTGCAGTTGGTGCCTGCGGTTTCAGGAGAGTGACTCATTCACTCCAAGGGAGATTCCTTCTTACTGTTTTTGCAGGCTGAAGACTCATCACCCTCAGAGGATGAACAGCCGGGGAAATTATGCATTTGCTGCATAGAGATGGAGAAACAATGTTGCAGAGTGGAGTCATTGCTGACTTTGCAGATTGTCAGTTCCTGGAGGGTCTAGTTGCAGTCCCAGTAGCAAGAAGATGAAGTAAACAATGCAGAGGAGTCCTGCTGGAATCGTGCATGTCGAATCTGAGGACCCACCCAAGAGGGAGACCCTAAATAGACCAGGAAGGGGAATTGGTCACTTCGCAGGGTGACCACCTATCAGGAAGGGGCTGTGATGTCACCTACCTGATCTGGCCACTCAGGTGCTCCTAGGGGCCTCACCCCACCTTGAATTCTAGATCGCAGAATCAAGTGGTCACCTGGAGGAGCTCTGGGCACCACCTCTGGGATGGTGATGAGCAGGGGAGTGGTCACTTCCCTCTCCTTTGTCCAGTTTCACACCAGAGAAGGAACCAGGGGTCCCTGGACTGGGGCAAGCCATTTTTTGGAAGGACAGCACCAAATGTGCCCTTCAAAGCATACGGGTGGCTTGGGGAGGCTATTCCTCCCAAGCCATGTAAAACCTATTTGCAAAGGAGAAGTTGTTACCTCCCTCCCCCACAGGAAATCCTTTGTTCTGCTTTCCTTTGACTGAGCTGGTGAAGCAGCAGGAGGGCAGAAACCTGTTTGAGGAGTGGCAGCAGCACGGGCTGCCTAGAAAACCCCAGAAGACTGGTAGGAGCAATGCTTGGGCTCCTCTAAGGAGCCCCAAGAGTGCATGGGATCACACAACCAAACTGGCAACAATATTGGGGTATGATTCTGACATGTTTGATACCAAACATGCCCAGGTTCGGAGTTACCAATATGTAGCTGGACACAGGTAGTGACTGGTGTCCAGTACACAGGTAAAATGGCTTCCCTGCACTTACAAAGTCCAGTGCAATGGAGCCGCAGTTCGTAGGGCCACTTCTGCTCATGCAGGGGTGCCCTCACACACAGGTACCTGCACCCTGCCCTCTGGGTTAGAAGAGCCTACCATAGGGGTGACTTGCAGTGACCTGTAGTGAAAGGGTGAATGTACCTTTTGACACACTGCAATGGCAGGCCTGCAGACACATTTTGCATGGGATCCCATGGGCGGCATAATACATGCTGCAGCCCATGAGGAACCCCTGGTGTCCCAATACCCTGGGTACCTGTAGGAAAGTACCATCTTTCTTGACATGTTACCCCCATTTTTACCTGTATGTCAGTATGTTTTTGCCTGTCTCACTGGGATCCTGCTGGTCAGGAACCCAGTGCTCATAGTTTATGGCCTAATGTGTGTGTCTGTATAGTGCTTAGCTGTGTCACTGAGGCTCTGCTAATCAGAACCTCAGTGCTTATGCTCTCTCTGCTTTTAACTTTGTCACTGTAGGCTAGTGACTTCATTTACCAATTTCAATTGGCACACTGGACCCCCCTTATAAGTCCATAGTATATGGTACCTAGGTACCCAGGGAATTGGGGTTCCAGGAGATCCATATGGGCTGCAGCATTTCTTTTGCCACCCATATGGAGCTCAGACAAATCCTTGCACAGGCCTGCCATTGCAGCCTGCGTGAAATATCGCACACGTTATTTCACAGCCATTTTCACTGCACTTAAGTAACTTATAAGTCACCTATGTGTCTAACCTTCACTTGCTGAAGGTTAGGTGCAAAGTTACTAAGTGTGAGGGCACCCTTGCACTAGCAAAGGTGCCCCCACATAGTTCAGGGCCATTTCTTGGGACTTTGTGAGTGCGGGGATGCCATTACATGCGTGCACTACATATAGGTCAATACCTATATGTAGCTTCAGAATGGTAACTCCGAATATGGCCATGTAACATGTCTAAGATCATGGAATTGTCCCCATATTCCAAGTATGGCATTGGGGAGCCAATTCCATGCATCCTGGAGGCACCACTATGGACCCCCAGTACTGCCAAACCAGCTCTCTGAGGCTTGCACTGCAGCTACAGCTCTTGCCACCTCACAGACAGGGTTCTGCCCCCCTGGGGTCTGAGCAGCTCAGTCCCAGGAAGGCAGAACAAAGCATTTCCTCTGAGAGCAGGGTGTTATATCCTCTCCCTTTGGAATGACAGGTAACACAACCTTATCAGTACAGGCTCCCTTGCAGTGTGCACACACATGAACACGGTTGACAAGTGTGAGTGTACAGTCATTGCTGTGCCGTCATTGCAATGAATAATGACACCACAATGACGTGTTTAAGAGTGCGATATGCATGTTACATCAGCGTGTCCCCATCCATGTTTGACTGTGGGAAACGGGCCCCTTGTGGCAGTACTTTCCACACACATTTTGCCTGGGTTCTGAATGCCACTGGGACTGGAGTGCACTAGGTACCTGCTAACCAGGTCCCCAGTGCCAGTATTCTTCTCTTAAAATGGATAACAAATATTGCCACAACCTGTAGCTGCCATTATAAGTCCAGAGTAAATGGTACTTTGGTACCCAGGGCATGAGGTAATAAGGGTACCCCCTGAGGGCAGCAGCACAGATTGTGCCACCTTCAGGGACCATGCATCCAAATGCACCCAGCACAACCATTGCAGGCTGAGTGTCCTGGTGTAATCTTAAAATGTAAAACTGATATGGCATACAGCCTGTGTGCCATGTCCACTACACACTACATGCAATATGGGTAAGTCACCCTCTAGCAGCCCTTCCAGGCCTAGGGCAGGGTGCACTATTCTGCATGTATGGGCATAGATGCATGAACAATGTGCCCCTACTGTGTCTCTGCCAAACCTCGGATATGGTAAGTGAACAGAGCAGCCATTTTACATGCATGTGTTTTACATGCACGTGGTGGACACTGGCCAATAAGAGTTTCACAGCCACATGATGGCCACTCTGCACCCTGGGGTGTTCGGTATCAAACAACTCAGGAAATAAAATCCAAACTGGTACCAATATCAATAAACCCAGGGGTCACGTAGAGGTTGCCCACTGGAAAAGCTAACTATCCTGGCATGGTTGCTGGCCAGTCACAACCAGCCTGCCACCTCCAGACAAGATTCTGGAGTCCTGAAGTCCTGGAGTCCTAGAGCGAGAACCTGTGCTCTCTGGGTCCACAGAACAACGTCCTTTCTTGGCAGAGGTGTTACACCTCCTCTTCAAGGATTTTGCACAGCCCTGCCTATCAGCTTCAAAGGGCTTAGTACCCTTGAAACTCGACCCCCAGCCCTGTTGCTAGCAGCAGATGGCCGCCCTGTTGCAAACCCTCACTTTTGGCAGGAGCAATTGAAGGAAAATGCAAAAAAGGACAGGAGGAGTGGCCACCCCCAGCTTGCACTACCCTTAAGGTGTTGCATGCGAGGTGACCTCTCCATTTCATTTTCCTCCATCAGCATGGTAGGAAAATAGCCTACCAGGAATAGGGAAGTGACCTTTGCCCACGGAAAGTGGTCATTTAGTTTGTGTAGCCACCCTTAGGTAGAAATTCTGAGGACACAAGAAGACCAGCATCAAGGAAGACCCAAGGCTTGAAAACTGCATTCTCTCCGCACAAAGTAAAAGACAGTGGCTGAACCATGCAATAACATGGGTTACTGGTCACTCAACATCAGACACCAAGAAGAAAAGTCGACACTTGACTCCAAAAGGGTCCGGAGGAAGCCCCATTTGAGGGAATTCAGAAATCACCACAACTACCCACCAGAGTGGCCCTGCTGACCTGCAAGTGACCCTCAAAGTGACATCCCACCTGCTTTCAAGGGAACCTTGGCTCATTTATCCGCTCTGCACCCGGCCTCCCTGGGCCCTGCACCAGAGAACCAGCTGTGCTCTAAGGGTCACACACCCCTTGCGACCTCTACATCCTAAGGGGACCCACCGGGTGCACCTCAAAGTCCACCTGTGCATTGCTTTTCCAAGTGGTCCCCCGCAGTGGTCCTGCACCAGCTCGAAAGATTTTTCAGCAGCTCTTTCTGTCAAAACAAGGAACTGGCCGAACTCCTTTGGCTGGCCCGTAGGACTTCTTGACGACCTCAACATAAGAGCAAAATGAGACATTGGTAAATGCATTGTCTGATTTTATATGCACTTTTAAGGTTTTTTCCCACTGATTCCTATGGTGCGTAATTATGCACAAAAAGACTATGGGGGTCATTATGACCCTGGCGGATAGCGGAGAAGCGGCGGTAAGACCGCCAACAGGCTGGCGGTCAAATTTTTGCAATTATGACCATGGCGGCCTCTTCTCCGTTCCACCTGCCAGGGTCTCCAGCCCGGCGGTTGTCACTATACCGCCGGCGGTATTTGGACTCGGTTGACCGCCATGGATTTCATGCGGTTTGGAACCGCCATGAAATCCATGGCAGTAAGCACTATCAGTGCCAGGGAATCCCTTCTCTGGCACTGATAGGGGTCTCCCCCACCCCCCACCCCCACCCGTCTCCCTCCTCTACACCCCCCACCACCCCTGCCACCCCCCAAAGGAGGCAGGACCCCCCCTCCCCACCCCTACTCCCAACATCACATCACTCATACACACCCAACACGCATGCAGGCACCACCAACACACATACACGCACACAGACTGACATACATGCCAACAGCAACACACACAGTCAGACACGCACATCCACATTCAAACATACACGCACACATCCATACAGACATACCTACAGACATACACGCACTCATTCCCAAACACACAACACCCTCGCAAGCATACACGCACTCACACACCCCCTCTACATACACACATGCACACCCCCATGCACGCACACAACACACAACACCACCCCACCACCCTCCCCTAACGGACGATCAACTTACCTGGTCCGTTGATCCTCCGGGAGGGGACGGGATCCATCGGGGCTGCTCCGCTGACACCACACCGTCAACAGAACACCGCCACGCCGAATCACAGGACGTGATTTGGTGTGCGGTGTTCTGTTGACGTGGTGGTGGAGGTGGAGCAACCTCCACTTCCCCGCCGACCACCAGTATGGCTGTTGGCGGCTCTCTGTCCGAAAAAGGACGGAGGGCTGCCAACAGTCATAATACGCAGAGTGGAAAACCGCCACCACTGGCGGTCTTCAGCACGGCAGTCAAAATGACCCCCTATTTTTGCTAAACTTTGAAAAATCAGTACTTACCTGATTTTGATGATCTTGGTCTTAAAAAGTTTATACAAATCAAAAGTATTTTTGTAAATTGGTCTCAAGTGATTCCTTTGAGAGTGTGTCTTGCTTAATTGATACTGTGAGTACAACAAATGTTTTTCACTTCTCCAAGATTGGCCTAGCTCCTTGACCAAGCTACCATACAAATTAGAGCATTAGGTGGTCTAGTTTTTACCTCTGTTAACCGAGGTGTGGAAGCCCAGGACTCTCTGCGCAGTGTGCCTGGTTGTTAAACATGACATAGAGAGCCAGCCTCCTACACTGACCCAATTATGTTCCAGACATATGCATGTCACAGTAATTTAATTTTCAAAAATGACTGTGACATGTATATGCCTGCAGTGGTTCTATTCTCACGTGCAGTGCCTATCCAACATACCCTGGCAATGTGGTGCCCCTACCTTCGAGTCCGGTGGCGGGGGGTTGTGTTTTCGAGTCCAGTGGCGGGGGGTTGTGTTTTCTCAGTGGGGAGGTGGCAGCAGCAACAGCAGGTCTTGTCCAATCGTGTCCAGTCAAAAATGGAAGTGGAATCAAGGGACAAGGCAAGTTTTTACCTCATTCCCTTACTCAATCTCCTAACTCAAGTATGGAGGTTGGACCACCACTTTTTGCTTGGTATTAAGGCCCAACTAAGTCTGCATGGTGGGAAAGGTGGCTGGAGTCCCGCCGTTAGCCTTCTTTCCCTATGGCACTGTCGACGCATGGCAAATGAGGGCGCTCGCCAATGGGACCACCAACATCTAAATATGGCTGGTGGACTGTCATGGCAGTGGTCGGGTTTTCAGTCGAAAAATTCACTGTAGGACCGTTACTGCCAACATCTAAATCAGGCCCAAAGTCTTGTGAGACATAGCAAAGGAGGATATACTGGCCCTGGGAAATTGGGGCAGTCAGCAATAAAGCAGGCTGCCTGGTTGTCAGAAAATTGTGATGACCCTTTCTGTTTTGCAAGATTATTATTTTTGGTGACACTGGGGGCAGTAGGGCTCCCTGCACCATCTATTCCTCTACTCTTTGCATTATTTAGTGACCTCAGGCCATATATTAAAAAAGTTAAGCCTCACTCGAGTATTGCTGCAAAAAAAGTTTTTTCCTATTGAATAAATGACTATCTTGACATTAAACTATCATAAATTAATGGTGGGGGGCTTCATTGCTGTCAAATATACATGGTGATGAAATAAGAGGGTTAATGAAAAGGAAGGCAAATTAGGGCTTTTTTGTTGCTGTTTTATATAGCGCCAAAGGTACTGAAGCACTGTACATGAGCACTAGCTACATTACACAGAGATACTGTCACCAACCAGAGGCTCATGACCCAGACCTAAAGCCTATACATAGCCAAGTTAAGCAGGATACTGGGGAGCAGAACAGTATTACTGAAATTCCTACCTTTTCCTTCCAGCCAGACCATTTCCTAGAACCAGCTCCAGTTGGGAAGGAAGCCCCTGACGGCCACCTATGTCGGAAAGGAGCTCCTGGAATCCCTGTTACTTTTATGGAATGGCGACAGCCAGGAAAGGGGAAGACTGAAGACCCTTTAAGGGTGTGTGTCGAAGAAGGAAGCTTTTTGGTTGAAAGAGGAGGTGGGTCCGGAAGAGGCCCCTCCTGATGCCAGGGACGGAGACGGCATTTGCGGATGAGGAGATGAACCTGCAAGACACTGAGGAAAGAAACTCCTGCAGCCTGAGAGGAGAAATCACCCCAGAGCCGGCAACAGAGGAGACACCGGAAATGCCAAACCGTCAAGAAGGGTGCTGTTCGGACCTGTTGTCCCACCACATTCTAGGAAGAACTTAGCTCGGCCAGGTGCATACTCAAGTCTGGGAAGGTGGGGTGAAAGGGGAGGGAAAGGTTCCAAGTAAGGAATTTACTGGCACAATACTAGCCTCCTTCATAATTAGGCCCTGTGCTTTATTTTATTTTTTCTCTTTTCTCTCCTTCACCAATGATTGTGTTGTTCCCCTAAGAGTGATAAGCGAGCCCACTAACCCTCACAGGGCTAGAAATGCACATGAGAACGTTATTTTAAAGCCTGGAAATAAACTAAATAATCCCCATAAGGCAAACAAGTGGTGGCGGTGACACAAACAGCCCTCAAAATAAGCATGTGGTGAAATCATACCTAGCAAAATAGTACAGAACACTTACCTGAGCCATCTTTTTCCTCCAAGGGAAACCCAAATATGGGTGTCCTTGACCACTAAAGTTAGCGTGGTCCTGGGGAAGGAGATGATTCAAAGACTGTGAAAGAACCAGTAAGCGACACATACCAAAGAAAACCTTCAGAAAGGCAGACAAAACAGTCTCTCATTTTGCACCACCTCAATATCCTGTCTTTCTTATTTGCGATCCTGCAACAGATATATTCCTTTTTGTGTTTCAGTAAGGGGAGATTAGGTGATTTGCCCAGAATCACATACCCCTACATGTGGCCTACTCCTACACAATTATTCACATAAAACTTGAGTTAGGTTGGAAAACAGTGGCTGCAGTTTATTAAATATTAATTTACAGTATGAGGCTCCACTTCATACTCTTTACTAAGGGCCATAAATCATTCTTGATGGGCCTATCATAAATCACTTTGACATTTTTATGACCCAAATGGAGCCACAAATCATTGGTTTGGTTATTGAGTAAAATGAGTCTTTGCACTGGTGTTTCTCCTTTTTGGTGGGGGGGTACTCCTTTTATTCTTTGTAGTCTTAACTCGCTACCTTTGACTACTCATTGCTTCCTGTTCTCTGGCAAACCTGAGCTGCGAGAGCCGTGTTTCATGTACCCCCTCCACCGACTGACTTAAGCTGCCGTTAAGCATCCCAAGGTAAGTAGTCCTGCCACCCAGCCATGTCGGGTGTGGCCTCCTCATCCTTGTTATGCTCCTATCCACACTGCTTCCCAGCCTGCAACCTTCTGGGGTCTTGTTTTTAGGGGTGGCTTTTTTTTGTAACTCACAGCCCGGCTACCCCACTCAATGTGTAGGGGTCCCAGCCGAGGCAGCCCACTTTAGTGCCTCCACAACCCACTCAGGGGGTGAATTCAAACCTAAACATGGCCTTCCATCGGACTTCACTCCCTTTCTTGGGCATCCGGTGCTCTTGACTCCCCCTTACTCTCCTCCAGGCAAAAGCAGGGGTGCCCTTTCCAGTTGGCACCTTTTTTGCACCCTTTTTCCCCTTTTGGGTGTGCTTTTGTGGGTTTTCTGCTCTGGCCCCTCTAGCCCCTTAAGGGTGCGGGCCTTTGCCTCAAGATGTTGAACCAATGCAGAGACTTGAACCCGGTTCCCCAGTTTCAAAGTCAGTAGCTCTGCCTTTTGCACTTGGCTGTAATCTTTGTGTCTTTTAAGGCCAATTAAAATGCAACGTGGACAGCGTACATAAAACACCGAAAGCAGTGGCAATGACATGTCCGCAGATGGAGACTCGGAATAGGGCTGTGGAGGCAGTCTGTACCCACACACAGCTCGAGGTGATTTAAAATAATGTGCATTCCAATTTAGCAAGCTTCACACTTAGCACTTTGGCAAATTCCTCTTATACATACCGGAGTATATAGTAATGATAATTAGCTGAGAGCTAGGCTGGGCCATTGAAGGCCGAATCCAAAAATCAATTTCATGACAATGGAAACAAGCAAGTACAGTTGGAGGTGGCTATGAGGGAGACAAGCAATGATGGGAAATGCAGGGTCGGTGGTGGGGGTTCCGTGGACAGCAACAGGAGATCAGAGGGCAAACATCGATGTGAGGGAGTTGGTGGGTGGGACCGGGCAACCTACAACAAATGAGGGAAGGGTCTGGTAGAGATAGCCTACAAAACGATGCACTATGAAAGAGTGCTACAGTACAAAATAAAGAAAATAAAGAAGCATTGGCAAATCTAATATATTGTACCTATACGTGCACGATTGGCTTGGCAATGTATTTTTGCGGTGTTGTACACCAGTGTGGCTGCTGTTGTGTCATAGAATGGAGTGGGGAAGTAGCGTTACAGAGAGAATTTGTTGGAGTAGTGTTCTTGAGTGGAGCAGAGGGAGTAGAGTGTCATAGAGGGGAGTAGAGTTCAGTGGCGCTGTGACAGAGTGTTGTAAAGGGCAGTGTTGTAGACTGGAGTGGTGTGGAATGGGGTAGAATAGGGTGGAGTGGGTTGGAGTGGATTGTGGTAGTCTGGTGGATTGGATTGGAGTTGAGTGAGGTGGATTGGATTGGGATATATTGGGGTGGATTAAAGTGGGTGGACTGGATGGATGTATTGGAGTGGGGTGGACTGAAACATCATGAGGTGGATTGGTTTGGGTGGACTGGGATGGGTGGAATGGAGTGGGGTAGATTAGATGAGATTGAGGTTAATGGATTGAATGGAGTGATGAGACTGAGGTTGGGCGGACTGGATTGGGGTGGAGTGGAGTGGATTGGATTGGAAGTGGGTGGTCCGAAGTGGGATGAATTGGAGTGGGGTGGATTAAACTGGACTGTAGTGGGTGGATTAGATTGAACTAGAATGGAGTGAACTGGACTGGAGTGGGATGGGGTGGGGTGGATTTAAATGGGGGGGGGTGATTGGATTCATTGGATTGGAGGGGGGTGGGGTGGGCTGGACTACAGTGGGGCGGATTGGACTACAGTGTGGTGGACTGGACTGGGTTGGACTGGATTAGATTGGGGTGGGGTGGATGCTGGGCTGGATTGGACTGAAGTGGGGTGGAATGAACTGGGAAGGGTGGATTTGAGTGGGGTAGAGTGGGATGGACTGGAGTAGATTGGATTAGAGTGGAGTGGGGTGGATTAGAGTAGAGTGGGGTTGGTTGGAGTGGGGTGGATTGAGTGGAGTGGATTGAGTGGGGTGGAATGGAGGGGGGTGCACTGGATGGGGTGGATTGGACTGGAGTGGGGTGGATTGAAAGAGTGTGAAGTGGACTGAAATGGGGTAGGGTGTGGTGGGGTGGATTGGGGTGGGGTGAACTGGAGTGGAGTGGGGTCGAATGGACTGGGTGGGTTTGATTTGGGTGTATTGGCATGGGCTGGATTGGAGCGGGGTGGGAGCGATTGGATTGAGTTGGACTGGGTTGGAGTGGGGTGAATTGGATTGATGGGGTGGATTGGATTGAGTGTGGTGGATTAGATTGAGTGTGGTGGATTAGGTGGGGTGGACTGGAGTAGGGTGAAATAGAATACAGTGGACTGGATTGGAGTGGAGTTGGGTTTAGTGGATTGGGTTGCAGTGGGGCAGACTGGATTTGAGTGAAGTGGATTGGATTGAATGGAGTGGATTGGATTGGGTGGATTGGAATGGGATGGGGTAGATTGTGGTGGGATGGATTGGCGTAGAGTGAATTGACCTGAGGTGGATTGGAGTGGCATGGAATTTTGGACTGGGGTGGAGTGGAGCGGACTGGACTGGATTTGAGTGGACTAGAGAGAAGTGGGGTGGACTGGAGTGGGGTCAATTGGATTGGTGTAGGGTGGATTGGATTGGTGTGGGCTGGGGTGGATTGGGCTAGATGGATTGGATTGGAGTAGGGTGGACATTTTGGAGTGGGTTGGATTTTGGGAGTGGGATGGATTGGAGTGGGGTGGATTGGATTGAGGTGAATTGTATTAGTGTGGGGAGGATTGAATTTGAGTGGCGTGGAGTGGACTAGAGTGTGGTGGATTAAGGTGAAGTGGATTGCACTGAGTAGGATGGACTAAGGTGAATTGGACTGGAGTGGTATGGATTAGATTGGAATGTGGTGGAATAAATTTGAGTGGGTTAAGTGGGATGCACTGGAGTGGGGTGGGGTGGATAGTAATGAAGTGGGGTGGACTGATTGGAGTGGGGTGGAATGTGATGGATTGGAGTGGGGTGGTTTGGGGTAGAATGGTGTTGGGTGGATTGTATTAGGGTGGGATGGAGTGGACTGGGTTGGTTTTGATTGTGGTGGATTGGAGTGGGGTGAAATGGGATGGAGTGGGGTCAATTAGTTTGGGGTGAGGAGCATTGGACTGGAGGGGGCATATCGGAGTGGGACAGATTGGAGTGGGGTAAACTGTAGTGGGGCAGATTGTTTTGGCTTGGAGTGGGCAGATTGGAATGAGGCAGATTTCTTATATTACAGTGGAGCATATTGTTTTGGATTGGAGTAGGGCAGATTGTTTTGGATTGGAGTGGGGCAGATTGTTTTGGACTGGAGTGGGGCAGATTGTTTTGGATTAGAGTGAGGCAGATTGGAGTGAGGCATATTGTTTTGGATTGAGTGGGGTAGACTAGAGTGGGGTGGATTGTTTTCGACTGGGGCTGAATGTTTTGGATTGGAGGGGGGCAGATTGGAGGATGGCAGATTTTTTTGTATTGGAGTGGGGCAGATTTGTATGGATTGGAATGGGACAGATTGGAGTAGGGAATATTGTTTTGGATTGAAATGGGGCAGATTGTTTTAGATTGGAGTGGGGAAGGTTGTTTTGGATTAGGTGGGGCAGACTGTAGTGGGGTAGATTGTTTTGGACTGGATCGGGAGAGGGTGTTTTGGATTGGAGTGGTGAAGATTGGAGTGGGTCAGATTGTTTTGGATTGGAGTGGGGGAGATTGTTTTGGATTACAGTCAGGCAGATTGGAGTGGGGCAGATTGAAGTATGGCAGATTGTTTTGGATTGGAGTGGGGCAGATTGTTTGGACTGGAGTAGGGCAGGTTGTTTTGAATGGGGTGGGGCAGATTCTTTTGGATTGGAGTGGGAAAGATTGGAGTGAAGTAGATTGTTTTGGACTGGAGTGGGGCAGATTGTTTTGGAGTGGAGCAGATTGATTTGGTTTGAACTGGGGTAGATTGTTTTGGTTTGGAAGGGGCAGATTGTTTTAGACCGGAGTGGGGCAGACTGTTTTAGATTGCAGAGGGACAGATTGGAGTGGGGAAGATTGGAGTGTTGCAGTCTGTTTTGGATTGGAGTGGGGCAGATTGGAGTGTGGCAGATTTTTTTACATTGGAGTGGGGCAGATTGTTTTGTATTGGGGTGGGACAGATTGTTTTGGATTGTAGTGGGGTAGATTGGAGTGGGGAAGATTGTTTTGGATTGGAGTGGGGCATATCGTTTTGGATTGAGTGGGGCAGATTGGAGTGGGCCAGATTATTTTGGATTGGAGTGTGGCAGACTGTTTAGAAGCGGAGTGGGGGAGAATGGAGTGGGACGGATTGGAGTGGGGTGGATTGGAGTGGGGCAGATTGTTCTGGATTAGATTGGGGCTGATTGGAATGGGACATGTTGAAGTGGAGCAGATTTAAGTGGGGCAGATTGTTTTGGATTTGATTGGGACAGATTGGAGTGAGACAGATTGTTTTGGATTGGAGTGGGGCATATTGTTTTGGATTGAGTGGGGAAGATTGGAATAGGACAGATTTTTTTAAACTGCAGTGGGGCAGGTTGTTTCAGATTGAAGTGGGGCAGATTGTCTTGAATTGGTATGGGGCAGATTGGATTGGGGCAGATTGTTTGGAAATGGAGTGGGGCACATTATATTGGATTGGAGTGAGGCAGACTTGAGTGGGGCATGTTATTTTGAATTAGTGTGGGCAGACTGGAGTGGGGTAGATTGCTTTGGATTGAGGTGGGGGAGATTGTTTTAGATTGGAGTGGGAGAGATAGTTTTGTGTTGGATTGGGGAAGATTGTTTTGAATTGGAGTGGGTGAGATTGGAGAGTGGCAGATTGGAGTGTGGCCGATTGGAGTGGGGCAGATTGGTTTCAATCAATCAATCAAATTTATTAAGAGCCCTACTCACCCGCAAGGGTCTCAAGGATTTGGTTTGGAAGGAGGCAAACTACAGCGGGCATGTTGTTTTGGATTATAGTAGGGTAGATTGGAGTTGGGCATTTTTTTAAATTGCAGTGGGGCATACTGTTTTAGACTGAAGTGGGACAGATTGTCTTGGATTGGTGTGGGGCAGATTGGAGGGGGCAGATTGTTTGGGAGTGGAGTGGGCCAGATTGTTTTGGATTGGAGGTGGGCAGAATGGAGTGAAGCAGATTGCTTTGGATTGGTGTGGGCGGACTGGAGTGGGGCAGATTGTTTTGTTTTGGAGTGGGGCAGAATGGAGTGAGGTAGATTGGATTGGAGTGGGTCGATTGTTTTGGATCGGGTGGGGCAGATTGTTTTTGATTGGAGTGGGGCAGATTGTTTTAGATTGCAGAGGGGCAGATTGTTTTAGAGTGGGGCAGCTTGTTTTGGATTGGAGTTGGGCAGATTGGAGTGTGGCAGATTTGTTTTTTAGATTGGAGTGGGGCAGATTGTTTTGTTTTGGAGTGGGACAGATTGTTTTGGATTGGTGTGGGCAGTTTGGAGTGGGGAAGATTGTTTTGAATTAGAGTGGGGCAGACTGTTTTGGATTGAGTGAGCAGATTGGAGTGGGGCAGATTGTTTTGGAGTGAGTGGGGCAGACTGGAGTGGGGCAGATTATTTTGAATTGGACTGGGGCCAAATGTTTTGGACTGGAGTGGGGCAGATTGGAGTGTGGCAGTTTTTTTTAGATCCGAGTGGGGCAGATTGGAGTGGGGCATATTGGAGTGGAGCAGATTGTTTTGTATGGGAGTGGGGCAGATTCTTTTGGATTGTAGTGTGGCAGATTGGAGTGGGGAAGATTGTTTTAGATTGGAGTGGGGCGTATTGTTTTGGATTGAGTGGGTCAGATTGGAGTGGGGCAGACTGGAGTGGGGCGGGTTGTTTTGGACTGGTGTGGGCAGATTGGAGTCGGGGAGATTGTGTTGGATTGGAGTGGGGACAATTGTTTTGGATTGGGGTGGGGCAGATTGTTTTAGATTGGAGTGGGAAAGATTGTCGTAGGGCAGATTGTTTTGGACTGGAGTGGGGCAGATTGGAGTGGGGAAGATTGTTTTGGATTGGAGTGGGGTAGATTGCTTTGGATTAGAGTGGGTGAGATTGGAGCGTGGCAGATTGGAGTGGGGAAGATTGTTTTGGATTGGAGTGGGGCATATTGTTTTGGATTGAGTGGGGCAGATTGGAGTGGGCCAGATTATTTTGGATTGGAGTGTGGCAGACTGTTTTGGAGTGGAGTGGGGGAGACTGGAGTGGGGCGGATTGGAGTGGGGTGGATTGGAGTGGGGCAGATTGTTCTGGATTAGATTGGGGCTGATTGGAATGGGGCATGTTGAAGTGGAGCAGATTTAAGTGGGGCAGATTGTTTTGGATTGGATTGGGACAGATTGGAGTGAGACAGATTGTTTTGGATTGGAGTGGGGCATATTGTTGTGGATTGAGTGGGGAAGATTGGAATAGGACAGATTTTTTTAAACTGCAGTGGGGCAGGTTGTTTCAGATTGAAGTGGGGCAGATTGTCTTGAATTGGTATGGGGCAGATTGGATTGGGGCAGATTGTTTGGAAATGGAGTGGGGCACATTGTATTGGATTGGAGTGAGGCAGACTGGAGTGGGGCATGTTATTTTGAATTAGTGTGGGCAGACTGGAGTGGGGTAGATTGCTTTGGATTGAGGTGGGGGAGATTGTTTTAGATTGGAGTGGGGCAGATTGTTTTCTGTTGGATTGGGGAAGATTGTTTTGGATTGGAGTGGGTGAGATTGGAGAGTGGCAGATTGGAGTGTGGCCGATTGGAGTGTGGCCGATTGGTTTCAATCAATCAATCAAATTTATTAAGCGCGCTACTCACCCGCAAGGGTCTCAAAGATTTGGTTTGGAAGGAGGCAAATTACAGCGGGGCATGTTGTTTTGGATTATAGTAGGGTAGATTGGAGTTGGGCATTTTTTTAAATTGCAGTGGGGCATACTGTTTTAGACTGAAGTGGAACAGATTGTCTTGGATTGGTGTGGGGCAGATTGGAGGGGGCAGATTGTTTGGGAGTGGAGTGGGCCAGATTGTTTTGGATTGGAGGTGGGCAGAATGGAGTGAAGCAGATTGCTTTGGATTGGTGTGGGCGGACTGGAGTGGGGCAGATTGTTTTGTTTTGGAGTGGGGCAGAATGGAGTGAGGTAGATTGGATTGGAGTGGGCCGATTGTTTTGGATCGGGTGGGGCAGATTGTTTTTGATTGGAGTGGGGCAGATTGTTTTAGATTGCAGAGGGGCAGATTGTTTTAGAGTGGGGCAGCTTGTTTTGGATTGGAGTTGGGCAGATTGGAGTGTGGCAGATTTGTTTTTTAGATTGGAGTGGGGCAGATTGTTTTGTTTTGGAGTGGGACAGATTGTTTTGGATTGCTGTGGGCAGATTGGAGTGGGGAAGATTGTTTTGAATTAGAGTGGGGCAGACTGTTTTGGATTGAGTGAGCAGATTGGAGTGGGGCAGATTGTTTTGGAGTGAGTGGGGCAGACTGGAGTGGGGCAGATTATTTTGAATTGGACTGGGGCCAAATGTTTTGGACTGGAGTGGGGCAGATTGGAGTGTGGCAGTTTTTTTTAGATCCGAGTGGGGCAGATTGGAGTGGGGCATATTGGAGTGGAGCAGATTGTTTTGTATGGGAGTGGGGCAGATTCATTTGGATTATAGTGTGGCAGACTGGAGTGGGGAAGATTGTTTTAGATTGGAGTGGGGCGTATTGTTTTGGATTGAGTGGGTCAGATTGGAGTGGGGCAGACTGGAGTGGGGCGGGTTGTTTTGGACTGGTGTGGGCAGATTGGAGTCGGGGAGATTGTGTTGGATTGGAGTGGGGACAATTGTTTTGGATTGGGGTGGGGCAGATTGTTTTAGATTGGAGTGGGAAAGATTGTCGTAGGGCAGATTGTTTTGGACTGGAGTGGGGCAGATTGGAGTGGGGAAGATTGTTTTGGATTGGAGTGGGTTGATTGCTTTGGATTGGAGTGGGCGAGATTGGAGCGTGGCAGATTGGAGTGGGGCATATTGTTTTGGATTGGAGTGGGGCATATTGTTTTGGATTGAGTGGGGCAGATGAACGAGTTACTTACCTTCGGTAACGACTTTTCTGGTGGATACATTAGCTACCTGTGGATTCCTCACCTCATGAATACTCCCATGGCGCCAGCATTCTACGGAAATCTTCTTACTAGTCTCTGCACGTCGACGAGGACGTCACTGTCTCGCACGCGACGCCGTCTGACGTCATACAGGCAATAAGAGGTCCTCGACGACGTGCGGACGTCAGTACCAATCATTTTTTACGTGCATGAGAACAACCAGGCAATGCAATGAAAGAACAAAGCAACATCCATTATATTGTAAAAATACACCACATTGTATGAATAACTGTAAATCTTTTTTATGTACATATATATATATATATATATAAAACTCTTTCTTTTAAAAATATATACACACACCAAGTATATACATAAAGATATATACACATATAACTATATATATATATAAATATATTATATATATACATCTATTGCACCCTCAAAGATCAAGAGGAGCGCACTCAAGGATTACTTGGCAAGACCATAAAGGCAACGGGGAGGCGGGTGGGACCGTGAGGAATCCACAGGTAGCTAATGTATCCGCCAGAAAAGTCGTTACCGAAGGTAAGTAACTCGTTCTTCTGATGGATACAACTACCTGTGGATTCCTCACCTCATGAATAGAGTCCCAAAGCAGTACCACGCCCGGCGGTGGGTGCCTAAATGGTCAAACCAAGAAATCCTGCAGCACTGACCGTGCAAAATGGCCGTCCCTTCTAACCTCAGAATCTAAACAGTAATGTTTTGCAAAAGTGTGAAGGGACGACCAAGTTGCGGCCTTGCAGATGTCGACCACAGGAACACCTCTGGCTAAGGCCGAAGTGGCCGACTTAGCTCTGGTGGAATGAGCTCTAATGCCCTCAGGAGGATCCTTCTTTGCCAAAGAGTAACATATTTTAATGCAAAGAACAACCCACCTGGATAGTGTTCTCTTGTGGACTGCCTTTCCTCTCCTCTTGCCCACGTATCCAATAAACAGCTGATCCTCCAGCCTGAAATCCTTTGTTCTATTGATAAAGAAGCTCAACGCTCTCTTTGGATCCAGACGGTGCAGTCTTTCTTCCTCTTTGGAAGGATGAGGCGGAGGATAGAACGTGGACAAAGTAATTGCCTGAGCCAAATGGAAGGGTGAAACAACCTTCGGGAGGAAAGCAGCCTTGGTCCTCAACACCACCTTATCCCCATAAAAAGTTGTATAAGGGGGTTTTACTGATAAGGCCTGCAACTCACTCACTCTCCTTGCTGATGTTATAGCTATCAGGAAGACTGTTTTTAAAAACAAATACCTTAAGGGGCAAGAATGCATAGGTTCAAAAGGGGACCCCATAAGGAAAGTCAGGACTAAGGACAAATCCCATTGCGGCATAACGAATGGCTTTGGAGGATATTGATTTAGAAGACCTTTCAAGAATCTGATAACAATAGGGGATTTAAATAAAGATGGTTGGTCTGGAAGACATATGAAGGCTGACAAGGCCGATAAATAACCTTTAATGGTAGCCACTGCACAACCTTTCTGCGCCAGAGATAGAGCAAAAGACAAAACGTCCGATAGATGAGCTTGTAAAGGATCAATCTGCCTCTCTCCACACCACGCAACAAATTTAGACCACCTATTAGCGTAGATAGATTTAGTGGAGTGTCGCCTGGCCGCTAATATAACATCCACTACCTCAGGCGGGAGAGAGAAGGAACTCAGGTTGCCCCGTTCAATCTCCAGGCATGTAGGTGCAGACTCTGGAGGTTGGGGTGTAGAACCTGCCCCTGCGACTGCGAGAGGAGGTCTGCCCTGAAAGGGAGACGGAGCGGCGGGCACGTTGAGAGTTGGAGAAGGTCGGAGTACCACACCCTCCTTGGCCAATCCGGAGCTATTACGATTACTAGAGCCCGGTCTTGGCGAATCTTCCTCAATACTCGAGGAATCAAGGGTATGGGAGGAAACGCGTAAAGCAACTGGCCGCACCAGGTCATTTGAAACGCGTCCCCCAATGCTTCCTGCATCGGATACTGAAGGCTGCAGAACAACGGACAATGCGCGTTCTCTCGAGTGGCGAACAGATCTACCCGAGGAAACCCCCACTTCTGGAAGATTAAACGGACTTGATCTGGATGGAGACGCCACTCGTGGTCTGCCGAGAAGTGGCGACTGAGACTGTCCGCACGCACGTTCAAGACTCCGGCCAGATGGTTTGCTATCAAGCAAATCCGATGGTCCTTTGCCCAGGACCATAGTCGAAGAGCTTCTCTGCAGAGAAGGTACGACCCCACTCCTCCCAGCTTGTTTATGTACCACATCGTGGTAGTATTGTCCGTTAGGACCTGTACCGACTGACCACGAAGGGAAGGGAGGAAGGCCTTGAGAGCCAGACGTACAGCCCGTAACTCTAACAGATTGATGTGAAAAATCTGTTCCTCTGGAGACCAAAGACCTTTGATCTCCAGATCCCCCAGATGAGCTCCCCACCCTAGAGTGGAAGCATCCGTTATGACTGTGGCCACTGGTGGCGACTGCTGGAACGGTTTTCCTTGTGAAAGATTGTTGCTTGCAATCCACCACTTCAAATCCACAGCAGCATCTCTGGAGATCTTGACAGTACCCTCTAGATCCCCTCTGTGTTGAGACCACTGCCTTCGGAGGCACCACTGAAGAGCCCTCATGTGCCAGCGAGCATGCGTGACCAACAGAATGCAGGAGGCAAAAAGACCGAGCAGACGAAGGACCTTGAGGACTGGAACTACCGCTCCATTTCGAAACATTGGAACCAAATCCTGAATATCTTGAATCTGCTGAGGCGGAGGAAAGGCCCGACCCAATGTCGTATCCAGTACTGCCCCTATGAACAGGAGGCGCTGAGAGGGCTCCAGGTGAGATTTGGGCTCGTTCACCGAAAAGCCCAGGTCGAACAACAACTGGGTTGTTGACTGCAGATGACGCAACACAAGCTCCGGGGACTTGGCTTTGATCAACCAATCGTTCAAGTAAGGGAATACTGCTATCCCCTTCCTTCTGAGCTCTGCCGCAACCACCGACATCACCTTCGTGAAGACTCGAGGTGCTGAAGTAAGACCAAACGGAAGGACCGCAAACTGGTAGTGTTGCGATCCCACCACAAACCGGAGATACTTCCTGTGTGACTTGAGTATCGGGATATGAAAGTAAGCATCCTGCAAGTCGACAGACACCATCCAGTCTTCCATGTTCAACGCCAAAAGCACCTGTGCTAGGGTCAGCATCTTGAACTTTTCCTGCTTGAGGAACCAATTCAAGATCCTCAGGTCCAGAATTGGTCTCAAACGACCATCCTTCTTGGGAATCAGGAAATACCTTGAGTAAACTCCTTGACCCCTTTCCTGCTCCGGGACCAACTCCACCGCGCCCTTTAAAAGGAGGACTTCTACCTCCTGTTCTAGCAACAGGAGGTGTTCTTGTGAACAATACGAAGGGCGGGCGGGATGAGGGGCGGAAACTCCCGAAAGGGAAGGGTGTAGCCTTTTCCCACAACACTGAGAACCCAAGTGTCCGACGTAACAGTCTCCCATTTGGTGAGAAAATGCTGTAATCTTCCCCCTACAGGAGAGGAGTGAGTGGGAAATGGTGGAAGCCTAAGGCTGCTTCCCCTGCTGCACCCCGCCAGAGGATGAGGAAGAGGCAGAGTGCTGCTGAGAGGCTCCCCTGGTGCGGACCCTACCCCTCCCCCTAAAAGATCTATAGGGATGGGAAGAGGCAGGTTGCTGATATCTTCCCCGAAAGGAAGAGGAGGAAGAGCCACGCCCAAATCCACGAAACCTCCTGAAGAATCTGGAAGAGGCCGTGGAAGAAGGAGCTTGGAGTCCCAACGACTTAGCCGTGGCCCTGCTCTCCTTAAAACGTTCCAAGGCCGAATCAGCCTTAGCCCCAAACAGTTTGTCCCCATCAAACGGGAGATCCAACAATGTGGACTGTACATCTGCCGAAAAGCCCGAGTTACGTAGCCAGGCCTGTCTCCTTTCCACCACAGTTGTGCCCATTGCTCTGGCTACTGAGTCGGTGGTATCCAGTCCCGTCTGGATAATTTGGGTCTCAGCAGCCTGGGCATCAGAGACAAGATCCAAAAGACCCTGGGGAAGCTCTGTAAACGAAGAGGAGATGTCATCCATCAGAGCATGAATATACCTCCCCAGGATACAGGTCGCATTAGTGGCTTTTAACGCCAGACTGCAGGACGAAAAAATCTTCTTCGACTGCGCCTCTAGCTTTTTTGAGTCTCTGTCCCCAGGCACCGTCGGGAAAGAACCAGGCGCTGATTTGGACGAACAGGAGGCCTGCACAACCAAGCTCTCCGGCGTAGGGTGCCTAGATAGGAAACCAGGATCAGTTGGAGCCGTCCGATACCTCCTGGCCACGGCTCTGTGAACTGCTGGGGAAGATGCCGGCTTCTTCCACACCTCTAAAACCGGATCCAGCAGAGCGTCATTAAAAGGTAATAGAGGCTCCGCCGCGGCTGAGGCCGGATGCAACACCTCTGTCAAAAGGTTTTGTTTCGCCTCCACCACCGGCAAAGGCAGGTCCAAAAAACTAGCTGCCTTCCGTACCACTGTATGAAAGGAAGCAGCTTCCTCGGTATATTCCCCCGGGGACGAAAGGTCCCACTCAGGGGAAGTGTCCAGCCCACTGACCGACTCCAGTCCACGCAGCCCATCACCCGAGTCCTCTAGCTCTCCTTCCTCTAGGGCTCGTTGGTACTCCTGCTCCTCTAGTACCCGGAGAGCACACCTCCTTGAATGCAGTCGTTGCTCAATCCGCGGAGTCGACAACACCTCCGCCGAAGTCGGAGATCGGCGCCGATCTTCCGAAGCCACCGACGCCGCATCCGGCGCCACAGGTAACTTCGGCGCCGACTGAAGAGCAGATGAAACGGATGGACCCACCGGAGTCACAGGCCGAAATCTCGACGTCGACGGGATGGAAATCCCTGGGGCCAATCCCTCCGAAGCCATCGGAGCGGCCACCGGCGCCGACACTGGCGCCGAGCCCACGTTCCCAAACGGGAGAAAGGGCATAAAGGGTGCCGGCCGAAGAGGCGCAGGATCACCCAAAGAAAAGGCCAAAGGCCCAGCCGGAGCACCCCCTGGAGCCATCTGTTGGAAGATGGCATACATCGCATTCAAGAATGCGGAACTATCGGCTCCAGGGGTGGGAAAAGCCGGATACTGGGGTGCCTGACTCGGAGGCGACCCCGACGCCGGCCTCGGCGTCTGCGCCGGAGAAAACACCTGAGGCTCCAATACCTCAATCACCGACGCCTGTCCAGGCGAAGTTGGAGACGTCGGAGAGAGCAACGGCGTCGAAGGATGCGGCGTCACATGGGGCTGACCTCCCATGTCCTCCGGCGCCGATCCGGAGACCTGGAACGAGCCTCCCTTGAATGACGCCGAGATTCTCTACGGCGCCGGGAGTCTCGATGACGCCGATGTCTTGGAGAAGACTTTTTCTTGTGATGCTTCTCCTTTGACTTGGCCATAAACAGCTTCGCCTCGCGTTCTTTAATGGCCTTCGGATTCATGTGCTGACACGAATCACAAGTCGAGACGTCGTGGTCGGAGCTCAAACACCAAAGGCAATCGGAATGAGGATCCGTCACCGACATCTTGCCTCCACACTCACGACAAGGCTTAAATCCAGACTTTCTCTGCGACATTATTTCCACAGAGAAAGAGTACGCAGCAAGATATACACTGTAACCGCAAGAGTAACAGTTGCTCCCTCGAAGATAACCGTTTCGAATGCACGGAAAAAAGGGAACTGACGTCCGCACGTCGTCGAGGACCTCTTATTGCCTGTATGACGTCAGACGGCGTCGCGTGCGAGACAGTGACGTCCTCGTCGACGTGCAGAGACTAGTAAGAAGATTTCCGTAGAATGCTGGCGCCATGGGAGTATTCATGAGGTGAGGAATCCACAGGTAGTTGTATCCATCAGAATGGAGTGGGCCAGATTATTTTGGATTGGAGTGTGGCAGACTGTTTTGGAGTGGAGTGGGGGAGACTGGAGGGGGGCGGATTGGAGTGGGGTGGATTGGAGTGGCGCAGATTGTTCTGGATTAGATTGGGGCTGATTGGAATGGGGCATGTTGAAGTGGAGCAGATTTAAGTGGGGCAGATTGTTTTGCATTGGATTGGGACAGATTGGAGTGAGACAGATTATTTTGGATTGGAGTGGGGCATATTGTTTTGGATTGAGTGGGGAAGATTGGAATAGGACAGATTTTTTTAAACTGCAGTGGGGCAGGTTGTTTCAGATTGAAGTGGGGCAGATTGTCTTGAATTGATATGGGGCAGATTGGATTGGGGCAGATTGTTTGGAAATGGAGTGGGGCACATTGTATTGGATTGGAGTGAGGCAGACTGGAGTGGGGCATGTTATTTTGAATTAGTGTGGGCAGACTGGAGTGGGGTAGATTGCTTTGGGTTGAGGTGGGGGAGATTGTTTTAGATTGGAGTGGGGCAGATTGTTTTCTGTTGGATTTGGGAAGATTGTTTTGGATTGGAGTGGGTGAGATTGGAGAGTGGCAGATTGGAGTGTGGCCGATTGGAGTGGGGCAGATTGGTTTCAATCAATCAATCAACTGTATTAAGCGCGCTACTCACCCGCAAGGGTCTCAAAGATTTGGTTTGGAAGGAGGCAAACTACAGCGGGCATGTTGTTTTGGATTATAGTAGGGTAGATTGGAGTTGGGCATTTTTTAAAATTGCAGTGGGGCATACTGTTTTAGACTGAAATGGGACAGATTGTCTTGGATTGGTGTGGGGCAGATTGTTTGGGAGTGGAGTGGGCCAGATTGTTTTGGATTGGAGGTGGGCAGAATGGAGTGAAGCAGATTGCTTTGGATTGGTGTGGGCGGACTGGAGTGGGGCAGATTGTTTTGTTTTGGAGTGGGGCAGAATGGAGTGAGGTAGATTGGATTGGAGTGGGGCCGATTGTTTTGGATCGGGTGGGGCAGATTGCTTTTGATTGGAGTGGGGCAGATTGTTTTAGATTGCAGAGGGGCAGATTGTTTTAGAGTGGGGCAGCTTGTTTTGGATTGGAGTTGGGCAGATTGGAGTGTGGCAGATTTTTTGTATTGGAGTGGGACAGATTGTTTTGGATTGGTGTGGGCAGATTGGAGTGGGGAAGATTGTTTTGAATTAGAGTGGGGCAGACTGTTTTGGATTGGGTGAGCAGATTGGAGTGGGGCAGATTGTTTTGGAGTGAGTGGGGCAGACTGGAGTGGGGCAGATTATTTTGAATTGGACTGGGGCCAAATGTTTTGGACTGGAGTGGGGCAGATTGGAGTGTGGCATTTTCTTTAGATCCGAGTGGGGCAGATTGGAGTGGGGCATATTGGACTGGAGCAGATTGTTTTGTATGGGAGTGGGGCAGATTCTTTTGGATTGTAGTGTGGCAGATTGGAGTGGGGAAGATTGTTTTACATTGGAGTGGGGCGTATTGTTTTGGATTGAGTGGGTCAGATTGGAGTGGGGCAGACTGGAGTGGGGCTGGTTGTTTTGGACTGGTGTGGGCAGATTGGAGTCGGGGAGATTGTGTTGGATTGGAGTGGGGACAATTGTTTTGGATTGGGGTGGGGCAGATTGTTTTAGATTGGAGTGTGAAAAATTGTCGTAGGGCAGATTGTTTTGGACTGGAGTGGGGCAGATTGGAGTGGGGAAGATTGTTTTGGATTGGAGTGGGGTAGATTGCTTTGGATTAGAGTGGGCGAGATTGGAGCGTGGCAGATTGGAGTGGGGTTTATTGGATTGGAGCCGATTGTTTTGGATTGGAAGGGGGCAGGCTGGAGTGGGGCATGTTGTTTTGGATTACAGTGGGGCAGATTGGAGTGGGGCATATTTTTTTTAGATTGCAGGGGGGCAGACTATTTTAGATTGAAGTGGGGCAGATTGTCTTGGATTGCTGTGGGACAGATTGGAGTGGGGAAGATTTTTTGGGACTGGAGTGGGGCAGATTGTTTTGGATTGGAGTGGGGCAGATTGAAGTGGGGATGATTATTTTGGATCGGAGTGGGGAAGGTTGGAGCGTGGCAGAATGGAGTGGGCAGATTATTGTGGATTGGAGGTGGGCAGACTGGAGTGGGGCAGGTTGTTTTGGATTACAGTGGGGCAAACTGGAATGGGACAGATTCGAGTGTGGCAGATTGTAGTCGAGCAGATTAATATGGATTGGAGTGGGACGGAGTTGATTGGGGCAGATTGTTTTGGATTGGAGTGGGGTGTTTTTCTTTTTGGATTAGTGTGGGGCAGAGTGAGTGCAGCAGATTGTTATGTATTGGAATGGGATAGATTGGAGTAGCGCTGATGTTTTGGAGTGAGGCAGATTGATTTGGATTGAGTGGGAGAGATTGGAGTGGGGTAGATTGTTTTGGATTGGCGTGGGGCAGATAGCGTTCAGGCAGATTGTTTGGCATTGCAGTGGACACATTATTTTGGACTGGAGTGGGGAAAATTGGAGGTGGGCAGACTGGAGTGGGGCAGATTGGAGTGGGGAAGATTGTTTTGGATTGGAGTGCGGCAGATTGCTTTGTATTGGAGTGGGGGAGGTTGGAGCATGGTAGATTGGAGTGGGGCAGATTGTTTTGGATTGGAAGGGTGCAGACTGGAGTGGGGGCAGTTATTCTGGATTACAGTGGGCAGATTGGAATGGGACAGATTGGAGTATGGCAGATTGTAGTCGGGCAGATTATTAAGGCCTGGAGAGGGACAGAGTGGAGTTGGGCAGAATTTTCGGATTGGAATGGGTCAGACTGCAGTGGGGCATTTTGGGGGATTGGAGTGGGGCAGACTGGAGTGTGGCAGGTTGTTTTTTATTGGAATGGAGCAATATGGAGTAGGGCAGATTTTTTGGAGTAAGGCACATTGATTTGGATTGAGTGGGAGAGACTGGAGTGGGGCAGATTGTTTTGGATTGGAGTGGGGCAGATTTTAGTGGGGTAGATTGTTTTAGATTGGAGTGGGGCAGGTTGTTTTGGTTTGGCATGGGGCAGATTGGGGTCAGGCAGATTGTTTGGGATTGCAGTGGGCACATTTTTTAGACTGGAGTGGGACTGATTGGAGGTGGATAGACTGGAGTGGAGCAGATTGTTTTGGATTACCGTGGGGCAGATTGTTTTGGAATGGAGTGGGGGACACTGTTTTAGTTTGAGTGGGGAAGTTTAGAGTGGGGACGATTGTTTTCAATTGGTGTGGGGCACATTGTTTTGGATTGGAGTGGTCAGATTGTTTTTGCTTGAGAGGAGCAGATTATTTTAGTTTGAGTGGGCAGATCGATTAGGATTGGAGAAGGGCAGACTGTTTTGGATTGGAGTGGGTCAAATTGGAGTGGAACAGGTTGTTTTGGATTGGCATGCTGCAGATTTGAGTAGGGCAGACTGTTTGGCATAGGAGTGGGTCAGATTGGTTTGGATTGGAGTGGGGCAGATTGGAGTGGGACAGATTGGAGTTGGGCAGATTGTTTTGGGTTGGAGTGGGGAAGATTGTTTTGGACAGGGGCAGATTGATTTGGATTGGAGTGGGGAAGATAATATTGGGGCAGATAGTTTTAGATTGGAGTGGGGCAGACTGGAGTTGGGCTGATTGCTTTGCATTGAAGTGGGGTAGATTGTTTTGGACTGGAGTGGAGCAGATTATTTATTGAAGTGGAGCAGATTGGAGTAGGGTAGATGGGGCAGACGAGTGGGGTGGGTTGGGAAGATTGTAGTGTGATGGATTGGAGTGGATTGGAGGTCAATTGGATTGAGTGGGGCTGATTGGACTGAGTGGGATGAACTGGTGTGGGGTGAAATGGGGTAGATTGGCATGGATTGGGGTGGGGTGGATTAGGGTATACTGCACAATTATGTGTTAAATCATAATTTTGGAAATTACACATGTAAAAACAAACAAATCACTTTCCAATATCTAGAACAAAATGTTGCAAGCTGGGTTCTTGTTACAGTCCCCCCTTCCTTTGAGACGCCTGCACCCTCTGCATGCATGTCCCTGCTCCACAGGCTTGTGGAGTGAGAAAATCCAACAGCTACAGCAGCCAATGCACCCGTGATCCCTGACTACAGCTGAGGCGGGACACTGGTGCCAATGAGGTTCCCCAACTCATAGGAGCTCGAGTTCACCCTGGGTCCACCCTTGCCAGACTCCACAATGATGCCTGCAGCCTCAATATACAAAACCCCCGACTGCAAGTGCTCCTGGATGTGAAAACCTGATGCCTAAGGACACACCTGCATCCATCGCCTCTGGGCACAGGAGAAGAGGACCAAAGGTGCACCTACATCCCTGAGCACCCCAAGTCTACTACCTAACTGCTTGTTGTCCCTAACTGGCTTCCTAGCCAGAGCATGCAGCCTGTCTTCACGAGAACCAAACTCCCATAGGAAAACATTAGGCACCCGTTGCCTTACTGCACCTCTGCACCTGGCCGCCCCTGTGCCACCCAGTGTGTTGGTGTGGTTCTGATCAATGTCCAGTACTTACCTTAACTTCCTGAGATTGGCTTCGTAAGTCTTTGTTAACCTTGTTTGCTGAACATTGTTTTTCTCCATAGGATAACATCGAGAGAACTTTGAGTAAGTGTCCACTACTGAAAGTGCTAAGTATTTATGTTTAAAAGTCTACTTACCTGATTACGAACTTCTTGGGTTTGAAACATATATAAAAAGAATTATTTTTTAAATCTGTCTCAGATTTATTCTTGTGTGACTCATTTATTGACTCTGTGAGTACACCAAATGTGCTGCACTGCCCTCTGATAAGCCTAACTGCTCGCCCACACTACCACAAATAGAGCATTAGTTCTATTTATGTTTGCCTCTGCAATACCAATTGGGGATCAACTGGACTCTCTGCACAGTGTACTTAAGTTTAGTGCACTATATAGACAGCCAGCTTCCTACATTGGTGGCAGTGGTGGGATCTACAACTTTGCATTTGGTAAACAAGTAACTACACAAGTAAATCACAAAATTGCCTTTAGATGAATTACATTTTTGAATTGGGTAGTTTTCTAAATTCTTAAAAATAACTGTTAGGGAACTGGTTAGGTCCCTGTAGCTTAACAGTAAACATTTTTAAAACTTACTTTAATTAGGACTGCAAAAACATGAGTTAGGATTTTTGTCTCTAGCTCAAAAAGATCCCAACTTTAGCAAAATAATGAGTACCTCAAAGTACGGGTTGGGAAGCACAACCTCAGCCCTCACCTTAAGCTGTTTCACAAACAGTTAAGGACCCTCTGTAAAGGGTACAAAATAAAAACAGGCTCAAACCTTACCATTGCAAGGCGCCAGGAGCTATGGCCAGAGAATGAGCAGGCCCATCCCTCAGATGAGGCCACTGACCCAGTAGATCAGGGCAGAGAAAATGAGCATGAACTTGACCCCCACAACACTTAAAAGTGTGGAACCTGTATCACAAGTCTCTAGGACGCCTCCTGCTAGTGAGGAGGACTCAGGTTCCTCAAGGTCCACAGAAAAACACTCTTTTAAAGACACTAGCTAGGAGAATTGCCCTGGAAGACAGGATCCTATCAATAAAAAAAGAAAGAAAAGAGATGGGTTTAGCATCCATGAATAGTGGCAACAATCTTATAACTAGGCACAGAATAGAGCACCTCGACCCTAAAATCTCCAAAGGGATTGTGCCCAAATATAAGGAAGTTGATGATATCACCAAATGGTTAACATCCTATGATAGGGCCTGTGTTTCCAGACACCTTGACAAAAACCACTGGGGCTCTCTCCTTTCGGAAATGTTCTCAGGAAAGTGCAGGGGTTAGACTCTGGACACCGAATGAGGCAGATGTTAAGACCTATGACCTCATAAAGGATACCCTGATTGAGTGTTTTGGACTTAATACTGAGGAATAAAGAATAAGGTTCAGGAAGACTCACAAAACTCCAAGTCAGTCCTAGGTTGATTTTGTGGAATTTTCAGTGAACACAATAGGTGGTTGGTTAAAGGGAAATCAAATGCAAGAAAATGATTGGCTTAGAACACCTATTAAGTAACCTTACTTCTGAGAAGTTGCATCAATACCTAGTGGACCTAGGTCCAGTCTTTCCAGAAGAGCAGGGGAGGAAGGCTGATCACTGGGGTAGAACTCAGGTGTCCAAAACAAAACATGAAAGAAAGAGTCAGGACCCCCCCCCCCCCCCCAAGAAAAAAAGGCCCCCAAAACTCTGTTCAGAAGGGTGGGCCTCAAGGCAACTCAAAAAACCAAAAGTGGGTATGAGGGTAAAAACTGGGATGCCACTAAGGCATGGTGCTTTGACTGTAAGCAGACAGGGCATCAAACCAAGGTCAGTGTACTAAAAATAAACCCACTAGTAAAACCCCAGGGCTTGCCAGTGCAGCCATAGGGGATCATTCCTCAGAGAAAAGGTCCTCTTAGCCTTTAACTGGAAAATGGGGACAACAGGTGAATTGGAGATTCCAGAGGAGAGTAAACACTTCCACCACCTACTGGTGAATGGAAACCTAACCACTGCCCTGAGAGATACTGTAGGAAGCAGGCCTGTGTGTGGTGTTACCACCTTATACCAAGTCCAGGTATCCCCTATTAGTGAGGTGTAGAAAGTGTCTGGGAAGCCAGGGCTCTCTAGAGGTAGCTGTGGATGAGCAGCCAAGACTTATCTAGGAGATATGAAAAGCGTATACAATACCACTGTAGTCACACAGAACTTGCACACATGAAAGAACCACAGAGTATGTTACAAAAATAAAGGGACTTTATTACAGTAATGCAAATGCTAAAATACTGAGTAGGCAATACCCTAACTGGATGTAAGTAACACCCTATTATGTACACATTAGAAGTCAGGAATTAGCATAAAAGGCAATAGAAAACAGTGAAAACAATAGTAAGTACTGAAGGCCCTGGGACGGACCAAACCATATACTAAGGAAGTGGAATGTGAAAGTCAGGCCCCCACCCAAGGAAGTGGAATCGGTAGAGAGGAGCTTGGGGATCTAGGAACCCAATAAGATAAGTACCAGAGAACCCCTCCACCCCCAGCGACCAGGTGAAAATACATAAGTATCTGCTTTTCCAAACCCACCAGAAGGACTTCAGAAGAGGATATATGAAAGACCCAGACAAGACTGCAAGAAACCTGGATGAGAACGCCCTGTAAAGGAAGGGGACCAAGTCCAGTTCACGTTGGAGTGTCCGGTCGTGAGAGAAGCCACTACCTACTCGTCTATGGACGCAGGACTAGGTCGATGGTGAACGAAGACAGTCAGCAGTGCAGCACCAGAGCAGCTGAAGAGTTCCTGAGGTGATGCAGTCGACATCCCACGCCGGAAGAAGGATTGCAGTTGGTCAGTGATGTGGAAAAATCACCAACAAGCCTTGGCAAAGGCAAATGTTATTGGGGCTGCCGGGGACCAGCAAGGTCCAGGGGGACTCAACCCATGTAGGGGAGTCCCAGGTGACCTTTAGCAGTGAGGAGAGTCACAGGAAGAGGAGGCAGGCCCCAGAGGTGACCCACAGGCAGCAAGAAGAGGAGTCGTGATGAGGCCCACGCAGCACACCTTGGAAGGAGTTGCAGCAGCAGCATGCAGAGGGCTGTCCTTCACAGGGGAGAGTGCTGGGGTCTTAGGATACATGGAACCTGAAGATCCCCTGGAGGAGATGCCAACAAGCCTTGGGAGCTGCAAGGGACGTGGTGCACTGGGGTACTGTCCTGCGTGGAAAGGCAAGGACTTACCATCTCCAAAGTTGGACAGCTGGCAGAGAGGACCAGGGGGCCCACTCCAAACCACCACCCGTGATGCAGGATCCATACATCTCTGGAAGAGAGGAGATCCACACAGCTGGTCGTCGTTGCAGTTGGGGCCTGCAGTTGCAAGGGAGTGACTCCTTCACTACAAGGGAGATTCCTCCTTGCTTCTCATGCAGACTGAAGACTTGCAGCTCCCAGAGGATGCACAGCCGGAGAAATGTTGCAGTAGCTGGAAGGAGCCATGGAAACATTGTTGCAAGCAGAGCCATTGTGGAGGATGTAGATTGTTGGTTCCTGGAGGGTCCAGTTGCATTTTCAGTGGCCAGATGGTGAAGTAAACATTGCAGAGGAATCCTGCTGGAATCTTGCACATTGAATCTGAGGACCTACCCAAGAGGGAGACCCTAAATAGCCTAGAAAGAAGGACTGGTCACCTAGCAGGGTGACCACCCATCAGGAGGGGGCTGTGATGTCACCTGCCTGACCTGCCCACTCAGATACTCGCAGACGCCTCTGCCCAGCCTTGGATTCAAGATGGCAGAATCAAGTGGCCTCCTGGAGGAGCTCTGATCACTGGTCACTCCCCTTTCCATTGTCCACTTTTGTGCCAGAGCAGGGAGCAGGCAACCCTGGACATTTTTAGACATGTCCAGGTTCGGAGTTACCATTAGGTAGCTGAACACAGGTGTCCAGTACACGTGTAAAATGTCGCCCCTGCACTTAGGAAGTCCAGGAAAATGGAGTTGGAGTTCATAGGGGCACTTATGCTCATGCAGGGGTGCCCTCACACATAGGTATTTCACACTGCCTCTGAGCTAGGATGGCCTACCATAGGGATGACTTACAGTGACCTGGTGCAGTGACCTTAAATGAAAGGATGCATGCACCTTTTCACACAGGCTGAAATGGCAGGCCTGCAAACACATTTTACATGGGCTCCCATGGGTGGCATAATACATGCTGAAGCCCATGGAGAACCCCTGGTGCCCTAATGCCCTTGGTACCTAAGTGTCATATACTAGGAACTTACAGGGGGCACCAGTATGCCAGATGTGGGGTGTGTGAAGTCCCAAGAAACCAACCTTAGAAGGAGACAGCAAAGTCACTGGGGTCCTGGTTAGCAGGATCCCAGTGAACACAATCAAAACACATTGACAGCAGGTAAAAAAGTGGGGGTAACCAGGCCAAAAAGAGGGTACTTTCCTACAGATACCTGTGCCATTCGCACTGTTGTGCATGACAGGCTGGTACTCTCAAACCAGTATATCCCAGGTGAGACTTCCAGGGTAAAGGTTATCCCAGAGGGGTCACTGTCAGGCCTGTGGCATTTGTCAACCTGGGATTAGCTGGGTCCCTTAGTTGGAGAAGGGTGGTCAGTACAGACCTCCTCCTTGATTGTCTCCTTGGAACTTACCTCCCAGAGTTTGGTCAGAGCCCAAAAGAGGAGCTGGACCAGTGCCAGCCCTGTTCCAAGGATTCTGGAGCTGCTGCCCCTGCAGTGAGTGCAAGTAGGCACCAGAAGACAAAAGAAGAGCAAGAAGTGTTAGAGAGGTGGGCAACTTTTAGCCAAAGTCCCAGTAAGCCAGGGAGATTCTGCTGCAGTAAGGAAGAACTAGTCTGGCACCTGTTAAGCTTGAGTTGGTGGCCCCTTAGCTAACAGAAAAGAGAGTGGAAGAAGGGTGCTTGCTACAAGATAAAGTAACCCCCTCACTATAAAACAGCAGACAAGCACCATGAACCCAAAGAAGCCTAAAACGTAGCCCCTTCACCTGTCAGTGAAGAGTTAAAGGTGTGGTTCTGGGCACTAACAGCTGTCAGTGGCCTTTGCTGTATGTTAACCTTTATGGCTGCACTGTCCTTGGCATGGTGGTCCAACCCCATGTCAAATCGCAAGCTAGACCACCTGACCCTGTTGGTTATGGTTGGGTTGCTTCATTTGTGGATAACCTCTTTAGGTAAGCTGGGGATTGCCCTGGCTAAAATAGGGTTTACAGAGGTGGACACCTCTCATCCCAAGGAAAGGGAAAAAGCAAACAAAGAGCATTCTAAATGGCGTCCTAACATGGATGGGATAGGTCAGCTTCTGAAAGGAAATGACCTGGACAGTAGGATGTGAGGCAAAGTAGGTCCTGCAACAATGCAGCCTGTTCCCTTACTCTTCCTCGCCTGACAGACTAGGAAGACTGTCCCAGGTTTGGATGAATCTCCTGGCCTGTTGGCTGGTGGGGGCTTATATAATATATGTAAGTCACCCCTCTAGCAGGCCTTCAGCCCTAAGTGAACAAAACCTAAATAAAGAACTGATTGTTCAATCAATCAATCAGGAATTTGTAAAGCGCACTACTTACCCGTGAGGGTCACAAGGCACTGAGAAGGGGGGAGGGGAGAAGGGTGGGTGGGGTGCTGCTACTGCTCAAACAGCCAGGTCTTGAGAGGTTTCCTGAAGGTAAGTCTTTGGTCTGGCATAGTTGGGTGGGAAGAGTGTTCCACGTTTTGGCGGCGAGGTGCGAGAATGATCTACCACTGGTTGTAGTTCTGTGGACGCGTGGGACGGTTGCAAGGGCGAGGTTGGCGGAGGGGAGATGCTGAGTCGGGGTGTAGAAGGAGAGCCATCTGTTGAGGTATTCTGGTCCGGTGTTCTGCAGTGTTTTGTGAGCATGGGTGAGGAGTTTGAAGGTGGTTCTCTTGTTGACTAGGAGCCAGTGCAGGTTTCTCAGGTGGTATGTGATGTGGCAGTGGTGGGGGATGTCCAGGATGAGGCATAGGGAGGCGTTCTGGATGCGTTGCAGCCTCATCTGGAGTTTGGCTGTGGTTCCTGCGTAGAGGGTTTTGCAGTAGTCCAGTTTGCTGCTTACGAGGGCTTGGGTGACTGTTCTGGTTTCGGTGGGTATCCATATGTAGATCTTTTGGAGCATGTGGAGGGTGTTGAAGCAGGAGCAGGAGATGGCGTTGACTTTCTGGGTCATGGATAATGAGGAGTCCAAGGTGAATCCTAGGTTGCATGCGTGTGTGGTCTGTGGGAGTCAGAGCGGCTCCGAGAGTGGCAGACCACCAGAAGTCATCCCATGCGGGGGGTGGAGCCGAAGATGAGGCCTTCCGTCTTGTCGGAATTGAGTTTGAGGCAGCTGCTCTTCATCCATTTGGCGATGGCCTTCATTCCTTCATGGAGGTTGTCTTGGCGGAGTCCTTGGTGAGGGAGAGGATCAGCTGGGTGTTGTCGCCGTATGAGATGATGTTGAGGTTGTGGGATCAGGTGATGTTGGCGGGCGGGGCCATGTAGACGTTGAAGAAGGTCGGGCTGAGGGATGAACCCTGGGATACGCTGCAGATGATTTCAGTCGCCTACGAGTGAAATGGGGGAAGGCGGACTCTCTGGGTTCTGCAGGTGAGATAGGAGGTGACCCAATCCAGGGCTCCGTCGCGGATTCCTGCATTGCTGGGGTATGAGCGTAGGGTGTGGTGGCAGATGGTATCAAACGTGGCTGAGAGGTCCAGGAGGATGAGGCCCACGGTTTTGCCATTGTCCAGTATGGTTCTGATGTTGTCTTATTGTTAACTTGTTAACTTGTTATCTTATCTGACAAAACTCTCTCCAAATCTCAAATTGAGATCTTGACAAAAAGCCTCTCATTTTGTCCTACCTTAAGCTGGAAAACTAAAACTTAAATCTTTTTTGCCACACAAGAACATGGCAAAACCCTACCTCTACAATACACTACGAGTGATCTCACAGTCCGAGACCTAGAAGCAATACAATTTCTCAGCAACCTCCCCAGTACCGAGGAGCATGAGCAATCACTTACATCAATATTAACGTCCTGGTACTTTCTCTATCTACACTACACCACAGTGCATGCACAATTAAACCTCCCTGGTGTTAGATTACTTTCGTTCATTACTGACCTCACCATTACATATATTTTACAGCCTTGAAAAAGCCCCAGTTGGACCTTCGATAGGGGGCGAAACACGTGTTGGCTCTCCATTCAAATGTTGACAATTTTCTTCCCAAATGGTCATCAATAAATAATTTTCTAGTCAGCCTTTTTGCTTAACCCCTTGAGTGCCAAGGACGTAATGGTTACGTCCGTGGCTGCGGCGCTGAGGCGCCATGGACATAACCATTACGTCCTAGTACTGGCCCTCGGGGAAGCGCTTCCCCTTCCACCCCTGACCCCATCCAGTGACGTCTGATGACGTCAGCGCGCGATCGCGTGCTGACCTCCTCAGAGGCCGCCCCACTGCGCTGGAAGCTCAGCTTCCAGCACGGATCTTCTATTTCTCTTCTGATTGTGTGATGGGGGCTTGAGAGGCTTCAAAGGGAAGGAAAGGAATTTCCTTCCCTTTGATGTCTCTCAGAGCATTTCATCAGCCGGATCGTAGACACCAGGGATCACTTTTGATTGTGGAATTGGCATTAGTGGAGCGACCCCTTTGGCATGGGTCGCTCCCCAGGGGGCAATTATTTTCAAGGCCTCTTCTGCCCCCAGGGGGAGCGGAAACTTTTAGGCACCAGGTTGTTTTGTTTTTTAGAGGTGGGGAGCGAGAACTTAGGCAAGGGTCGCTCCCCTAGGGGGCAAATTATATTTAGGTCATTTCTGCCCCCCTTGGGCACAGATCGGCCTATTTTTATTAGGCCACTCTGCCCCCAAGGGGGGCAGAAACCACTAGACACCAGGGAGTTTTTTTTAAGGGCAATTTCACGCAAGGGGAGCGACTCCTTAGGCAAAGGTTTAGGCCTTTTCTTCCCCCCTTTGGGGCAGATTGGCTTATTTTAATTAGGCCGATCTGTCCCCAAGGGAAACAGAAACTACTAGGCACCAGGGATTTTTTTTTATTGTTTTACAGATAGGGAGTGACCCCTTAGGCAAGGGCCGCTCCCCTGGGGGGCAAACTTATTTTAGGCTATTTCTGCCCCCCTTGGGGGCAGATGAACGAGTTACTTACCTTCGGTAACAACTTTTCTGGTGGATACATTAGCTACCTGTGGATTCCTCACCTAATGAATTCTCCCATGGCGTCAGCATTCGATGGAAATCTTCTTCCTAGTCTCTGCACTTCGACGAGGACGTCACTCTAGCCCACGCGACGCCGTCTGACGTCATACAGGCAATAAGAGGTCCTCGACGACGTGCCGACGTCAGTACCAATCATTTTTTACGTGCATGAGAACAACCAGGCAATGCAATGAAAGAGCAAGGCAACATCCCATAACATTGTAAAAATACACAACATTGCATGAATAACTGTAAATCTTTTATATATATATAACTCTCTCTTTTTAAAATATATATACACATCAAGTATATACACAAAGATATATACATATATACATATATAAATATATTATATACAACATCTATTGCACCCTCGAAGACCAAGAGGACCGTACTCAAGGATTACTTGGTAAGACCAGAAAGGCAACGGGGAGGCGGGTGGGACCGTGAGGAATCCACAGGTAGCTAATGTATCCACCAGAAAAGTCTTTACCGAAGGTAAGTAACTCGTTCTTCTGATGGATACAACTACCTGTGGATTCCTCACCTAATGAATAGAGTCCCAAAGCAGTACCACGCCCGGCGGTGGGTGCCTAAATGGTCAAACCAAGAAATCCTGCAGCACTGACCGTGCAAAATGGCCGTCCCTTCTAACCTCAGAATCCAAACAGTAATGTTTTGCAAAAGTGTGAAGGGACGACCAAGTTGCGGCCTTGCAGATGTCGACCACAGGAACACCTCTGGCCAAGGCCGAAGTGGCCGACTTAGCTCTGGTGGAATGAGCTCTAATGCCCTCAGGAGGATCCTTCTTTGCCAAAGAGTAACAGATTTTAATGCAAAGAACAACCCACCTGGATAGTGTTCTCTTGTGGACTGCCTTTCCTCTCCTCTTGCCCACGTATCCAATAAACAGCTGATCCTCCAGCCTGAAATCCTTTGTTCTATCAATAAAGAAGCTCAACACCCTCTTTGGGTCCAGACGGTGCAGTCTTTCTTCCTCTTTGGAAGGATGAGGCGGAGGATAGAACGTGGACAAAGTAATTGCCTGAGCCAAATGGAAAGGTGAAACAACCTTCGGGAGGAAAGCAGCCTTGGTCCTCAACACCACCTTATCCCCATAAAAAGTTGTATAAGGGGGCTTTACTGATAAGGCCTGCAACTCACTCACTCTCCTTGCTGATGTTATAGCTATCAGGAAGACTGTTTTTAAAACCAAATACCTTAAGGGGCAAGAATGCATAGGTTCAAAAGGGGACCCCATAAGGAAAGTCAGGACCAAGGACAAATCCCATTGCGGCATAACGAATGGCTTTGGAGGATATTTATTTAGAAGACCTTTCAAGAATCTGATAACAATAGGGGATTTAAATAAAGATGGTTGGTCTGGAAGACATATGAAGGCTGACAAGGCCGATAAATAACCCTTAATGGTAGCCACTGCACAACCTTTCTGCGCTAGAGACAGAGCAAAAGACAAAACGTCCAATAGATGAGCATGCAAAGGATCAATCTGCCTCTCTCCACACCACGCAACAAATTTAGACCATCTATTAGCGTAGATAGATTTAGTGGAGTGTCGCCTGGCCGCTAATATAACATCCACTACCTCAGGCGGGAGAGAGAAGGAACTCAGGTTGCCCCGTTCAATCTCCAGGCATGTAGGTGCAGACTCTGGAGGTTGGGGTGTAAAACCTGCCCCTGCGACTGCGAGATGAGGTCTGCCCTGAAAGGGAGACGGAGCGGAGGGCACATTGAGAGTTGGAGAAGGTCGGAGTACCATACCCTCCTTGGCCAATCCGGAGCTATTAGGATGACTAGAGCCCGGTCCTGGCGAATCTTCCTCAATACTCGAGGAATCAAGGGTATGGGAGGAAACGCGTAAAGCAACTGGCCGCACCAGGTTATTTGAAACGCGTCCCCCAACGCTCCCTGCATCGGATACTGGAGGCTGCAGAATAACGGACAATGCGCGTTCTCTCGAGTGGCAAACAGATCTACCCGAGGAAACCCCCACTTCTGGAAGATTAAACGGACTTGATCTGGATGGAGACGCCACTCGTGGTCTGCCGAGAATTGGCGACTGAGACTGTCCGCACGCACGTTCAAGACTCCGGCCAGATGGTTTGCTATCAAGCAAATCTGATGGTCCTTTGCCCAGGACCATAGTCGAAGAGCTTCTCTGCAGAGAAGGTACGACCCCACTCCTCCCTGCTTGTTTATGTACCACATCGTGGTAGTATTGTCCGTTAGGACCTGTACCGACTGACCACGAAGGGAAGGGAGGAAGGCCTTGATAGCCAGACGTACAGCCCGTAACTCTAACAGATTGATGTGAAACATCTGTTCCTCTGGAGACCAAAGGCCTTTGATCTCCAGATCCCCCAGATGAGCTCCCCACCCTAGAGTGGAAGCATCCGTTATGACTGTGGCCACTGGTGGCGACTGCTGGAACGGCTTTCCTTGTGAAAGATTGTTGCTTGCAATCCACCACTTCAAATCCACAGCAGCATATCTGGAGATCTTGACAGTACTCTCTAAATCCCCTTTGTGTTGAGACCACTGCCTTCGGAGGCACCACTGAAGAGCCCTCATGTGCCAGCGAGCATGCGTGACCAACAGAATGCAGGAGGCAAACAGACCGAGCAGACGAAGGACCTTGAGGACTGGAACTACCGCTCCATTTCGAAACATTGGAACCAAATCCTGAATATCTTGAATCCGCTGAGGCGGAGGAAAGGCCCAACCCAATGTTGTATCCAGTACTGCACCTATGAACAGGAGGCGCTGAGAGGGCTCTAGGTGAGATTTGGGCTCGTTCACCGAAAAACCCAGGTCGAACAACAACTGGGTTGTTGACTGCAGATGATGCGACACAAGCTCCGGGGACTTGGCTTTGATCAACCAGTCGTCCAAGTAAGGGAATACTGCTATCCCCTTCCTTCTGAGTTCTGCCGCAACCACCGACATCACCTTCGTGAAGACTCGAGGTGCTGAAGTAAGACCAAACGGAAGGACCGCAAACTGATAGTGCTGCGATCCCACCACAAACCGGAGATACTTCCTGTGTGACTTGAGTATCGGGATATGAAAGTAAGCATCCTGCAAGTCGACAGACACCATCCAGTCTTCCTTGTTCAACGCCAAAAGCACCTGTGCTAGGGTCAGCATCTTGAACTTTTCCTGCTTGAGGAACCAATTCAAGATCCTCAGGTCCAGGATTGGTCTCAAACGACCATCCTTCTTGGGAATCAGGAAATACCTTGAGTAACATCCTCGACCCCTTTCCTGCTCTGGGACCAACTCCACCGCGCCCTTTGAAAGGAGGGCTTGTACCTCCTGTTCTAGCAACAGGAGGTGTTCTTCTGAACAATAAGAAGGGCAGGGCGGGATGAGGGGCGGGAACTCCCGAAAGGGAAGGGTGTAGCCTTTTCCCACAATACTGAGAACCCAAGTGTCCATTGTAACAGTCTTCCATTTGGTGAGAAAATGCTGTAATCTTCCCCCTACAGGAGAGGAGTGAGTGGGAAATGGTGGAAGCCTAAGGCTGCTTCCCCTGCTGCACCCCGCCAGAGGATGAGGAAGAGGCAGAGTGCTGCTGAGAGGCTCCTCTGGTGCGGACCCTACCTTTCCCTCTAAAAGATCTATAGGGATGGGAAGAGGCAGGTTGCTGATATCTTCCCCGAAAGGAAGAGGAGGAAGAGCCACGCCCAAATCCACGAAACCTCCTGAAAAATCTGGAAGAGGCCGTGGAAGAAGGAGCTTGGAGCCCTAACGACTTAGCCGTGGCCCTGCTCTCCTTAAAACGTTCCAAGTCCGAATCAGCCTTGGCTCCAAACAGCTTGTCCCCATCAAACGGGAGATCCAACAATGTGGACTGTACATCCGCAGAAAAGCCCGAGTTACGGAGCCAGGCCTGCCTCCTTGCCACCACAGTTGTGCCCATTGCTCTGGCTACCGAGTCGGTCGTATCCAGTCCAGTCTGGATAATCTGGGTCGCAGCAGCCTGGGCATTTGAAACAAAATCCAAAAGACCCTGGGGAAGCTCTGTAAATGATGAGGAAATGTCATCCATCAGAGCATGAATATACCTCCCCAGGATACAGGTTGCGTTGGTGGCCTTCAATGCCAGACTGCAGGACGAAAAAATCTTCTTGGACTGCGCCTCCAGTTTCTTTGAATCTCTGTCCTCAGGCACCGTCCGGAAAGAACCAGGCGCTGACTTGGATGAACAGGAGGCCTGCACCACCAAGCTCTCTGGCGTAGGGTGCCTAGACAGAAAACCAGGGTCAGTTGGAGCCGCCCGATACCTCCTGGCCACGGCTCTGTGAACTGCTGGGGAAGATGCCGGCCTCTTCCACACCTCTAACACCGGATCCAGCAGAGCGTCATTAAATGGCAAAAGAGGCTCCGCCGCAGCTGAGGCCGGATGTAGCACCTCTGTTAGAAGGTTTTGTTTAGCCTCCACCACCGGCAAAGGCAGGTCCAAAAAACTAGCTGCCTTCCATACCACTGCGTGAAAGGAAGCAGCCTCCTCAGTATATTCTCCCGGAGACGAAAGATCCCACTCAGGGGAAGTGTCCAGCCCACTGGCCGACTCCAGACCACACAGCCCATCACCCGAGTCCTCTAGCTCTCCTTCCTCCAGGGCTCGTTGGTACTCCTGCTCCTCTAATACACGGAGATCACGTCTCCTCGAATGAAGCCGTTGTTCAATACGCGGAGACGACAATGCCTCCGCCGAAGTCGAAGATCGGCGCCGATCTTCAGAAGCCACCGACGCCGCGTCCGGCGCCACAGGTAACTTCGGCGCCGACGAAAGAGCAGTCGAAGCAGATGGACCCACCGGAGTCACAGGCCGAAATCCCGACGTCGACGGAATGGAAATCCCCGGGGCCAATCCCTCTGAAGCCACCGGAGCGGCCACCGGCGCCGACACCGGCGCCGAGCCCACGTTCCCAAAAGGGAGAAAGGGCATAAAGGGTGCCGGCCGAAGAGGCGCAGGATCACCCAATGAAAAGGCCAAAGGCCCAGCCGGAGCACCCCCTGGAGCCATCTGTTGGAAGATGGCATACATCGCATTCAAGAATGCTGAACTATCGGCTCCAGGGGTGGGAAAAGCCGGATACTGGGGTGCCTGTCTCGGAGGCGACCCCGACGCCGGCCTCGACGTCTGCGACGCCGGAGATAACACCTGAGGCTCCAATACCTCAATCACCGACGCCTGTCCAGGTGAAGTCGGAGACGCCGGAGAGGGCAACGGCGTCGAAGGATGCGGCGTAACCGTGGGACTGATCTCCCATGTCCTTCGGCGCCGATCCGAAGACCTGGAACTAGTCTCCTTTGAATGACGCCGAGATTCTCTACGGCGCCGGGAGTCTCGATGACGCCGATGTCTTGGCGAAGAAGACTTCTTGTGATGCTTCTCCTTTTTCGATTTTGCCATAAACAGCTTCGCCTCACGTTCCTTGAGGGCTTTTGGATTCATGTGCTGGCATGAATCACAAGTCGAGACGTCATGGTCGGAGCTCAAACACCAAAGGCAGTCGGAATGAGGATCCGTCACTGACATCTTGCCTCCACACTCACGACAAGGCTTGAATCCAGACTTTCTCTGCGACATTATTACCACAGCGAAAGACTACGCAGCAAAAATACACTGTAACCACAAAAGTAACAGTTGCTCCCTCGAAGATAACCGTTTCGAATGCACGGAAAAAAGGGAACTGACGTCGGCACGTCGTCGAGGACCTCTTATTGCCTGTATGACGTCAGACGGCGTCGCGTGGGCTAGAGTGACGTCCTCGTCGACGTGCAGAGACTAGGAAGAAGATTTCCGTCGAATGCTGGCGCCATGGGAGAATTCATTAGGTGAGGAATCCACAGGTAGTTGTATCCATCAGAACGGCCTATTTCTAATAGGCCGATTTACCCCCAGGGGGGACAGAAATCACTTAGGCACCAAAGATTGGTCTGTGTGTATGTGTGTGTTTTGTTTGGGGAGGCAGCCCCTTGGGCAAGGGTCACTCCCCACGGGGGCACATTACAGTTTGCCATATCTGCCCCCCTTCCAAAAACACGTCAGTTTTCTTTGGGAAAATGTGATGTGCCCATGTTGCGTTTCCTGTCGCGGGCATTAGGCCTACTCATTCAAGTGAGGTACCATTTTTATCGGGAGACTTGTGTAAACATAGAATAGCACAACAAGTGTTATTGCCCCTTTTGTTTCTCTACATTTTCTCCTTCCAAATGTAAGACAGTGTGTAAAAAAGACTTCTATTTGAGAAATGCTCTGTAATTCACATGCTAGTATGGGGACACCAGAATTCAGAGATGTGCAAATAGCTACTGCTTCCACCCCTGACCCCATCCAGTGACGTCTGATGATGTCAGCGCGCGATCGCGTGCTGACCTCCTCAGAGGCCGCCCCACTGCGCTGGAAGCTCAGCTTCCAGCACGGATCTTCTATTTCTCTTCTGATTGTGTGATGGGGGCTTGAGAGGCTTCAAAGGGAAGGAAAGGAATTTCCTTCCCTTTGATGTCTCTCAGAGCATTTCATCAGCCGGATCGTAGACACCAGGGATCACTTTTGATTGTGGAATTGGCATTAGTGGAGCGACCCCTTTGGCATGGGTCGCTCCCCAGGGGGCAATTATTTTCAAGGCCTCTTCTGCCCCCAGGGGGAGCGGAAACTTTTAGGCACCAGGGATATTTTTTTTTGTTTTTGTTTTTTAGAGGTGGGGAGCGAGAACTTAGGCAAGGGTCGCTCCCCTAGGGGGCAAATTATATTTAGGTCATTTCTGCCCCCCTTGGGCACAGATCGGCCTATTTTTATTAGGCCACTCTGCCCCCAAGGGGGGCAGAAACCACTAGACACCAGGGAGTTTTTTTTAAGGGCAATTTCACGCAAGGGGAGCGACTCCTTAGGCAAAGGTTTAGGCCTTTTCTTCCCCCCTTTGGGGCAGATTGGCTTATTTTAATTAGGCCGATCTGTCCCCAAGGGAAACAGAAACTACTAGGCACCAGGGATTTTTTTTTATTGTTTTACAGATAGGGAGTGACCCCTTAGGCAAGGGCCGCTCCCCTGGGGGGCAAACTTATTTTAGGCTATTTCTGCCCCCCTTGGGGGCAGATCGGCCTATTTCTAATAGGCCGATTTACCCCCAGGGGGGACAGAAATCACTTAGGCACCAAAGATTGGTCTGTGTGTATGTGTGTGTTTTGTTTGGGGAGGCAGCCCCTTGCAAGGGTCACTCCCCACGGGGGCACATTACAGTTTGCCATATCTGCCCCCCTTCCAAAAAACACATCAGTTTTCTTTGGGAAAATGTGATGTGCCCATGTTGCGTTTCCTGTCGCGGGCATTAGGCCTACTCATTCAAGTGAGGTACCATTTTTATCGGGAGACTTGGGTAAACATAGAATAGCACAACAAGTGTTATTGCCCCTTTTGTTTCTCTACATTTTCTCCTTCCAAATGTAAGACAGTGTGTAAAAAAGACTTCTATTTGAGAAATGCTCTGTAATTCACATGCTAGTATGGGGACACCAGAATTCAGAGATGTGCAAATAGCTACTGCTTCTCAACACCTTATCCTGTGCCCATTTTGGAAATACAAAGGTTTATTTGATACCTATGTTTCACTCTTCATATTTCAGCAAATGAATTGCTGTATATCCATTATAGAATGAAAACCCATTGCAAGGTGCAGCTCATTTATTGGCTCTGGGTACCTAGGGTTCTTGAGGAACTTACAAGCCGTATATATATCCCCACAACCAGAAGAGTCCAGCAGACGTAATTATATATTGCTTTAAAAAAATTGACATTGAGGTAAAAAGTTACAGAGTAAAACATGAAGAAAAATGGCAGTTTTTTACATCAAATGTAACTTTTTTTTATTTTAGCTGTTATTTTCTGAAGGAAAACCTTATATGATCTACACAAATGACCCCTTGCTGAATTCAGACTTTTGTCTACTTTTTAGAAATGTTTAGCGCTCCGAGCTCCAGCATTGATTTCATACCCATTTCTGTCACTAACTGGAAGGAGGCTAAAAGCACAATAAATAGTAAAAATGGGGTTTGTCCCAGTAAAATGCTAAACTTGTGTTGAAAATTTTGGTTTTCTGATTCAAGTCTGCCTATTCCTGAAAGCTGGGAAGATGGTGATTTTAGCACAACAAACCCTTTGTTGTTGCCATTTTCAGGAAAAAAACACATGCCTTCTTCTGCAGCCCTTTTTTCCAATTTGTTTTTAAAAAAACGATTTTTTTTGCTGTATTTTGGCTAATTTCTTGGTCTTCTTCAGGGGAACCCACAAAGTCTGGGTACCTCTAGAAACCCTAGGATGTTGGAAAAAAAAGACGCAAATTTACAGTGGGTAGCTTATGTGGACAAAAAGTTATGAGGGCCTAAGTGCAAACTGCCCCAAATAGCCAAAAAAAGGCCTGGCACCTGAGGGGGGAAAAGGCCTGGCAGCGAAAGGTTAAACATTTTCGACCTTCTGGCCAAATGGGCATAAATAAACATGCTTGGACTCACCACCTTGACTCTGAGTACTAATTCTACATGACAAATCATTACAAGTTGTAAGCTTGGAATCTTACACTCGGATACAATGTGGGTGTTCAACTCCATTACATTACAGCCCTAAGGCAGGGTACATTACATTATATGTGAGGGCATATATACATGTGCAAATATGCCCCTACTATGTCTTTGTCGATTTCTAGACATGGTAAGTGTACGGGGAAACCATTTTAAATGCATTTGCTGGACACTGGTCACCAAGAGTTCCCCAGCTACATGATCTGGATCCCAGGATGTTTGGTGTCAAGCATCTCAGAATAATAAACCCTCACTGACCCCAGGAATGGATTTATTAAAGAATGCACACAAAGAGCACATTAGAGGTGCCCCCTGAAAACCTACCAGCTACTAGTGTGTTGAATGACTGGTCCTGACCAGTTCAGCCACAACAGATGCATTTCTGGCCCCCCAAAGTGAGAGTTGCCATTCTCGAGGGCCTGAGACAAAAGCTGCACTCAGCTGAGGTGTGACCTCCTTTCCCAGGCAGGATGGACATTTCAGGGTGGGGAGATTCAAAGGCCTTGCTGCTTTTGTAATATGACCCAGGCCTCTCCAAATGACAGAGATGACCAACCTCCGTCCTGACCCAACTTTTGGCGGCAGCACAGGCAGGAAAATTAATTAAATGAGGAGGAGTGCCCACTTCATACCAGTCCCATCCCTAAGGTGGACGAGCTGAAGTGGACACTATTTTTCAAATTCTTCCATCCTACTTGGAAGAAGTTAGGCCACTAAGGTTAGGGTTATTCCCACTTCCCAGCGGAAGTGGTCATAAGTATGCAATCACCCTAAAGGTGGTCCGCCAATTGGCTACACCCAGGCACTGCCTATAACGCCCCTAAATTGAGAATTTAGGTGTCACCCCTGAACCCTAGAACTCAGATTTCGACAACCTAAGAAGACCCGGACAAAGAAGAGTTGCACCTGCAGAAGAGGAAAAGAAGAATCAGCTGACCTGGAACCAGCCCCTTTGGTCTGCCTGCTGACATCGAAGGATACTGCATAAAAAGCCAACATGCTCAGCTTTCAATAAAGACTTGAGTCTCCCATGTCCAGCAGAGTTGCCCTTCAAGAAGAAACTCAGAAGAAAAGACTCCACAGCTGCTGGCCCCTGGAAACCCAACACCAGAAGTGACCACTGCATCTGACGTTCAGGACCTGAGGTGAAGCCAACTGACAGTGCCAACGAAGGTCTCCAGCTGCCCAGAGACCGAGTCCAGTGTGGTCTCACCCATTTGGACATTCCTGAGACGCCTGCAGCCTCTGCACACAGCAACCACTGCATCTGTGACTCCTGACCCCAGCTGAGGTGGGTCACCAGTGCCAACGATGTCCACAGGCTCCCAGGAGCTTGAGTCCACCCTGGGTCCACCCCTGCCGGACTGCGCACGACGCCTGCAGCCTCAACATACAGGACCTCCTGACCATAAGTGCTCCCAGACATAAAAACCCAGCACCTATGGTCACCCCTGTATCATTCACCCCTGAGCACAGAAGAGGACCAAAGGTGACCCTACGTCCCCTCGCACCCCAAGTCTACTACCTACCTGCTTGTTGTCCCTGACTGGCTTCCTAACCAGAGCCTACAGCCTGTCTTCATGAGGACCAAACTCCCATAGGAAACCATTGGGAATCTGACGCCTTACTGCACCCTGTACCTGGCCGCCCCAGTGCCACACAGTGTGACATGTTAGTGTGGTTCTGATCAGTGTCCAGTACTTACCTTAACTTCCTGCGATTGGCTTTGTAAGTAGTTGTCAACCCAGTGATTGTTGAACATTGTTTTCCTCCATAGGATTACATTGGGAGTGTTGATTTCTGAAACTATAAAATATTTATGCTTAATAGTCTAGTTACCTGATTACAAAGATATTGGGTTTGAAGCATATATAAAAAGAAGTATGATTTTTCTAAATCGGTCTTGGATTTATTCTTTGATTGTGTGTCCCATTTATTGCTTCCGTGAGTACACCAAATGCTTAACACTACCCTCTGATAAGCCTAACTGCTCACCCACACTACCACAAATAGAGCATTAGTTCTATCTACATTTGCCTCTGAAATACCAATTGGGGATCCACTTGACTCTCTGCACAGTGTACTTTAGTTTAGTGAACTATATAGAGCGCCAGCTTCCTACACAAGATAATCATCATATTTTGAGAACAGCACCCACCAGCAAAAACAAAACAAAACATGAGAGCAATGTGAGAAAAGAAGACTAGGCAAAAGAAAATAAAACTTTGCAGGTTTGTTTCTCCTGCTGGGCACATTTTTGCCAGTCACACGCCTTTTGTTTGTAGGGCCCCAGAAGTTCAAAAGAAGTACCTCAATCACATTGTGAGCAGCGGACGGGCACTGATTAAGTTACATCAATCAGTGCTTGTTTCCTGCTCCACAGACAAGAACGGAAATGATGCTTGGCCTGCAGTGACGAATTACAAGGCTTTAAAGAAGAGGGCCACGCAAGCCAGCAAATAGTAGCACATGCTCTTGCAGGCTTCACCCTAAAAAGTGCCTCTACAAGTGTGAAAGCACAGACAGGAAGAAGTATTTTGTCCATGGTCCATGTCATGGACACACATAGAGACACAGGAGGAAGCTGGAGGGGAGGAGAAGACACTATCCAATGAGAAGCAGAGAAAATGAGAATTATGTGAGAGCCAATCAGTGGTAAGTAAAGGTGAGTAATGGGTTGGTTCTGCACTCCTTTTAGGATTTTTTTCTTTACATGAGATTTTGCAAGAACATCACAAGCGCTGTGCAGGCAAAACCTAGAAAGGTCAACAGACCTAGACAAATATGTGTGAAACATAACTCCAGGGCAACAGAACAGGCTCCATGGTTGATCAGACTATCAAAGCAACAAGCCGGCATTAGGGTTGCTACCCGGCCAAAGTTTGTTTACCAAACAATATTGCCTGTGTGTGATTCTCATGATTTAGGGCACGTGCATCACTCTACTGGACATACCCCTTTAAGAGGTTTGTCCCGCCCCTTTTTACAGCCCCCCCCAATTTTTTTTCATCCCACTTAAAGCCCTGTTTAAAATATTTTAGAAATAAATGCGTGAGGAAATAGTCCTTGGGCCTATTTATTGCGTGGGGTCCTGTGCTTCTTCCTTTTGGTTAGACTGGTCCCGGCCTTCAGTTAATCAGTATACATTGTAACGTTCTAACATATTTGCAGCATTGCAAAATATATGCACACATTTTAAAATGTGATCACGATGAGTGGCCGCCAATTTTCACGAAGTGTATTTATTAATAGTTTATTTATATGAAATGTTGAGTATATGTTTGACTAATGTAGTAATATGTAATATTGAGAGCTATGCATTGTGTATTAGCTTTATTTATTGCAGGCTTTAAATTAGCGGAGGTCTTGGCCTAGTTGCCAGGCCTAACGGCAAGCTGTATTTCTTAACGTTTAATAAATGGCTGTCCTAAGGAATTAAACTGTGATTTTTCAATTGTATTGTGTAAATGTGCTCATAGCTTAAAGTCTTTCTCATGAGAATCGACTGCCAGGAGATGCAGTTCTTGCTAAATTTAACATTATGAGTATAATATTGTACTCTCAACTGATCAGTGGGTCTGTCCTGATAAAGCCACCAAGACCATCTGCGGAGTACCCCAAGGATCCTCTCCCCACCCCACCTGTTTCAACATCTACATGGCTTCGCTCGCCAACATCGTCCGATCCCACGGCCTTAACATTGTCTACTCGGATGACACACAACTGATCTTCTCACTCACAAAGGACCCCGCCACCGCCAAAACCAATCTCCACAACGGACTTCATGCCATTGCCAATTGCATGGTGGTAAGCCGCCTCAAGCTGAACTTGGATAAGACTGAGATCCTCATCCTCAGCTCCAACAGATCAGCATGGGACGACTCCTGGTGGCCTGCCACAGTAGGAGCCGCTCCAACTACTACCACCACCCACGCACGCAACCTCGGCTTCATACTGGACTCCTCGCTCACCATGACCCAGCAAGTCAACGCCATCTCATCCTCATGTTTCAACACCCTCTGCATGCTTCGGAAGACCTTCAGATGGATCCCCATCGAAACCAGAAGAACGATCACCCACGCCCTTATTAGCAGTAGACTGGACTATGGCAATGCACTCTATGCAGGAACAACTGCCAAGCTCCAGAGGAAACTTAAGGGCATTAAGAACGCCTCTGCACGCCTCATCCTTAACCTCCCTCGCCACGAACACATCTCAGCCCACCTCAGAGACCTTCACTGGCTCCCCGTCAACAAGAGGATCATCTTCAAACTCCTGATCCACGCTCACAAGGCTCTCCACGACGCAGGCCTTGCCTACCTCAACGAGCGTCTCATCTTCCACGTTCCCACCCGCCAGCTCCGCTCCGCCAACCTTGCCCTCGCCACCATCCCCCCGTATCCACCGTACCAGAACTGGTGGCAGATCCTTCTCCCACCTTGCCGCCAAAACCAGGAACTCCCTCCCCGTCAACCTACGTCTGACCCAGGACCTCCTGACCTTTAGGACACATCTCAAGACCTGGCTATTCGAACAGTAGCACCCCCCACACACCCGCAGCACCTTGAGACCCTATCAGGTGAGTAGCACACTTAACAAATGATTGATTGATTGATTGAATGTGGGTGTGACTGACTTTCATAGGAGGAGAACAATGAAGACACTGACTGGAGTATAAGCTGCAACAATATTGTTACCTGTCAAACCGGATGATGAGAACATCACAAGAGAAACCAATCAGCGACATGGGAATAGAGGAGTAGTAAAATTCATAGATTTGAAGTTTTAGTTTTATTGGACAAAGTGGGAACATGTGATCCCTTGACCAATAGGGAATTGGGAAGTAGTTTTAGGGAATCTAACTTACCAGGACTGCACCGAGGGAAGACAGCTCATTCTTGCCCATTTTCCATCTTGACAACAGACGTGCTTAACTTTAATACTTAAAGACTTTGCATTTCTGAACTATGATGCTGAATCCTGATGCCTTGCTGACTGAACTGATGTACTGATGACAAAGACTATCTTAGCTTGCTGATCCAATTGAGGAGAGGTATTATTGTACCCATGTGTTTGTTATGCCTATTTGTTTTTCTCTCTGGGTACCAACCACACTGTTTGATAGAGCCATAGTTAGATGTTTTCCAAATTTGTGTTACTAAATTGTTTTCCATGAAGCCCAACATGCTGATGCTAATCTGGTGTTAGTTAAGGTTTTCTTACTCTGCTAATAGGGAATAACAGTTGATGTTTTTTTCTTTGCTGAATCTAAATGTATGTGAAATCGTTTGCGCAATTGTTCTTATTATTAATTTGCACTGTAACCTTAGAATGTGTTGTAGTTCAAGCTTTGATTAGATTGCGTTTCTTTAGCAGATTTGGCCAGCCAGTGTTGTTTCTGTATGTGTATCATTTGATTTTGAGATTAATTTACATGACCTTAGCGTGGTTAATATAGGGAAATAAATATTCTAACTTTTACTAAAGGTGTGGTTATTCATAACTGAAGGGTCATGGTGTGTGACAATTACTGACTCTATTGATTACTAATGCTATTGATTATTGAGGTTATTGATTGATTATTGATTATTGACCTACATGTACTGGAGTTATGGTGGGATCATCTTAACTGCGAGTCAAAAGGTTTATCGACCTATTTGCGTCCCCTTGTTAGTTTACTTATTAAGGTCTGATGCGCTAACAGAGATGGTTTATCTCCTTAAGAGCTCACCATAGATGTCAGGTACAGAGTAACGGGTACTAACAGAGAAGATAGCAGAGACTGATAGTTTGTCTCCCTAAGAGCCCTTCATAGGTGTTCCCAGAGATGGTAGCATAGATGTCTGGAATAGAATAACAGGTGTTAACAGAGATATTAGTAGGATTGATGGTCCCGGAGGTGGTAGCAAGAAGACATAAAGGTCAACAGAGATGGTAGTAGCTTGATGATTTGGTCTTTTGAGAGTTCATTATACTGGGATTTGGATTTTATTTACAGTGATGTTAATAGGAGGTAAAATGTTTCCTTGAGTCCAGAAGTGACTTTCCCAGAATCTCGGATCTTGCTAATGGTTGTTTGAGAATTTTATTGGCGTTCTAGTAATAGTGTGAATGTAGTAGGGTTTTGCGTTTGCGCTTGCACAGCTTATGCAAATCGCAGGTGCATTGTGATGTTTGTGAGGGTTTAGGGAGTTTGCGTACTCCAAATGAAGTTGTAGAAGGAGTGTTCGTACTCCGCAGTGTGAGAGAAGGGAAGTCGTCGAGCTTCACGTGTGTGGTGCTTTGTGCTCAAATATTGTCCACATGGTTGTTGATGTACGGACCCTGTGTGATCTAAGACTCCGGAGTATATTGAAAAGTGTATGAGACACTTGGTTTATGTTGAAATTTGTCTGGTTTAGTAGGTCGATCGGGCGTGGTCGACAAGTCAGAGTGTGAGTCAAAGTGAGTGAAAGAAAATTTAGACTGAGATCTGGTGAGGTCTATGTATACCAGGTCAGACCCACTGATCAATTGAGAGTATAATTTGCGGGTTGAATTTCGCTTTCGAATCAGGGGAACTAAAAAAGGAGTAGCTGTAAGTGCAGGAAGAGCCATCAGTGAAAAATACGTAAAGTTTCTGAAGCGATTGTGTTACCTCTCCTGTAGTAAACCAGCAGATTAGATTTTTGGTTTTGATTAGTGCTTGCAATTTTTGCATTAGTTTTGTGTGAATCAAAGTCTGGAAGGACAAGCCGCAAGACTTTGTCAGCCACAGTATGTGTGAGTGTGACGTCATTGGAGCCGTGCTGGCATAGGTCGGTTAGTAAGAATGGTCGCGCACGGATTGGCAGTCGTCCGTGAAAGGCAATTGGTTGAAAAAGTGGGTGAAGAGAATTCTGGGATTAAAAGTCACTTCCTGATTTGATTTTGAATAACAAAAAGGTCAAAAAGATTACATTTTTCAAAGCTTTAAAGAGTGCCCCAAGGGGAGATACGTACGTTACAGCGAGTACAGGGGAAGCTACACCACCAGTAGGTACACCAGCTTACATTGTAATGAAAGAGAAGGGTGATGCGTCATGTATTTGGCTAAAGCAATGGTGCAAAGTGACTGAGAAGGATGGGAATTTAGCATTTCCTGCAAATGGGACGTTCAATTTGTGGGTTTTGGAGCATTTAAGGATGGTGCTATATGAATAGAAGCCCCTTCTGAGACCAGCACAGTTTGAGGCATTAGAGACTTGGGAGCTAGTAGCCAGACAGCAACAGAAATTCAAGAGTATGAGAAAGGGAGAAAAGACCTTAACAGAGGCTAGATGGGACAGTGCTCAGAGGGTTTGGAGGATGGAGACTCGGCACGGAATTAAGTTGTTTCCGGCAATTACACAGGACAACGAGAAGGAAGGAAGGAAGGAAAGCTACTAGAAAGACTAATAGAAGCACATCTGAAAGTAGGGAGGCTAGGAAGTCTTCAACAGTGGAAGAAGAATCAGATGATGATGAGTTCATTTTACAGTAACTGAGAAATTGTCAACCGCCATCTGTGGCACATGAGAGTAATCCGAAACCAGTGCTGATCCTACAGCTCCAACCAGGTTAATAGGATTGTGAGTCTGGTGCAGGTTAATACTAGCCTGCCGCAGAGTCAAGTGCAGGGTAGTCTTAATGTGCCTATTACTCCTGTAGTGCAAAACCAGGTGCAGCCGCCACAGGTTCAGATAATATACTCTGATGTGCCCATTATGGAAATAACTTTGAACTTAATGGTGCCTACAGAACAGGTCGAGACTGATGTTGGTTCAGACAGAACCAACTCCACTTTTATGCCCCAAGGCATGCCAAGATTTACTCCAGTAACAGGGACACAGTCAGATATGTCTCCAATGATGAATCAGAACATGGGAGTTACTCTCCCACAGACCTTCAGCACCAGACCAACCCCAGATGCTATATCTTTACCTATTACTGTTGGTCCAGCCGTACCCCTATTTGCACAGAAGAAACCTACTGTAAGTGAACTGAGTGTCATGACACAGAATGTGATGAGGGGAGGACATAATGAAAATGCTCGAGTAGTCTCTGCTGTGGGACAGACTTTTGATGGATCAAGATCACTGTTGGACGTTGGTCAATTCGGAGTGCTTCCAGTTACTATGGTAGAGTCAAACGTTAGCCAGAGTTTGAAAATGTTGACACCGCAGACCTAAAATGTAGTTGCACAGCAGGTGCCACCAGTCCAAGCCAGCAACATTTCGTTGCAAGGCTTGATAGCTCAGAAGTTGACTGAATGGTTAGACAAGCTGAATACCCCGCAGAGTGCTCCTAAGGGATAGGATTGTTTGGATTATGCTAGGCTAAGCATGGAAGCGGGTGAGCTTATTGAAGGAACTATGGGTGTGAATAGGTTGGAATCCTACACAGAGGCAGAGTTGGGGTATTTCTGCCCAAAGATTTCAAGGGAGGTGAGTAATGTGCATCAGAAGCTAGCAGACCTGGTGAGAAGTACGGCACAGAAACACAGAAAACTAAGCATTTGAAAGAGAGTTACAGATTAGATTTTGAAGCTAAAGATTTTGAACACATGAGATCAGCCGGAATAAAGGCACACCTTAGGGAATTGCTTCAAAGTGCCCAGACCTGGGAAGCATTAGATAAATGGGAAGGCAGATGGGTAAAGAAAAGAGACAAAAGGAAGAGGGATTCTGTGGAGCTGACTACAAATGTGCAGCAAGGCCAAGATTCAGTAAAGATTTTACCAATGACAGAGATTCCAGGAGGGAATTTTGTTCATGTCCCTTGGAGCAGAAGTGACATTCTATCATTTAGGAATGATTATCCAAAATGGGGGAGAAGCCAGTGAAATGGTACCAACACACAGACAGGTTTGTGAAACTTGCAAAGTGCCTGTATGAGGACTTGAACACATTACTAGAGATAGTAGTCCTAGCTGATCTCTGGATAGAATGTAAGAGGAGCATAGATTGGCCAACAAGCGAACCAGAGAGAGACAAAAATACAGGTGCACTGTCTCCCGAGTTAATTAAATATTACTATAAGGTGATATAATTTTTGAAAATGAGAATTTTGCCCAAGAATATTGATTGGCAGAGGACTGACAGGACAGCTCCGGAAGCAAAGGAGTAGATACATGGGTATTATGAGATGTTGCTACATGCGTTCAAGCATTACAGTGGTACAGAGACAGTTGAAGCGAAGGACATGATTCATTTTGTGGTCAGATTTGTGGAAGGATTGAGACCTGAAATTAGCCAGATGATTAAGAATCATTTGATTTGCTGGCAAGCAAAATTGATTGATGAGTGTAGGAAGGTAGCCTCTTTCTAGCCTTGTTGCCCCCACTTTTGGCCTGTTTGTGAGTATATGTCAGGGTGTTTTTACTGTCTCACTGGGATCCTGCTAGCCAGGGCCCAGTGCTCATAGTAAAAACCCTATGTTGTCAGTATGTTTGACATGTGTCACTGGGATCCTGCTAGCCAGGACCACAGTGCTCATAAGTTTGTGGCCTATATGTGTTCCCTGTGTAGTGCCTAACTGTATCACTGAGGCTCTGCTAACCAGAACCTCAGTGTTTATGCTCTCTCTGCTTTTAAAATTGTCACTTTAGGCTAGTGACTAATTTTACCAATTCGGATTGGCACACTGGAACACCCTTATAATTCCCTAGTATATGGTAACACGGTACCCAGGGTATTGGGGTTCCAGGAGATCCCTATGGGTTGCAGCATTTCTTTTGCCACCCATAGGGAGCTCAGACAATTCTTAAACAGGACTGTCACTGCACCCTGAGTGAAATAACGTCCACGTTATTTCACAGCCATTTTACACTGCACTTAAGTAACTTATAAGTCACCTATATGTCTAACCCTCACTTAGTGAAGGTTAGGTGCAAAGTTACTTAGTGTGAGGGCACCTTGGCACTGGCCAAGGTGCCCCACATTGTTCAGGGCAATTTCCCCGGACTTTGTGAGTGCGGGGAGGCCATTACACACGTGCACTACATATAGGTCAATACCTATATGTAGCGTCACCATGGTAACTCCGAACATGGCCATGTAACATGTCTAGGATCATGGAATTGTCACCCCAATACCATTCTGGTATTGGGGGGACAATTCTATGCATCCCCGGGGCTCCAGCACAGAGCCTGCGTACTGCCAAACTAACTCTCTGGGGTTTTCTCTGCAGCTACTGCTGCTGCCAACCCTCAGACAGGTTTCTGCCCCCCTTGGGCCTGGGAAGCCTAGTCCCAGGAAGGCAGAACAAAGGATTTCCTCTGAGAGAGGGTGTTACACCCTCTCCCTTTGGAAATAGGTGTGAAGGGCCTGAGAGGAGTAGCCTCTCCAGGCCTCTGGAAATGCTTTGAACGGCACAGATGGTGCCCTCCTTGCATAAACCAGTCTACACCGGTTCAGGGATCCCCAGTCCCTGCTCTGGCGCAAAACTGGACAAAGGAAAGGGGAGTGACCACTCCCCTGACCAGTACCTCCCAGGGGAGGTGCCCAGAGCTCCTCCAGTGTGTCCCAGACCTCTGCCATCTTGGATTCAGAGGTGTTGGGGGCACACTGGACTGCTGTGAGTGGCCAGTGCCAGCAGGTGACGTCAGAGACCCCCTCAGATAAGCTCTTACCTCTCTTGGTAGCCAATCCTCCTTTCTCTGTAGCCATACCTCCTTTTCTGGCTATTTAGGGTCTCTCCTCTGGGGTATTCTTCAGATAACAAATGCAAGAGCTCACCAGAGTTCCTCTGCACGTCCCTCTTCGACTTCTGCCAAGGATCGACCGCTGACTGCTCCAGGACGCCTGCAAAACCGCAACAAAGTAGCAAGATGACTACCAGCAACATTGTAGCGCCTCATCCTGCCGGCTTTCTCAACTGTTTCCTGGTGGTGCATGCTCTGGGGGCTGTCTGCCTTCACCCTGCACTGGAAGCCAAGAAGAAATCTCCTGTGGGTCGACGGAATCTTCCCCCTGCTAACGCAGGCACCAAAAGACTGCATCACTGGTCCTCTGGGTCCCCTCTCATCCTGACAAGCGTGGTCCCTGGAACACAGGAGCTAGATCCAAGTGACCCCCACAGTCCAGTGATCCTTCAGTCCAAGTTTGGTGGAGGTAAGTCCTTGCCTCCCCACGCTAGACTGCAAATCTGTGTACTACGTGATTTGCAGCTGCTCCGGCTTCTGTGCACTTCTTCACGGATCCCTTTGTGCACAGCCTAGTCTGGATCCCCAGCACTCCATCCTGCAGTGCTCAACCCTCTGAGTTGGACTCCGACGTCGTGGGACCCTCCTTTGTGGCTCTGAGTCGACCGCTGTCCTCAGATCTTCCAAGTGTCTGCTCCGGTACTTCTGCAGGTGCTGCTGCTTCTATCAGGGCTCTCTGAGTTGCTGAGCGCTCCCTCTGACTCCTCCTCCAAGGAGCAACATCCTGGTCCTTTCTGGTCCCTAGCAGCACCCAAAAACCTCTACTGCGACCCTTGCAGCTAGCAAGGCTTGCTTGCAGTATTTCTGTGTGGAAACACTTCTGCAACATCTAGCACACCGTGGGACATCTTCCATCCAAAGAAGAAGTTCCTAGTTCTTAGATGATATTGCTGTCTTTAGCTCAACCTGGGATGATCACCTGGTCCACCTATGGAAAGTTTTGGAGGCCCTGCAAATGGCAGGCCTCACTATCAAGGCCTCAAAGTGCCAGATAGGGCAGGGGAAAGTGTTTTATCTGGGCCACCTGGTTGGTGGAGAACAAATTGCACCACTACAGGGGAAAATCCAAACTATCATGGATTGGATGCCCCCTACAACACAGACCCAGGTGAGAGCCTTTTTGGGCCTCACAAGGTACTAGAGGAGATTCATCAAGTAATATGGCTCCACAGCAGCCACTCTTAATGATCTCACTAGCAAGAAAATGCCTAAGAAGGTGTTATGGACAGCCAGCAGTCAGAAAGCTTTTGAGGAGCTCAAACAGGCCATGTGCTCTGCACCTGTCCTAAAAAGCCCATGTTACTCCAAGAAATTAATTGTTCAAACTGATGCATCTGAATTAGGGGTAGGGGCAGTACTATCACAACTGACTTCTGAGGGCCAGGATCAACCAGTTGCTTTTATCAGCAGAAGATTGACCCCTAGAGAAAAGCCTGGAATAGAGAGGGAGGCCTTTGCTGTGGTCTGGGCACTGAAAAAGTTGAGACCATACCTGTTTGGGGCTCACTTTATTGTTCAGACAAACCACAAACCTCTAATTTGGCTAAAGCAAATGAAAGGTGAAAACCCTAAATTGTTGAGGTGGTCCATATCTCGACAGGGAATGGACTATACAGTGGAACATAGACCTGGGAGTACCCACTCCAATGCAGATGGACTCTCCAGATATTTCCACTTAGACAATAAAGACTCATCTGGACAAGGCTAGTCTTATTGTCCTTCGTTTAAACGGGGGGGGGTGTAGGAAAGTACCATCTTGCCTGGCATGTTACCCCCATTTTCACTGTATGTATGTTTGTTTTTGACCTTATGTCACTGGGATCCTGCTAGGCAGGACCCCAGTGCTCATAGTGTATGCCCTGTATGTGTTCCCTGTATGGTGCCTAACAGTATCACTGAGGCTCTGCTAACCAGAACCTCAGTGTTTATGCTCTCTCTGCTTTCTAAATTTGTCACTGCAGGCTAGTGACTAAATTTAACAATTCTCATTGGCACACTGGTACACTCATATAATCCCCTTGTATATGGTACTTAGGTACCCAGGGTATTGGGGTTCCAGGAGATCCCTATGGGCTGCAGCATTTCTTTTGCCACCCATAGGGAGCACAGACAATTCTTACACAGGCCTGCCACTGCAGCCTGAGTGAAATAACGTCCACGTTATTTCACAGCCATTTTTCACTGCACATAAGTAACTTATAAGTCACCTTTATGTCTAACCCTCACTTGGTCAAGGTTGGGTGCCCTGTTACTTAGTGTATGGGCACCCTGGCACTAGCCAAGGTGCCCCAACATTGTCCAGGGCAAATTCCCCGAACTTTGTGAGTGCGGGATGCCATGTAACATGTCTAAGATCATGGAATTGTCACCCCAATACCATTCTGGTATTGGGGGGACAATTTCATGATCCCCCGGGTCTCTAGCACGGAACCCGGGTGCTGCCAAACTGCCTTTCCGGGGTTTCCACTGCAGCTGCTGCCAACCCCTCAGACAGGATTCTGCCCTCCTGGGGTCTGGGCAGCCCCGGCCCAGGAAGGCAGAACAAAGGATTTCCTCTGAGAGAGGGTGTTACACTCTCTCTCCCTTTGGAAATAGGTGTGAAGGGCTGGGGAGGAGTAGCCTCCCCCAGCCTCTGTAAATGCTTTGATGGGTACAGATGGTGCCCATCTCTGCATAAGCCAGTCTACACCGGTTCAGGCATCCCCCAGCCCTGCTCTGGCGCGAAACTGGACAAAGGAAAGGGGAGTGACCACTCCTCTGACCAGTACATCCCAGGGGAGGTGCCCAGAGCTCCTCCAGTGTGTCTCAGACCTCTGCCATCTTGCATTCAGGGGTGTTGGGGGCACACTGGACTTCTCTGAGTGGCCAGTGCCAGCAGGTGACGTCAGAGACCCCGTCTAATAGGCTCTTACCTCTCTTGGTTGCCAATCCTCCTTTCTTGGTAGCCAAACCTCCTTTTATGGCTATTTAGGGTCTCTCCTCTGGGGTATTCTTCAGATAACGAATGCAAGAGCTCACCAGAGTTCCTCTGCACTTCCCTCTTCGACTTCTGCCAAGGATCGACCGCTGACTGCTCCAGGACACCTGCAAAACCGCAACAAAGTAGCAAGACAACTACCAGCAAGATTGTAGCGCCTCATCCTGCCAGCTTTCTCGACTGTTTCCTGGAGGTGCATGCTCTAGGGGCTGTCTGCCTTCACCATGCACTGAAAGCCAAGAAGAAATCTCCCGTGGGTCGACGGAATCTTCCCCCTGCTAACGCAGGCACCAAAAGACTGCATCACCGGTCCTCTGGGTCCCCTCTCATCCTGAGGAGCATGGTCCATGGAACACAGGAACTAGATCCAAAGGACTCATCAGCTAACACAGCTGTACTCCCTGAGGTAGAAGTACCTCTCTGTGGGATAACTAATATTGGTGAGAAAAAGTGCATCATTTTAGTTAACATAGAGCATTCCTCCATCTCTCCCAGAGAAACTTTAGTGCAGCAACCCTGCACTACCTCACAACACTTAGGACAGCAGCCCTGCCCTAGTGTGGAGCTCATAGGACAACATCCCTGCCCTGCTCCAACTCAAGAGAAACAGCAGCCCTGTTTTCTCTTATAGCCATATGGCTTTATTGAGACAGCATCCCTGTCTGGCATTCTCATCACCTGATATAGGTCCAGTGGAAAATTCCCACTACTCTAAACTTAACATACTAATAGGAACTCTGAGAATATAACTTCACATTGTTGGCTAGCTAAAAAACTTCAAACAGGGTGGTTTACATCCCCACAGGGAAGTAACCATATAGTGGATGATAAAGGGAGTAGCCAATCTATTGCAGAACTACTCTCCAATTATCACCACTTAGACCATAAAGACTCAACTGGCCAAGGTTAGCCTTATTGTCCTTTGGTTGGGGGTGGGGTGTTTAGGAAGGTAGCCTCTTTCTAGCCTTGTTACCCCCACTTTTGGCCTGTTTGTGAGTATATGTCAGGGTGTTTTTACTGTCTCACTGGGATCCTGCTAACCAGGGCCCAGTGCTCATAGTGAAAACCCTATGTTGTCAGTATGTTTGATATGTGTCACTGGGATCCTGCTAGCCAGGACCCCAGTGCTCATAGGTTTGTGGCCTTTATGTGTTCCCTGTGTAGTGCCTAACTGTATCACTGAGGCTCTGCTAACCAGAACCTCAGTGTTTATGCTCTCTCTGCTTTTAAAATTGTCACTGCAGGCTAGTGACTAATTTTACCAATTCGGATTGGCACACTGGAACACCTTTATAATTCCCTTGTATATGGTACCTAGTTACCCAGGGTATTGGGGTTCCAGGACATCCCTATGGGCTGCAGCATTTCTTTTGCCACCCATAGGGAGCTCAGACAATTCTTACACAGGACTGCCACTGCAGCCTGAGTGAAATAACGTCCACGTTATTCCACAGCCATTTTACACTGCACTTAAATAACTTATAAGTCATCTATATGTCTAACCCTCACTTAGTGAAGGTTAGGTGCAAAGTTACTTAGTGTGAGGGCACCCTGGCACTAGCCAAGGTGCCCCCACATTGTTCTGGGCAATTTCCCCGGACTTTGTGAGTGCGGGGACACCATTACACGCATGCACTACATATAGATCAATACCTATATGTAGCGTCACCATGGTAACTCTGAACATGGCCATGTAACATGTCTAGGATCATGGAATTGTCACCCCAATACCATTCTGGTTTTGAGGGACAATTCCATGCTTCCCTGGGGCTCCAGCATAGAGCCCGGGTACTGCCAAACTAACTCCCTGCCCAGAGCTCCTCCATTGTGTCCCAGACCTCTGCCATCTTGGATGCAGAGGTGTGAGGGCACAATGGACACCTCTGAGTGGCCAGTGCCAGCAGGTGACGTTAGAGATCCCTCCTGATAGGTGCTTACCTTTCTCTGTAGCCAATCCTCCTCTGAGGGCTATTTAGGGTCTCTCATGTGGGTATCTCATCAGATAACGAATGGAAGAGCTCACCAGAGTTCCTTTGCACTTCTCTCTTCGACTTCTGCCAAGGATCGGACGCTGACTGCTCCAGGACGCCTGCAAAACCGCAACAAAGTAGCAAGAAGACTACCAGCAACATTGTAGCATCTCATCCTTATGGCTTTCTCGACTGTTTCCTGGTGGTACATGCTCTGAGGGCTGCCTGCCTTCACCCTGCACTGGAAGCCAAGAAGAAATCTCCAGTGGTTGACAGAAACTTCCCCCTGCCAACGCATGCACCAAACTTCTGCATCACCGGTCCTCTGGGTCCCCTCTTGTCTTGACGAGCGTGGTCCCTGGAACACAGGAGCTGGATCCAAGTGTCCCGACAGTCCAGTAGCCCTTCTGTCCAAATTTGGTGGAGGTAAGTCCTTGCCTCCCCACGTCAGACAGTAATCCTGTGTACTGCGTGAACAGCACCTGCTAGGGCTTCTATGCACGTTTGCAAGACTTCCTTCATGCACAGCCTAGCCCAGGTCCCCAGCACTCCGTCCTGCATTGCCCAACTCGCTGAGTTGGGCTCTGACTTCGTGGGACCCTTTTTTGTTGTGCTCAGATCATCTGAACGCCTGTTGAGGTGCTTCTGCGGGTGCTGCCTGCTTCCCCGTGGGCTCTCCATGTTGCTGAGTGCCCCCTCTGTCCCCTCCTCCAAGGGGCGACCTCCTGGTCCTTCCTGGGTCCTGGCAGCACCCAAAATCCTCAACCGCGACTCTTGCAGCTAGCAAGGCTTGTTTGCGGTCTTTCTGCGTGGAAACAACTCTGCATCCTCCAGCACGCTTTGGGACATACTCTGACCAAAGGAGAAGTTCCTGGCCCCTTCCATTGTTGCAGAATCTTCAGCTTCTTCTACCCGGAGGCAGCCTTCTTGCACCTTCATCCGGGGTTTCCTGGGCTCCTGCCCCCCCTGGACACTATCGCGACTCTTGGACTTGGTCCCCTTGCATTGCAGGTCCTCAGGCCCAGGAATCCGTCTTCAGTGCTTTGCTGGTGTTTGTGGTTCTTGCAGAATCCTCCTATCACGACTATTGTGTCCTTTTGGGGTAGTAGGGGAACTTTACTCCTACTTTTCAGGGTCTTGGAGTGGGGTATCTTGGACACCCTGACTGTTTTCTTACAGTCCCAGCGACCCTCTACAAGCTCCCATAGGTCTGGGGTCCATTCGTGATTCGCATTCCACTTTTGGAGTATATGGTCTGTGTTGCCCCTAGACCTATGTTCACCTATTGCATCCTATTGTAATTCTACACTGTTTGCATTACTTTTCTTACTATTACTTACCTGTTTTGGGTTTGTGTACATATAACTTGTGTATATTACCTACCTTCTAACTGAGGGTACTCACTGAGATACTAATGGCATATTGTCATAAAAATAAAGTACCTTTATTTTTAGTAACTCTGAGTATTGTGTTTTCTTATGATATTGTGCTATCTGATATAAGTGGTATAGTAGAAGCTTTGCATGTCTCCTAGTTCAGCCTAAGCTGCTCTGTTATAGCTACCTCTATCAGCCTAAGCTGCTATAAAACTACTAATCTACTAATAAGGGATAACTGGACCTGGCACAAGGTGTAAGTACCACAAGGTACCCACTATAAGCCAGGCCAGCCTCCTACAATGAGGTGTTGCAGTATGCGAAGTACTGTAGTGACGTAGTGATAAAATTGAGTTGAAGCAGAAAAAGCTGAAAGAAAAGGTGATGGTGATGCAGAATAAAGCTGCTCATACAGTTATGCAAGGGAATTTCCCACAAACGTTACCACAGCCTCAGCAGGGAAACATGATGTTTCAACCCCAGATGAGAGGTAGAGGTCGGGGAGGTAATGTGAATCGTGGTCTAGACTTAGGTACTGTATTGGTTCAGAATGATATACAGGGAATGAAGAAATTATTGCCATGTCATGTTTGTGGAGCTGTGGGACATTGGAAACAGGAGTATCCGATGATGGTGCAGGAAGGTGTTGTTCAGCAAAGTAATTACATCAATTCATTCCAGAACATGAGGGGACTGAGAGTGAGAGGTCCTAACCCATATTTACAAAAAATCATGTGAACCAAGTGCAGAATTTTCAACCCATGCAGCAGGTGCAAATGCCGTGTGCACAAATGACACAGTTGCAGCCAGTGGAGCAGCAGGTTCCTATGATACCTAGACAGCAAATTAAGATACCTCAAGCCCCAATGGAACAGCAACAAATGATGCTCTCAACAGGTTTGAAGCTTAACCAAATAACACAGTGCACCAATTCCTGTTACCTAGTGATAGTGAAATAAACAATGAGTGGATGAGCGAAAGTTCAGATGAGGAGCCATGTATGCTTGTGATCTTCCTTAGAAGTAGATCAGAGAGGTCCCTATGTGAAAGGAAAGGTCATGGGTCACAGAGTTTCATTCTTGATTGACACAGGAGCTTCATGCTCTACAGTGAGAAGTGCAGAAGTTACAAACTTGTCTCTTTCAGGAAAAACAGTTCAGATAGGAGGAGTAGCAAATCAATATTTGACTTACCCATTTACAGAACCAGTACAGAATAAAATTAGCAAATTTCAGGGACAGCACAAATTCGTAGTCTGTGATTCAAGTCCAGTATCCCTACTGGGAAGAGTCTTGCTGTGTGAAACAAAATGCTCGCTTACTTGTTCAAATTATGGAATTGAGATTCAGACAAATAGTGATGATGAAGATGACCAAGCCCCAGAGATAGAGTGTGAAACTACAATTGAGGAATATAATCTGATTAAATTGTTCCCGATGTTCACAGTGACAGAGCTTCATCCTGATCTGCGGGGAACGGTTAAGGAGAAAGTGTGGGATTTGACAGGAAAAGAAGTGGGTCTGATCAAGGGAGTTGAGCCAGATAAAGTTACTGTAAAGCTGAATGCAGTTTTTCCACAACTTCCACAGTATAACATGCCACAAGATGTCCTTGTGAAGGTTGCCCAGATCATTGCAGACTTTATGAAACAAGGGGTTTTGAAGGAAGTATTGAGTAGCCCATGTAATTCACTGATAATGGGATTGAAAAAGCCCTGTGGGAAAGTTCGAATTGTCCAGGATTTGAGAGAAATAAAAGAGATTGTGGTCAAATGTTGTTCCGTGGTGCCAAATCCAGCTGTGATAATGTTTCAGATGCTGAATGGTTCACTGTCATTGATCTGCCACAAGCTTACTTTTCTGTGCCTCTTAATGAGGACAGCCAATTTCTCTTTTGTTTCAAGTTTTTAGACGAGTTTACTGTTAGTGCAGAATTCCTCAATGGTTTTCAGAGTCACCTTCCATATTCAAAAAGATCTTGAAGAAGAATTTGGAGTAGATGGAATTACCTTTCCAATCGACCTTGGTATAGTACATTGACGACTTGCTCATACCATCCAGAACAAGGGACGAGTGTAAGTATGACTCGATTTCCCTGTGGAACCATTTGGGAAAGAATGGTCATAAAGTGTCCCCGCTGAAATTGCAGTATTGTCAGAAAGAGGTGAAATATTTGGGTCACCTGATTGAGAAAGGATCAAGGAGAATATCCAGACAAAGGGTTACGACCATATTGCAAATGAATCCCCGATCACACAGAGATGTCAGAATATTCTTAAGGATGGTAGGCTACTGTCGCCAATGGATTCCTACTTTTTCAGTCATTTCAAGACCATTGTAGAAGCTGACTCATAAGGAAGTCACTGATCCCATAGTGTTAGACCAGGCTGAAATGAAAGTGTTCACTGAATTGAGAGGGAGTCTGTGCAAGGCTCCGGCTTTGGGTATGCCTGACTACACGAAACCTTTCACATTGTTTTGCCATGAGTGTGATGCATATTCTTTGTCTGTCTTGACGCAGTTCCATGGAGGTGTAAACAGTCCAGTAGCATATTTTTCAGCTACTTTGGACCCAGTTGCAGCAGCCTTACCAGGTTGTTTGCGTGCAGTTGCAGCGGTTGGCCAAATCCTTACACAGTGTGAGGGCACTGTGATGGGTTATCCTTTGACTATAATGGTCCCTGACTCGATTGAACTCTTGCTTACAAGGATGAAAACCCAATATTTGACACATGCAAGATTGACCAGATATGAAACGAGTATTCTAGGGTCACCAAATGTGTCATTGAAAAGATGTACAGTGCTGAACCAGGCAGCCTTACTTTCTAATGAGAATGTTGAAATTGAAAAGATGGAAGACATTGAGCATGATTGTCTTGAAATAACTGACTTGTGCATAAAACCAAGACATGACATTAGAGATACCCGATTGGAAGAGAATGACCAAATTATTTTAGTTGATGGTTCTTGTCTAAGAGACAATACTGGAACACTGAGAGCAGAATATGCTCTGTGCACAATAACTGGTATTTTAGAAGCTTCTTGGCTTTGAGGAGTGTATTCTGCCCAAGTAGCCGAACTGATAGCCCTTACTAGAGCATGCCATGTTTCTGCTCAGCTGAAAGTTAAGATCTATACGGATAGCCAGTATGGATTTGGAATAGTCCATGATTTTGGCCAGTTGTGGTCACAGAGAGGTTACATGACCTCTTCTGGTTCACCAGTGAGAAATGGTGAGAGAATTAAAGATCTGTTACATGCTATACAAATGCCTGAAAAAATTGCCATGGTGAAATGCAGTGCACATCTGAAGTCACAGGACTTCGTGTCATTGGGAAATGGATATGCGGATCAAGTCGCAAGGTTTTGCGCATTGAACCATATATCATTTAAAGATCAGTGGCAACTGTTACCAGTGGCGGCCGGCAGCTTTGGGAGGAGGGCGGGCGGGGCACACACACAAACACACACACAGACTCATTCTTTCACACCCAGACACGCACGCACGCACGCACGCTCATCCATTAACAACACTCATTCCATTCAAACATGCACGCACGCACCAAACATTCATTTTACAAATTCACACACATTCATTCTTACACACACACACGCACGCACGCACTCACATCCATTAACAACACTCATTCCATTCAAACATGCACGCACGCACCAAACATTCATTTTACAAGATCAAACACATTAATTCTTTCACACACACACGCACGCACGCACATCCATGAACAACACTCATAACACTCAAACATGCACGCGCGCACCAAACATTCAATGTAAAACATAACACACATACATACACACACACACACACTTACCTTTAGCCTCCAGGTCCCAGAAGGGCTGAGACTGCTGCCTTCCCTCATTGGCTGACCTTAGGTCAGCCAATGAGGGAAGGCAGCAGTCCCAGCCTCGTCACAGAGTGGGATGGGGTCAGTGAGACTGCTGACCCCACCCCACTCTGTGACGAAGTGTCACTGATTGACACTCGCCCTGGTCACTTCAGGGCTTAAACCTGAAGCGCCCATGGAGAGTGTCAATGGGTGACGCTTTCCTCGTCACCCAGGGGAGGGCCTCGAGGCACCTTTGCTGGGCCGAGGAGGTCACGCCCATAGGGGTCGTGATCTCTTCAGCCCAGCAAAGTTCAGCTCAGGCAGCCAGGAGTCTGCGCAAATCGCGCATGTCTGCTCCTGGGTGCCTGACCTGAACATAAAGAGTGTCTGTCAGGCTGACCTTTGTTCAGCCTGACAGACACTCTTCATGGGGTGGGGGGGCATGGCCCCTCCGCCCTGAAGGACGGGCCGCCACTGACTGTTACCTGAAGAAGACGAAACATGATCACGTTTTGCATTGAAAGTAATTGATACCTTGGAGGAATTGAAAATGTTGCAGAATAATGCTGACAGGGAGGAAAAACGTTCATGGAGTAAAATGAAATGTGTGCAAAGACAAGATGAATTGTGGGTTTCAGAAGAGGGTCAATTGGTTTTGCCTAATAGTATGCTGTCTCAAATGTCTAGGTATTATCATGGTTAAGCACATGTTTTGGAGGGACGCCATGATTCGATTGTTCAAACATGATTGGTTCAACCCAAGGTTTAGAGAGGTTGCTGAAGCAGTTTGCCATTGTTGTGTCATTTGCCAGCAAATGAATGCAGGGAAAGGGACCGTGTTTAATTTGAGCCACATTGGAAGAGAAGGAGGTCCATTCAGCAGAATGCAGATGTATTTTATTGAGATGCCTGTGTGTGGAGGTTTAAGATATGTGTTGGTGATTGTGCGCATTTTTAGTCACTGGATTGAAGCTTACCCCACACGAAGGAATGACAGTCTCACAGTAGCAAAACAACTGCTTAGGGAACTGATACCATGTATTGGGTTTCCGATCTCTTTAGAATCAGACAGGGGAAGTCACTTCAGCAATGAAGTAATTAAATTACTGTGTGCAGCATTGAACATTGAGCAGAAGTTGCATTTTAGGTACCACCCTGAAGCATCAGGACTAGTGGAGCAAATTAATGGTACCTTGAAGTCAAGAGATACAAAGATGTGTGCGTTCACAAATTTGAAATGGCCTGACGCATTGCCTTTAGTTTTGATGACAATGAGGAATACACCCGACAGGAAGACAGGATTGTCACTGCATGAGATCCTTATGGCCCGAGCCATGAGGTTGCCAGCGGTGCCTGCAAATGCACTCGTCAACATTACAGATGATATGGTGTTGGACTACTGCAAAGGTCTGGCTAATGTGGTTCACTCCTTGTCTCAGCAGGTGGAGGCTACCACACTGCCACCGATACATGACACAGGGCACAACCTGAGAGCCGGTGACTGGGTTGTGGTCCGGAAACACATGAGGAAAACGTGTTTGGAACCTCGTTGGAAAGGACCTTTCCAGGTAGTTCTGACAACTACCACAGCTGTGAAGTGCGCTGGAGTTCCGAATTTAATGCATGCCAGTCACACAAAGAAAGTGGTATGCCTGACTGATGAGGAAGCTGAGTTGCTGAGAGTACCAACAACAATAGAGCAAGTCTCAGGACCGGAAAGAGAACAAAGAGGAACTGAGACTGGATCTGAGCCTGTTGAGGACGATTCAGTCACTGCTGTGAGAAACGAAAGAGAAGACCCCCAGGAGGGTGACAGAGAGCCTCAATTGAGGCAGCAGGAGAGCCTGGTCAGAGGAGGGTGTTCCCAGAAGCAGACGATTTTGAGAGACAAACAGAGAAATTGCCAGACCCCAAGGGGGAAGGAGTTGAGGCGAATCAAAGTCACAGTGATGTGACTCCTCCTGAACCAGTTGCAGGTCCGTCAAGAGAAAACACCATAGAACAAGGAGAAGTTGCAAGTTCAAATCTGAAAAGAACATTGACTAAGGGTCCACTAAAAGGAGATAAGTGACAAGAGTCGCAAGAAAAGAGAAAGGAAGTAGTTGTTGAAACAACAATTGAAGAGGAAGTGGATATGACAAGGAAAGAAGATTTAAGTGAAGCAGAACTGAATGGCGATCGAAAGTTGAAAAGAAAGAGAATAGCAAGTCGGAGATACGCAGGTCCTGAATGGGCGTATGCAACTACAAGTTAATGACAGCAAGAATTTTGGTCTTTTTGTCTTGAGAGCGACATTCCGGGTCAATATTTTGCCACTTGAAGGAAACTGATGAATACTACTGTTGAAACAATCTGAGAGAAATTTTTTGAGAAAGAGAGTTGACCGTGAAAGACATTGACAACCTCATTTGACCTTTGAAACCTGATTTTGACAAGCTGCTTACCGATTTTGACAACGGATCCTCGAAGTGAAATTGAGAGCTGTGGATAACTGCTGAAAGAAGATTTTTGTTCTGATTTTGCTGCAGTTTTTTCTAACTTTTCTCCTGCTTTCTGATTCTTTACAGATCATGAGTGACATTAGCCAGCAGGGTACAAATACTAGGCGCTGTAAATATATGAGTATCGGTTTGGCAATTATGTGTGGGATATTGTTTGTGGTATTGATTGTGGGTATGTCCGTTCTTGATAAGAGTGGAGCCAACCGTACTTCTGCTTTTGAGACAACTAATGTACTAACGGCAATAGAGACGTTTAGGTTAGATGAGAAGTATTTGCATGAGGGTACTAATGCGCAAGGAGAACTTTCTTCTAATGTCTTCTATCGCTTGCTGAGTGAGTATGTTGAGATGATGGATGCGAGGAATTGTTATGTGTGTACGCAGATTCCTTCATCAGTGGAGGAAGGAGTTACTTATCATAGTTTGCCTTTAACATACAGTATATGTTGTAGTCTGCTACTAACAAGATTTTATAACCACGAGTATATTCAGTATTTTCACTCCAATTATGATGTGGTGTTTTTGTTTGTCCCTATGATTAGGTATTGGAGTAGAGTAGCTAAGGATGATGACATAGTAATAGTTAGAGGTTTCTTTGAGCCTACATTGACATCTGGCACAGCTTACGCACACCACAATAATCTGACATGCTTGCTTACAACTTTAGAGAAGAGCTTTTTAGATCACACAGATGACAGGAGAAAGGTAATGAAGGAGAAGTTAGAAAAAGGCTTAGAGAAAAGGGCTTACGGGAATGATTATGCTAATAGTGCAATTAAAACACAAGTTAAATTAGCTTTGCATGCGCAACACGTAGGGAAACTTTGGATATGTATGCCTAAATCATGTACTGACACCTTGTTTGTGGGAACGAGTGAATGTAGACATGTATTTTTGTTTCAGAGTAAATGGACGTTTATGTTGTATGAACAGGACCCGACAATTCCTGGGATCTATTACATCTGTGGTCCTAATGCTTATTACCGTCTTCCAAGAGGATGGTATGGGACATGTAACTTGGGAATAGTTTTCCCAAAGATTTTTCAAATGAATGATTTGAAGACGTTTCCGACTGAATTACTTCACATGAGACAGAGGAGGGAGTGTCCTTCTGGTACAGTGAGAGACATATTTCGAGCAATGATTCCTTCAGTATCCTCATATGCACCCATCTTATGAAATATGTCCTCACTGGGATGCCATTACAACAGAGTTGACTCTGCACACATGTGCCTGATGTTGTACATGATACATAGTGTCTGTGTGTATAACTTACGTATTGCACATCCATTAATACAGTAACAACCTGTGCTGCACGTGTCTGTGTGCCCCTCATATGTGTTCTTTCCTCCCTCATAGGTACAGACCCATGTGGCAAGGCAGGGACCCATATGTGTACAGACCTCTTCTTGATTTGGAAACCATGGATGAACGTCACATCATTGTCACCTACAGACTCAATCGTGCAACAATCCATGACCTATGTGCCTTACTGGATCCTGTACTTAGACCGGCTAATTGGAATTAGCATGCCATCCCTACTGAAGTGCAAGTGCTATCTGTACTCCATTTTTTGGCTACGGGCTCATTTCAGGTGACAGTGGACATGGGTGCAGGGTTGTCACAGCCAATGTTTAGCCTCATCCTGTCCAAATTCCTGGATGCATTCGTCCAACATCTGCAGACATTTGTCCAGTTTCCCCAAAGGGCTGAACTCCCTGCCATCAAGTCTGGATTTTATGCCTTTCCTAACATCCCCCATGTGATAGGTGCCAATGATGGAACCCACATGGCTCTCATACCCCCAAGAGTGAATTAACAGGTGTACAGGAATCGAAAGAACGTCCACTCCATGAACATACAATTGGTGTGTACTGCTGACAAGTACATATCACATGGAAATGCCTGGTTTCCTGGATCAGTCCATGATTCCTTTGTCCTGAGGAACAGCAGTGTCCCACAATTGATGGGACAACTACAAGGGGACAGAGGATGGCTCATAGGTGAGTGTGTATGACACTGGATCAGTACATAACTGACAACAAGCCTGTATGCAAGTAATGGCAGTTTGTTAAAGTGCTCTTTCGCCCACTTTTTCAGGTGATTCTGGCTACCCCAACTTGCAATGGCCCCTTACACCTGTGAGGAATCCCAGGACAGATGCAGAGAGGAATTATAATGAGGCCCATGGACGTACAAGGAGGGTGATTGAGTGTGCTATAGGTCACCTGAAGGCTAGATTTCCTTGCCTCCATCTGTCTGGGGGATCCCTGAGCTATGGCCCTGAGAAGGTGTGTAAACTAGTGGTGGCCTGCTGCGTGCTGCACAACTTGGCTGTGAGGAAAGCTATCCCCCTCTAGAGGAGAAGGGTGCTGTCCAACCAGACCTGCAACCTCTGAGAGGGGATGAGAGTAATGGTGAGGATGAAGATGGGGAAGATATCAACTCCAGGAACCAGCTGGTCCGCCTATACTTCCAATGACTATGAGGTTCTGTTCACTGATGCTGTTGTCTTCACTGCATGGTGTCAGTCTGACTCATGTGATTGGTGATGTGGTGTCTGTAGTCATTGACACTGTTAACTGAAGACCAAAGAGGCATGTCACAGGGAACCCAAATTTGTGTACCTTGTGACATATTTCAGACACTACAGTGCGTGGGATTCCCTTCCTGCAATAAAGGTATGAATATGAAATTGACTGGCTAATGCATACGCACTCACAATTGTATACTCATAATGACAGAGGACATACGATTTAGTGTAGATGTGTTTTATTAAGTGTCATAAATTTGTTAGTTCGCTGTACAGTGATATGGAGTGGGCTCTTGGTGCATATCCATACTCTGATGCATGGGCTCAGCTGTTGGTCGCAGTGGGTATTGGCCCATTTGTCCCTTGGTAGTTGGTGTGTTGATAGTGCAGAGTCACTTCTTAGAGGGGCCTTTGCCTTGGCAGGTGTTCCAATACCATATCTGGGTCTGAGGGCACGTTTGAGTGACTGGTGCTGGGCTGCAGGGTTAGGGGTGCTGGTCTCCTGTGTGTCCTGTGACAGTGCCACCAGTCCAGTAACTGCTGCAGATATAAATGGCAGGGCAGTGTCCTGGCTAGTGGTAGGGGCTTGCAGGTGGGGGGAGGTCTCAGACTGGCTAGGGTAGTGGTGCTGCAGTACCCCTGCAATGGTGGCCATGGTGGCATTGAGTTGTTTTCATTGCTCCATGGACTCTTGGTGTTGTGCTATCTGTAGCCTTTGACTCTGCACCAGGGTGGCCAGGATCTGCCCCATCCTGTCCTGGGTATGGTGGTATGCTCTGAGGACCTCAGAGATCACCTCCTGGGCTGCAACATGCATCCTTTGGCCTCCCTCTTGGGCCTCTGATGCCCTCCCACTGGCCCTTGCCCCCGGTGCCTGTGTCCCCTGCACAGATCTGGCAGTTCCACTTGCACTGGGGCCATCATTGTCCTGCCTGTTTGTGGGTGGAGACTCTGGCCTCTGTACATGTGGTCTGCCAGTCTGTGCCCAGGAGACACTGGTGTGGGGTCGTTGTTTGGGCAGAGCTGATGGTGTTGGCTGGGTGGTAGGGCTGTCAGTGGTTTCCTGGGTGGGGCTGCTGGAGGGAGACAGTCCAGGACTGTGTGATGGGCCAGGGTATTCCTCACTGTCCATACATCCCTCTCCAGTCTCCTGAGTGGGGCCTCTGTCTCCATGTAGGCCACTGGCACTCCTTGGCCTTACCGTCCGGGTGGCATGGGCAGTGGTGCATGTGGGGGGAATGGACATGTATGTTACCTGTACTAATTCGGAAATGGATGCACAGCTCTGCCCTATTTTGTGCTTTTATTTCCTGTGTCAGGCCATGCAGGGTCCTTTTGTGGAATTATCATTTCATTTGACGTGGGGGGTGGAGGTGCATTGTGGGTACTGTACTGCCAATGTGAATCCTTGCAGGGGTAGGTGACTGTGCACAGAGGGAGGGATGTGGGACTGTTTGTGGGTTTGTGGCCATGCAGGGTGACTGGATGTGGGTGCTGTGGCCTGGGTGGGGATGTGGTCCTGGTGGTAGTGGGAGGGGTGGGGTGGGGTGGTACATGCATAACAGGTGTGGTGGATATGAGGTAATTGTAGTCGACTTACCTGAGTCCAGTCCTCCAGTGAGTCCAGTGAGGCCCTCTGTGTGCAGGATAGACAGTACCTTCTCCTCCCAGTCGGTATAGTCGGGGTTTGTAGGTGGGGGTCTTCTGTACCGCAATGTTGTGCCTGGATGCCATAGATCTCACCTTGGCGCGCAGGTTGTTCCATCTCTTGCGGATGTCGTCCCTTGTACGTGGATAGTTTCCCACTGCGTTGACCTTGTTGACAATCGTCTCCCATAACTCCACCTTCCTGGTGATGGTTGTCTGCTGCACCTGTGCACCGAAAAGTTGTGGCTCGACCTTTAGTATTTCGTCCACCATGGTCCTTAGCTCCCTATCTGTGAAGCATGGGTACCTAGGGGGTGCCGTGGTGTGTGTTATGGGTGTGGTGTTATGGGTGTATTGGTGAGGGTGCTGTTGTGTATTTGTGTGTGTGACTTTTTTTATGTTGTGTTCAGTGTATGTGTGTAGTGTTGTCAGTCCCATTTGTGTAATTGGCGTTGCAAAGGATTGTTGGGGTGTGTATGTGAGTGTTTTATAGTGTTGTGGATGTGTGTCATGTGTGTGGGTTTCAGACTTGTCAATGTGTGCGTTTCTTGTTGTTGGTTCCCATTGCTGACCTTGGCAGTCTGTACCGCCAATGGTAGTTCGACATCCACTAGCTGACCCGGTGATTTGTGCATCATTATTTGGAGGGCGGAGGATTTGTCTGCATGGCGGTGGCGGGGTGAGGTGTACAGCCTTTCCACCATCATAGGCCCTGGCGGTGGCTGGAGGTTGCAGGATTTTTGGAGGTTTTAGATTTTGGCATCATTATACGGCGGTGTGCTGTTCACCGCAACTGGCGGTCTTCTGTTCACCGTCGCCACAGTGGTCGGCAGTGATTGCCGCCATGTTCATAATGAGGGCCTTAATTACTAATCTGACTAATGAAAGTGCTGATTTGAAAGAATTAAAAGAACCAGGTGTTTGGGAAAAGGTTGGCATAGATTTTGCTTCAGTGGGAAATTGGCTCAGCAACATTTGGAATGGAATTCTATTGAAAATTTTGCAGGGGATATTAATTATTGTGGTTTGCCTAACTGGAATATGGGGAATGTGTAAATTGTGTAAAAGGATTAAATTGAAAAGGTCAAAGAATTATCAGAAAAGGGAAGAAAAGAAAAGGGAAAATTGTTTAGGGAAAATTTGAAAAGGGAACAAAAGTGTGAAGAGATTGAATTGCCAGAATTTTAGCTGATGCAAAAATGTGTGAGTGTTAGTGTGATGACACATTTAGTCACCAGAGGAGGGATTGCTAGCGCAGGTGTTGCACTAAAAATTAATAAAGAAAATTCATGTATTACGAGTAATGGATTTGTGTAGAAAATGTAATAACGTAGAAAAATAATGCACCCATTTGAAAATGTGATCACGATGATTGGCAGCCAATGTTCATGAAGTGTACTTATTAATAGTTTATTAATATGAAATGTTGAGTATATGTTTGACTAATGTAGTAATATGTCATATTAAGAGCTATGCATTGTGTATTAGCTTTATTATTTGTAGGCCTTATCTTAGCTGAGGTCTTGGCCTAGTTGCCAGGCCTCATGGCAAGATGTATTTCTTAACATTTAATAAATGGCTGTCCTAGGGAATTAAACTGTGATTTTCCATTGTATTGTGTAAATGTGCTCGTAGCTAAAAGTCTTTCTCATGAGAATTGACTGCCAGAAGATGCTGTTCTTGCTAAATGTTACATTATGAGTGTAATGTGTGCGAGACTGACTTTCCCAGGAGGAGAACAATGAAGACACTGACTGGAATGTAAGCTGCAACAATATTGTTAATGAGAAACTGGATGATGAGAACATCGCAGGAGAAACCAATCAGTGACATGGAATGGAGGAGTGGTAAAATTCATAGATTTTAAGTTTTAGTTTTATTGGACAAAGTGGGAACATGCGATCCCTTGACCAATAGGGAATTGGGAAGTAGTTTTAGGGAATTTAACTTAACAGGATTGCACCAAGGGAAGACAGCTCATTCTTGCCCATTTTCTGTCTTGACAAGAGACGTGCTTAACTTTAATACTTAAAGACTTTGGGCCATATTTATACTTTTTGACGCAAAACTGCGCTAACGCAGTTTTGCGTCAAAAAAATTTGCGCCGGCTAACGCCATTCTGAAGCACCATGCGGGCGCCATATTTAATCAACGACGTTAGCCGACGTTAGCCGGCGTTAGCCGCCGGTGCTGCCTGGTGTGCGTGGAAAAAAACGACGTACACCAGGCAGCGCCGGCGTAGGGGGATATGAGGCTTGGGCGTCAAGAAATGGGGCAAGTCAGGTTGAGGCAATTTTTTCGCCTCAACCCGATTTGCACCATTTTTTTTCACTCCCAACCCCCATAGAAATGACTACTGTCTTAGCAAAGACAGGAGTCATGCCCCCTTGCCCAATGGCCATGCCTAGGGGACTTCTGTCCCCTGGGCATGGTCATTGGGCATAGTGGCATGTAGGGGGGCACAAATCAGGCCCCCCTATGCCACAATTTTTTTTTTAAAAAAACACTTACCTTAATGTCCCTGGGATGGGTCCCTCCAGCCTTGGGTGTCCTCCAGGGGTGGGCAAGGGTGACAGGGGGTGTCCCTGGGGGCATGGGAGGGCACCTCTGGGCTCCTTCAGAGCCCACAGGTCCCTTAACGCCTGCCTTTTGCAGGCGCTAAAAAACGGCGCAAAAGCGGCCGTACGTCATTTTTTTTGACCCGCCCACTCCCGGGCGTGAATTTTGCCCGGGAGTATAAATCCGACGCACATGCCTCGGAGTCGATTTTTTAGACGGGAACGCCTACCTTGCATATAATTAACGCAAAGTAGGTGTCCACGCTAAAAAATGACGCTAACTCCATGGACTTTGGCGCTAGACGCGTCTAACGCCAAAGTATAAATATGGAGTTAGTTTTGCGTCGAAATTGCGTCAAAAAAAAAGACGCAATTCCGGCGCAAACGGAGTATAAATATGCCCCTTTGCGTTTCTGAACTTTGATGCTGAATCCTGATGCCTTGCTGACTGAACTGATGTCCTGATGACGAAGACTATCTTAACTTGCTTATCCATTTGAGGAGAGGTATTATTGTACCCATGTGTTAGTTATGCCTATTTGTTTTTCTCTCTAGGTACCAACCGCACTCTTTGATAGAGCCATAGTTAGATGTTTTCCAAATTTATGTTACTAAATTGTTTTGCATGAAGCCCAACATGCTAATGCTAATCTGGTGTTAGTTAAAGTTTTCTTACTCTGCTAATAGGGAAAAACAGTTGATGTTTTTTCTTTGCTGAATCAAAATGTATGTGATATTGTTTTCGCAATTGTTCTTATTAATATTTGCACTGTAACCTTAGAATGTGTTGTAGTTCAAGCTTTGATTAGATTTGTTTCTTTTGCAGATTTGGACAGCCAGTGTTGTTTCTGTATGTGTATCATTTGATTTTGAGATTAATTTACGTGACTTTAGCATGGTTAATATAGGGAAATAAATATTCTAACTTTTGCTAAAGGTGTGGTTATTCATGATTGAAGGGTCATTGTGTGTGACAATTACTGACTCTATTGATTACCAATGCTATTGATTATCATTGATTATTGAGGTTACTGATTGATTATTGATTATTGATTATTGATCTACATGTACTGGAGTTATGGTGGGATCATCTTAACTACGAGTCAAAAGGTTTATCGATCTATTCGTGTCCCCTTTTAAGTTTACTTAATAAGGTCTGACGTGCTAACAGAGGCTAATACAATTAGGTATGAACTCATAGATAAGAAGGGTCAGGAATGTTGTCTTCAAGATGCTGTTCCGGCATGTTCTCCTCAGTGCTTCTTTGAGAAAGTATTGCATGCGCGGTGCGTCATACGAAGGTGGGATTTGTTTAAATTGATCATAGTCCTCTATGGATTGTAATGCTTGTAAAGAAAAGAAGGAGCTTCGGATGACTTCGGGGTCCAGCTCTGTAGCTGTGTCTAGATATCTGGTCCAGTTATTGTCGTGTGGTTTTGTTACTGTCTCTCGCTCTCAAAGTGTACACCTACAAAACACAGGGCCTGATAAACAAAAGTACACTTACATCTTTGTGTAAGTTTACGTTTTTTCATGCTCACAAAATTGCATTTCAATGGTAGGTTTAGGAGTGAGGAGACTCAGCAGGCGGGGCTGATACTTCTCACATCAAAAAATAGGCCTGTTATATCTTTTTATGTGCAGAGTTCTCCGCCCCAGCTGAGGAGAACTCCGCGTATAAAATTTGCATACACTGTGGAACTGATTTGTGAATCAGGCCTAAAATCTATGAGTTACCCAGTAGAGAAACTAAACATATTGTACTTTTAAAAATTAAACACTGCAATCAAATAGTACTTAATGTGTTCCATATATTGGCGCTCATTTTTAGGGAGCAGAAATTATTTTGTTCATCATCCTACGCTGCCCCGAGCAAGTGAGAGGAAGGCAGAAAAAAGTAAAAATAAACAAGCATTTTCAATGCAACGGGTCTCGCATTTGTTCGAGTTAGAGCTATTAGGGTTGTAAAGCAAAAAAATGCAGCGCGATCGCGCTATGTAAAATGCAGCGCGATCACGCTGCGTGGAAAACAAACAGATAAAGTAGTCTGGACTCCAGGCTGAAAACATCGAGCCTCGTATGTTTCTGGTACTTTACCAGTGCTGTGTAGGTGGGCTAAACACTGGAAAAGGCATGACGTATGCATGTCTTTCACAAATGAAAGCAAGCGGATTTTAAAAGGCAAGCCCACGAACCAATGTAAGTGACAGATGTGGCATGGGCGTGGTTTCAAGCCCAAAGAGAGATTACAGAATGGACGGAGCACTTTGTGCTCGCCCACAAAAAGGGGGAAGAGAAACTTAGGAAAACAGTGACAAGCGTAGAGGCTGGGGTGAAAAAGAACATTTAATAATGAGATAAGGAGGCAGAACTGGCAGGGTGGTAGAAGAGGCATGAGATGTAATTAAGCCTAGAGTAGAATACAGAAACTCAGTATTTCGTAACTTTTTTTTTTAATAACACATTAAGCACTGCTAATAGTCCCATTCCTATATATATAATGTTTGTAGGAAGGTATGCTTATAGAGGGTTCTCTGCCACCTCCTTTGTTGTAAAAGACCGAATTTCAAAGCCTGAGAGGTGCCAAGAGCCCCGTTTGTTTTGTTCTGTTTGTTTGATAGTTGCGTGATGTTCTCACTTGTGATGGCGCCGGAATCAAACAAACACGGTTATTGCTAAGGAAAATACTTTAGCTTGCATCCTTTTCTTTCTGCTACTGAACGGCCCAGCTACGGAGTTCGCTGTGAGATCAGATATTAAGTGCACGCGCTCTCTTCAAACGGTACTTGGTATTGACATACACCTGCTCCACTCCCAGATCCTAGGGCCCATATTTATACTTTTTGACGCAAAACTGCGCCAACGCAGTTTTGCGTCAAAAAAAATAGCGCCGGCTAACGCCATTCTGAAGCACCATGCGGGCGCCGTATTTATTGAATGACGTTAGCCGGCGTTAGCCACCGGTGCTGTCTGGTGTGCGTTAAAAAAAAACACGTACACCAGGCAGCGCCGGCGTAGGGGGAAAATGGCATATGGGCGTCCACAAATGGTGCAAGTCAGGCTGAGGCCAAAAAATCGCCTCAACCCGATTTGCGCCATTTTTATTTTTCACTCCCAACCCCCATTGAAATGACTCCTGTCTTAGCAAAGACAGGAGTCATGCCCCCTTGCCCAATGGCCATGCCCAGGGGACTTCTGTCCCCTGGGCATGGTCATTGGGCATAGTGGCATATAGGGGGGCACAAATCAGGCCCCCCTATGCCACAAAAAAAAAATAAAAAAAAATACTTACCTGAACTTACCTTATTGTCCCTGGGATGGGTCCCTCCTGCCTTGGGTGTCCTCCTGGGGTGGGCATGGGTGACAGGGGGTGTCCCTGGGGGCATGGGGGGGCACCTCTGGGCTCATTCTGAGCCCACAGGTCCCTTAACGCCTGCCCTGACCCAGGCGTTAAAATCCGGCGCTAATGCGGGTTTTTTAGACCCGCCCACTCCCGGGCGTGATTTTTGCCTGGGAGTATAAATCCCACGCATAGCATCGGAGTCATTTTTTAAGACGGGAACGCCTACCTTGCATATCATTAACGCAAGGAAGGTGTTCACGCCAAAAAATGACGCTAACTCCATGAACTTTGGCACTAGACGCGTCTAACGCCAAAGTATAAATATGGAGTTAGTTTTGCGTCGAATTTGCGTCGAAAAAAACGATGCAAATTCGGCGCAAACAGAGTATAAATATGCCCCTAGGTACGTGACGCCCACGTCCCGTCCTCCAGACACTGTAGTTGCCAAACCAGTCCGAGCCTTACTGGTTTACTGCTTGAAAACTGGAATCATTTTTTTAAGTTACCATGACGCATTTTTTGTGTAAGGCACTTGCGAGGTGTATGGCTAAAATGTAGTGCTCCGAATGGTAATACACCAATGGCAATTCATTTTCATTTCATGCCATTGCAAGGAAAATACAAGTGGCACAATAAAATGTTATTAAGGGCACCGTAGTAATAAACGCACAGTCACACATTCATTGTTGTAGTTCAGGGGTCAAATTCCATTGTATTTATTTATAATTATAATTAATGTTAGTACGTTTGTAAATAATGAAAATCATTACAAAAATGTTGCCACTACAACTATGCAAATGTTAAAACATTAAAATTCTTCCTTAATATTAACCACGGTTCGAATTCTTCTTCCTTTGCACTGTGCTCTCCTACGTACACGTATCACTGGCAACCGTTGTATGCAAAGTTTTAAAATATTTTAGAAATAAATATTGAAGAAGACAGTGAATAGGACCTATTTATTGCGTGGCATCCCGTGCTTCTTCATTGGGTTAGACTGGTCCCAGGCCTTCAATTAAATTAATGGCGGCTCCTCTGCTATGGTGGAGGAGCGTCACCCCCCTGCTAGCAGCTGCACAACTTTTAAAATAAAATGATCATAAGCTATGTTTATTATCGTTTTATTGAGAAATGGGAGAGGCCATGGACGTGACAGGGACAGAGGGAGTGTGCACCGCATTCCCCTCAGTGCGCATGTATGCTTGACCGGCCACTGTGTTGCCGGGTTGGAGACAGCAGGCAGACGCTTCTAGTCTGCCTCAGAGTGCCAAATTAGTGTGCTCTGACAAATCAGAATGCTGCTTTCATGCTGCCAGCAGCGTGAGAGCAGTGTTCAGATTGGCCCCAAGGCAGGTTGAGAGCCTCTGCCTGCAAGTGGAGCCAGAGGAGTGGATCGGCGCAGCACAGTAAAGTTTTTGTTTTTAATTAAAAAATTTAATGTTGTGCTTTGTGTTCCCTCCCGATCGCCATGTTCAGCACCGCCCCGCCCCTTTACCGCAGGGCGAGCCACGACTGCAGTTAATCAATATACATTGCTGCGTTCTAACAAATTTCCAGAATCAGCTAGGGCCGTGATGCCATCTGAATTACAGCAAAGGCTCAGAGCCTCAATGCACAAATGTGTGCCTTTAATAGAGACATTGGTTTCAATAAGATACGCCGAGGCAACCCCAGTTCCGTTCAGCAGCAGAGCAAGTGGGCAAGGAATTCGTTTTTGTAACTTCAGAATCTGCCATTTTGTGGGAGGCTAATACAATTAGATATGAACTCATACATTGGAAGGGTCAGGAATGTTCTTTGAAAGATGCTGTTCCTGCATGTTTTGCTCAGTGCTTCTTTGAGATATTATTGCATGCGCAGTAGGTCATACGAATGTAAGAGTGGCTTAAATTTATTGTAGTCCTCAATGGATTTTAATACCTACTAAGAAAAGACGGAGCTTCGGATGACTTCTGGGTCCAGCTCTAGGTCACGCATAGCTGTATCTAAATATCTGGGACAGTTACTGTTGTCTTGTTGGAAATGGTCCTTTCTGCAGGGATATTCCCAGACTTTTGCCTTCCTCCTTCTCTGACCGTTTTTGTTGTCGTTAGGACCCTGGGCTCTTTATCACTGCTAACCAGTGGTGAAGTGCATGTACTCTGCTTAAAATATCGTAACATTGGTGTCCACAATTGGCATATTTAATTTACTTGTAAGTCCCTAGCCATGTGCACCATACATGTCCAGGGCCTGTGAATTAAATGCTGCTAGTGAGTCTGCAGCATGGATTGTGCTACCCACTACAGTAGCATTTCAAACATGTTTCAGGCCTGCCACTGCAGAGACTGTGTGCGTAGTTTTAACCATTCGACCTCACCAGTGTACCCATTTGCCAGGCCCAAACCTTCCTTTTTATTACATATGTCACCCCTGAGGTAGGCTCTAATTAGCCCCAAGGGCAGGGTGCAGAATATGTAAAAAGTGTGATATGTACTTTTAAGTTTAACGTGTCCTGGTAGTGAAAACTGCTACTTTTGTTTTTCACTAATGCAAAGCCTGTCTCTCCAATAGGTTAACAGTGGGTGGGGTTAACTTGAAGTATCCTTTAAGTCTAACTTCAACTGGGAAACAATTATAAGTATGGAATTTGGTGTCTCTGGATTGACAATTTAAAATATCTTATGGTGAATTTGGACTTTAAATTGTAAGTCTGAAAATGCTTCTTTTAGAAAGTTGGCAGTTTCTTACCTTAACCATTTGGTGTCTCAGCTGGACTCTGTGCATCCCTCTACACAGTCACACACAAAGGGAGCTTGGGTGTGACATTTTCATCCTGATGGCCCAAAACCAGGCTGATGAGCCATTAACTGGCTTGATAGGGGTGGAGCTTAGCACTGCCTCAATGGCACCTGAATAGGGCTGAGCCTCTTGTTACACAAAGAGCTGCATGCCCCCCTCCAGAGTGTCTGGAGCCAGTGAAGGAAGGGCAGGGACTTTGTGATCCTCAAAGGCCTCTTTGAAGCCTCCCACACTTAAAGTCACATTTGGGTTTAAGTACTGGACCCCTAACACCACCCAATCAGAACTCTACTGGAACCAAGGACATTTTGCCAGGAAAAAGGACTGCTGTGCTGCTAAGGATTGCCACTCTACAACTGCATTGCTGTGTTGGCATACTACTTGCTATGTGCTGTGGTTTAGGCGGGATTGCCACTTTGCTACTTGCTTTGCTGTATTGGCCTGCTGCTTCTTGCCTGCAGTGAAAAGGACTGGACTTGATCTCTATATCCTTGCACCCAAGAGTCTCTGAGGGTTTGTTGACTGTTCTCCTGCAGACTTATGGACATCAAAGGCTGCCTGCAACTCACCTGGTGCTGCTGGACTCCACCATCTGTGAGTCCTAATCCTGCCTGAGGTGCCCCCTCTAGGCTTGGGCATCAGAAGTGGGTCCTGTAGCTGATTTGTGCAAAAAACGATGCATCAGCTGTACTGTGGGAGAAATTCTGATGCATCGCTCTCTCAACAGCGACTCAGATGCTATTCAACACCAGTGGGTTCACAGCCTGTGCAGCCTGATGATGACGCTCTGCACAGCTTGATGACGATGCATTGCATTCACTGCAGTGGAGCCCGACGATGACTATGCAGTGACCCGATTGTGTAGAAAATACTGATGCATAGTGCCCTCGGTGTCAATGCTTTGCTCCATCAAAGATACTGTTTCAGCGGACCCCTTATGGGTTTTGTAGCCGGCCTACCCTCCATTGTGGTCAGCCTGGATGTTGGATTTGCACCCATCCCTCGCGACCACAAGTAACCTTTTGACTGCTAGTGACTTCTAAGCAATATTATACATTTAATGTTTAAAAATTCATATCTTTACTTCTACTGATTGGACGTTTCCTGTTTTGATCTTGTTTTACTCAGATAAATATCCTTTATTTTTCTAAACTGATGTGGAGTCGTTTTTGTGGTGTTTTTACTGTGTTACTGTAATTAAGTGTTGCACAAATACCTTACACATTGCCTCTTAAGTTAAGCCCGACTGCTCTGTGCCAAGCTACCATTTTATGCAGCTGATTGTACTTCTTTGTAGCTTTGCCAAGGGTCACTGTAAGCCTATTTTGGTTTAGTCTAAAATCACTTGATCATTTGCATATGAGATTTTATAAAGGCCCATTGTCGATGGAAATGTCTTTTTTTAGTTATTGCATTGCCCATGTCTGCTGTGCACAGTTTGAAAAATGCAAAATGTAGGGGCCAGAGCGCACCCTTTTTGATACCAATGTTTGTGTAAGTCTTTTCTGACACCTTATCTCTGTGGCCCAGTTTGATCCTCACCAACGTGTCTGTAGATAGTACCATGATCTCTTTCAGGAATACTCAGAGAATATAATACCCCAGTTGGATAATTTCCTCCACAGTATTTGCCTATGCATGCCATAGAAAGCCGTGGAATAATCCACATAACAGACAAACACTTGTGGCTGTACTAGACCAAATGGTGCGATGGGCCAGTTATGATAGCACAATTATGCTGTCTATGGCTAAAGACTTCTGTCTGAATCCAGTTTAATAAAACGTTTTTAGGTGTTCCTTTACTCCCCACTGTTCTAAAGCTTTTAATAAAACTCTGCTGTATGCTTTTGCTTCCACTTCTAGTAGGGCTGTCAGCCTGTAGTTTACTGGATCACCTCGTAAACAGTGCTTAATTTTAGCGGGTGATTTCCAGTGCTCAGCACCAGCACTGAATTGTCAAGACTACCACTTTTGACAGTCAGCCACATGGTAGTGTTGTCTACTTTTGAGATTAGCACAATAGTTGTTTAATAATTCAATCTATATTAAAAAGAACTAATACACGCCACCCAAGCCATTCTCAGAGCTTTGGGTGACCTGGAATAGTCTGAATTGTCCCACTTGTAGAAGTGCGATGTATGGTTAGTAGTTGTGTTCTAGCAGCTTAGGCTGATAGAGGTAGCTATAGCAGAGCATTTTAGGCTTATAATTACACAGTACTTATACACATGTAAAGACAATGCTCAGTGTTACCAAAAATAAAGGTAGTTTATTTGGGTGACACAGTACCAAAAGTATCTTAGAGGCAATACTCCTTCTGGAGGTAAGTATTATACACAATATAGACAGTAGACACCACAATAAGGTAAGTAATTAGACATAGGATAGTGCAAACAATAGGAAATGCTATAGAATGCAATGGGAGAAAATAAGTCTAGGGGCAACACAAACCATATACTAAGAAAGTGGAATGCGAACCACCAATCCAACCCCAGACAAGTGTAGTGTGTGCAGAATCGCTGGGAGACTAAGAATACAGTAAAGGTAAGTAAATTACCCCACCCCAGAGCCCAGAAAAACAGGAATAAAGTACTGCAAGTTTCCTTAGGACACACTACACATCGTGATATGGCTTATTGCAGTAACCAACCAAGGGCCAGATGTAGCAAATTTAAAATTTGCGAGGTGCAAAGTGCGAGTCCATGCGACTCGCACTTTGCACCTCGCAAATTGGTATGCAGTACGGTGTCTCAGACAGCGACTGCAACTCGCTATGGGGTCGCAATGACCCACCTCATGAATATTCATGAGGTGGGTCGCAAATTGCGCCCCATAGCGAGTATAGGCACTCGCAAACATGGAGGCCTGCTGTCGTCAGCAGACCTCCATGTTCGTGACTGCTTTTTAAATAAAGCAGTTTTTTTTTTTTTTAAGTGTAGCCCGTTTTCCTTACAGGAAAACGAGCTGCACTTAAAAAAAAAACGAAACCTTTAGTTTCGGTATTTTTTCAGGGCAGGGAGTGGTCCCTTGGACCACTCCCTGCCCTGAAAAAATATTTGTGGGTCCAGTCACAAACTGGAAGGGGTCCCATGGGGACCCCTTCCAATTTGCGAGTGGGTTACCATCCACTTGAAGTGGATGGTAACTGCGATGCCATTTGCGACCGCGTACGCAGTCGCAAATGGTATTGCATACCACTCAGACTCGCAAATAGGAAGGGAACACCCCTTCCTATTTGCGAGTCGGAAATGCATATTGCGAGTCGGTACCAACTCGCAATATGCATTTCTGCATAGCAAAGAGGCATTTGCACCTCGCAAACGGCGATTTTCGCCGTTTGCGACGTGCAAATACTTTGCTACATCTGGCCCCAAGTCTTCAAACAACTGGATTCCTAGACCTGAAAACCTACAAAAGAAGGGGGCCAAGTCCAGAAGTCGAAAGAAGTTCCAGGAAGGACAGGAGCCCCTGCCAACCCAGAAGAGAATGCAAAAGAAGAATCCCCGGTTGGACGAAGACTGCAGGAATGCACCCTAGAAAAATGCCAGCGGGTTCCTGCATGATGCACAAGATGTCCCACGACGTGAAGATGGATGCATATGTGATTTTGTGCGCAGGCTGGACCCAGGAGGGACCTGGGGGCCTCACCTCTGTGTGAGGAGAAAGAGGGGGCTGTCATCACTTTAGAGAGCCCTCAGGATGCCAGGCAGCACTCACAGGAGTCCCAGGACATGGGGACAAAGGAGGTGCAAAACGAGGTTGGTGCAGCACAACAAAGGAAGGTCCCACGCCACCGGAGAACAACTCAGCGAGTTGAACATCACAGGATGGAGTGCTGGGAACATGGGCCAGGCTGTGCATGAAGGAATTTTGCAAATAGTGCACAGAGGTCTCAGGAGGTGAAGAAGACACAGTGCACAGGGGTACTGTCGCTGTCAGGGAAGGCAAAGTGTGACCTCCTCCAAATTGCATCAGCAGGACCTCAGGACAGTCTGTTTTGATGGGCTCCATTTCTGTGAGTTCAGGAGCATGCTCATCGCTGTGAGAGGAGTCCAGGAGTACCAATCGTCGACTTGGAAGGTGCAGGCGTGAGCAGGGGAGTGACTCTGTCACCCCACGGGAGATTTCTTTGGTCCTTCTGGTGCAGGATGAAGGCGGGGAGGCCCCAGAGCGTGCACACCAAGGAAACTGTTGCATTTGCTGGCTGGAGCTGAAGTTTCAGAAGAAAAGTATCCCTTGTGGGTACTTTGTTGCTGTTACAGCGGTTCCTGGAGCAGGCTGCGGTTGATCTTTGGTCAGAGGATGAAGTAGGAGTTGCAGAGGATTCCTGAAGGAAACTTGCAAGCAGAATCTAAAGATAACCCACAGGAGAGATCCTAAATTGCCCTGAGAGGGGGATTGCTACCTTATCAGGTAAGGACCTATCAGGAGGGGTCTCTGACATCACCTGCTGGCACTGGCCACTCAGAGCCCTCCAGAGCGCCCCCACACCTTGCAAAGCAAGATGGCTGAAGTCTGGGACACACTGGAGAAGCTCTGGGCACCATCCTAGGGTGGTGATGGACAGGGGAGTGGTCACTCCCCTTTCCTTTGTCCAGTTTCACACCGGAGCAGGGGACAAGGGGACCCTGAACTGGTGTAGACAGGCTTATGCAAGGAGGGCACCATCTGTGCCCTTCAAAACATTTCCAGAGGCTGGGGTAGGCTACCCCTCCCCAGCCTGTAACACCTATTTCCAGAGGGAGAGGGCGTAACACCCTGCTTTCAGAGGAAATGTTTTGTTCTGCCTTCCTGGGACTGAGCTGCTCAGACCCCAGGAGGGCCAAACTCTGCCTGTGAGGTGGCAGCACCTGTAGCTGCAGTGCAAGCCTCAGAGAGCTGGTTTGGCCGTACTAGGGGTCCATAGAGCAGCCCCCAGGATGCATGGAATTGGCTCCCCAATACCAGATTTGGAATGGGGGTACAATTCCATGATCTTAGACACATTACGTGGCCATATTCAGAGTTACCATTGTGAAGCTACATATAGGTATTGACCTATATGTAGTGCATGCGTGTAATGGCGTTCCCGCACTCACAAAGTCCCGGGAAATGGCCCTGAACTATGTGGGGGCACCTTTGCTAGTAACTTTGCACCTAACCTTCAGCAAGTGAAGGTTAGATATATAGGTGACTTATAAGTTACTTAAGTGCAGTGAAAATGGCTGTGAAATACTGTGTGTTATTTCATGCAGACTGCAATGGCAGGCCTGTGGAAGAGTTTGTCTGAGCTCCCTATGGGTGGCAAAAGAAATGCTGCAGCTCATATGGATCTCCTGGAACCCCAATGCCCTGGGTACCTAGGTACCACATACTAGGGACTTATAAGGGGAGTCCAGTGTGCCAATTGAAATTGGTAAATGAGGTCACTAGCCTACAGTGACAAATTTAAAACCAGAGAGAGTGTAAGCACTGAGGTTCTGGTTAGCAGAGCCCCAGTGACAAAGTCAAGCACTATACAGACACACACATTAGGCCATAAACTATGAGCACTGGGGTCCTGACCAGCAGGATCCCAATGAGACAGGAAAAAACATACTGACATACAGGTAAAAATGGGGGTAACATGCCAAGGAAGATGGTACTTTCCTACACCCAGAAATCTATGTCTGATTTGAATAGGGAGCCTGGCAACCCATTTGGTCCTGGGGCTCCATCAGGTCTTATCTGTTCTACAAATACTTTTTTAATGCTGAAGCAATTAAATGTGGCCCCCATCTCAGTTTCAACTTCGTTGCTGTTCATAGTGTCGTTTATGTCTCCATAAGGCCCGTCCTCCGCTGTATGAATCAATTTTATATGAGCATGGCCATGTAACATATCTAGGATCATGAAATTGTCACCCCATTACCATTCTGGTGTTGGGGGGCCATTTCTATGCATCCCCGGGGCTCCAGCATAGAGCCCGGGTACTGCCAAACTAACTCACTCTCTGGGGTTTTCTCTGCAGCTACCGCTGCTGCCAACCCGCAGACAGGTTTCTGCCCCCCGTGGGCCTGGGCAGCCCAGTCGCAGGAAGGCAGAACAAAGGATTTCCTCTGAGAGAGGGTGTTACACCCTCTCCCTTTGGAAATAGGTGTTAAGGGCCTGAAAGGAGTAGCCTCTCCTGGCCTCTGGAAATGCTTTGAAGGGCACAGATGGTGCCCTCCTTGCATAAGCCAGTCTACACCGGTTCAGGGATCCCCCCAGCCCTGCTCTGGCGCGAAACTGGACAAAGGAAAGGGGAGTGACCACTCCCCTGACCTGCACCTCCCACGGGAGGTGCCCAGAGCTCCTCCAGTGTGTCCCAGACCTCTGCCATCTTGGATTCAGAGGTGTTGGGGCATAATGGACAGCTCTGAGTGGCCAGTGCCAGCAGGTGACGTCAGAGACCCCTCCTGATAGGTGCTTACCTCTTTCAGTAGCCAAGCCTCTTTTCTTGGTAGCCAAACCTCCTTTTCTGGCTATTTAGGGTCTCTCCTCTGGGCTATTCCTCAGATAATGAATGCAACAGCTCATCAGAGTTCCTCTGCACTTCCCTCTTCGACTTCTGCCAAGGATCGACCGCTGACTGCTCCAGGACGCCTGCAAAACCGCGACAAAGTAGCAAGACGACTACTAGCGACATTGTAGCGCCTCATCCTGCCGGCTTTCTCGACTGTTTCCTGGTGGTGCATGCCCTGAGGGCTGTCTGCCTTCACCCTGCACTGGAAGCCAAAAAGAAATCTCCCGTGGGTCGATGGAATCTTCCCCCTGCCAACGAAGGCACCAAACTTTTGCATCACCGGTCCTCTGGGTCCCCTCTCATCCTGACAAGCATGGTCCCTGGAACACAGGAGCTGAGTCCAAGTGTCTCCCACAGTCCAGTGGCCCTTCTGTCCAAATTTGGTGGAGGTAAGTCCTTGCCTCCCCACACCAGACAGCAACACTGTGTACTGCCTCATTTGCAGCTGCTCCGGCTTCTGTGCACTTCTCCAAGGATTCCTATGTGCACAGCCTAGCCTGGGTCCCCAGCACTCCTTCCTGCATTGCCGAACTCGCTGAGTTGGACTCCGATGTCGTGGAACCCTCCTTTTGTGACTCTGAGTTCACAGATCTTCTAAGTGCCTGTTCTGGTACTTCTGCAGGTGCTGCCTGCTTCTGCGGGGGCTCTCTGAGTTGCTGAGCGCCCCTGCTGTCTCCTCCTCCAAGGGGCGACATCCTAGTCCTTCCTGGTCCCCAGCAGCACCCAAAATCCTCAACCGCGACTCTTGCAGCTAGCAAGGCTTGTTTGCAGTATTTCTGCCTGGAAACACTTCTGCAACCTCCATCACGCCGTGGGACATCTTCCATCCAAAGGAGAAGTTCCTAGCCCTTTTTGTTGTTGCAGAATCTTTGGCTTCTTCTACCCGGAAACAATCCTTTTGCACCTTCATCCGGGGTTTGGTGGGCTCCTGCCCCCCAGAAACCTTCGAGACTCTTGGACTTGGTCCCCTTCCTTTACAGGTCCTCAGGTCCAGTAATCCGTCTTCAGTGCTTTGCTGTTGTTTGTGGTTCTTGCAGAATCCCCTATCACGACTATTGTGTCTTTCTGGGATAGTAGGGTAACTTTACTCCTACTTTTCAGGGTCTTGGGGTGGGGTATTTTGGACACCCTTACTGTTTTCTCACAGTCCCAGCGACCCTCTACAATCTCCCATATGTCTGGGGTCCATTCGTGATTCGCATTCCACTTTTGGAGTATATGGTTTGTGTTGCCCCTAGACCTATGTCTACCTATTGCATCCTATTGTGTTTCTACATTGTTTGCACTACTTTTATTACTGTTACTTACCTGTTTTGGGTTTGTTTACATATAATTTCTGTATATTACTTACCTCCTAAGTGAGGGTATCCTCTGAGATACTTTTGGCATATTGTCACTAAAATAAAGTACCTTTATTTTTAGTAACTCTGATTATTGTGTTTTCTTATGATATTGTGCTATATGATATAAGTGGTATAGTAGGAGCTTTGCATGTCTCTTAGTTCAGCCTACGCTGCTTTGCCATAGCTACCTTCTATCAGCCTAAGCAGCTAGAAACACCTCTATTCTACTAATAAGGGATAACTGGACCTGGCACAGGGTGTAAGTACCACAAGGTACCCACTATAAGCACAGTCACACTGTTGTGCATGAAAGGCTGGTACTCTCAAACCAGTATATACCAGGTGAGACTGCCAGGGTAAAGGTTATCCTAGAGGGGTCACTGTCAGGCCTGTGGCATTCATCAACCTGGGATTAGCTGGGTCCCTTAGTTGGAGAAGGGTGGTAGTCAGTACAGTCCTCCTCCTTGATTATCTCCTTGGAAATTACTTCCCAGAGTTTAGTCAGAGCCCAAAAGAGGGGCTGGACCAGTACCAGCCCTCTTCCAAGGATTCTGGAGCTGCTGTCCTTGCAGTGAGTGCAAGTAGGCACTAGAAGACAAAAGAAGAGCAACAAGTGTAGGAGAGGTTGGCAACTTTTAGCCAAAATCCCAGTAAGACGGGGAGATTCTGCTCCAGTGAGGAAGAACTAGTCAGGCACTTGTTAAGCTTGAGTTGGTGGCCCCTCAGCTAACAGAAAAGAGAGTGGAAGAAGGGTGCTTGCTACAAGATATAGTAACCCCCTCACTATAAAACAGCAGACAAGCACCATGAACCCAAAGAAGCCTAAAACGTAGCCCCTTCACCTGCCAGTGAAGAGCTAAAGGTGTGGCTCTGGGCACTAACAGTTGACAGTGGCCTCTGCTGTGTGTTAACCTTTATGGCTGCACTTTCTTTGGCATGGTGGTCCAACCCCATGTCATATTGCAAGCTAGGCCGCCTGACCCTGTTGGTTATGGTTGTGGTATTTCATTTGTAGGTAACCTCTTTGGGTAAGGTGGGGGTTGCCCTGGCTAAAATAGGGTTAGCAGAGAAGGACACCTCTCATCCCAAGGAAAGGAAAAAAGCAAACGAAGAGCATTCTAAATGGGGTCCTCACACGGATGGGATAGGTCAGCTTCCCAAAGGATATGACCTGGACAGCAGGATGTGAGGCAGAGTAGGCCCTGCAATCTGCTCCCTTACTCTTCTTTGCCTGACAGACTAGGAAGATTCTCCCAGGTTTGGATGAACCTCCTGGCTTGTTGGGGGCTTTTGTCATATATGTAAGTCACCCTTCTAGCAGGCCTTATAGCGTAAGTGAACAAAACCTGATTAAAGAACTGATTATTAACTTATCTGACAAATCTCTCTCCAGCTCTGAAATTGAGATCTTGAAAAAAGGTCCTACCTTAAGCCGGGACTTAGTGCAAACTAAAGTTGACCTGTTTGTATTCACTAGGAAACTAAAACTCAAATCTTAAATCTTTATTGCCACACAAGAACTTGGCAAAACCTTACCTCTACAACAATACACTGCGAGTGATCTCACAGTTCAAGACCTAGAAGCAAAACAATTACTCAGCAACCACTCCAGTACCGAAGAGCATGAGCAATAACTTACAGAGATAGCATTGGAATTCAATATTCACGTCCTGTTACTTTCTCTATCTACACCACAGTGCATGCAGAATTAAACCTGCCTGTTCATAGATTACTCTCGTTCATTACTGACTTCACCATTACATATATTTTACAGCCTTGAAAAAGCCCCAGGTGGACCTACCATAGGGGGCGAAACACAAGTCGGCTCTCCGTTCAAATGTTTAAAATTTTCTGCCCAGATGGACATCACTAAAAATTTTCTATTCAGCCTTTTTGCTTAAACATTTTTGACCTTCTGGCCAAATGTGCATGAATAAACACACTTGGGCTCACCACCTTGACTCGGAGTACTAATTTTACATGAAAAATCATTACAAGTTGTAAGCTTGGAATCTTACACTTGGATACAATGCACGTGTTCAACTCTCCATTACCTTACAGCCCTGAAGCAGGGTACATTATATTATATGTTAGGGCATATATACATGTGCAATTATGTCCCTACTATGTCTTTGTCAATTCCTAGACATAGTAAGTGTATGGGGAAGCCATTTTAAATGCATGTGCTGGACACTGGTCACTAAGAGCTTTCTTGACGAGCAGGTGGTTTTCGTGGGGAAATTCGGCACTCACAATCTCATATATAATTATCTATTCATATCTTTTCTCTGTCCAATATATCCGTAAGACAGTGCTAGGGTAAGGGGAGTTCTAATCATTGGACTTAAGATTTCAAGAATTCAAGAGGAGGAGACCAAACAAAAAACCTATAAAACACAAATTAATACACTATTGATAAACATTGATAAACATTTTCCCAGTACATCCAAAAATTGTCTCTTCTAGAAAGGAGACCTCGTTGTTCCATTTTACACATTCGATTTACAGATGTTTGCCAGTCCAGAACACGGGGAGGAAGAGGTTCAATCCATTTACGACATATTTCTCGTCTAGCTAAAAGCATTAATATGAACAGCAAAGGCTCCTGGTGTACTGACAATCTCTGGTAATTTATACCCTGTTCACAAACCCCAAACACCACCATAGAAAGATTTAATTTTAAGTTAACGTTAAAGATTACCTTTAGGATGTTTCCTATATCCCCCCAATAGTTCAACAACCTCGAACATTGCCAAAACATGTGAATATCTTCTGCCTTGTCTTCCCCACATCTTGGACAGTTTTTCTGAATTTTCCCAATAGCTGTTAATCTAGCCGGTGTCCAATAAACCCTGTGGAGTGTGAACAAATGATTTTTCTTCAACCCTGCCGGTTTAGTAGTAAACCACAGTTCTGAACAGGACCTTTGCCACAATGCTATAACATCTAGGGTTGGAAAAATCCCCCCCCACTTCGACGAGGGAAGGGATGCACCATCCTCTGCTGTTTCCAACAAAGCATGATACCACAATGCAACTTCTTTATTAATGATTTTCTGGTTTAATTTCCCTTCCCATACGCTCCTCCCTATTTCTCCTGTTCGTCGAGATTTCACCCAACTAGATATCTGAAAATACTTAAATCTGGAAACTGTCCCTCCAGTACCTTCCTGGAATGCAGACCAACTTAACAATTCAGATCCTTCTATTATCTGACCCCATCTTACCATCCCACTCACTCTCAAGGGAATTGATAATTTGTCGATAAGGCATTCAGGAGTACCAGGTGAGTCCCAGATGGGAGCAGAACTACAGAAATAAGGTATCTCTAACGCCCCCCGAAAATACATCCAAACATTACATGCATGTCTGGGGAGCTTCAAACGTACCTTCTTAAAATACTTAGGATGTCCAAATTTATGTAAGAAATGGTCTGCTCCTTCCTCAAGATGTGCCGTTAAAGCTCTCCAGACTAAATCATATTCTGACTTCTTATTCAATAAAATTCTGATATTTTTTAGTTGAAAAGCCAAATAATACCTAAACAAGTCCGGCGACGCAATACCCCCCCACTCTTTTTTTCTACTCATCTTTTTCCACGAAATCCTTACTCCCTTGGAGGCCCATACAAATGAGGATAAATCCCCCTGTAGTTTTTTAAACCAGCTCTTCTTAAACTCTAGTGGAATGGTGTTAAATAAAAAGGTAAATTTTGGGAGAATGCACATCTTCAGAATATTAGATCTTCCGATTATCGAAAGAGGAAGAGTGGCCCACGCCTTTAGCAGTTTTTTGGTTTCCCTATACGTTATGTCAAAATTTAATTTAGCTACCTCATTAAGATCAGTTGTTAATCGAATACCCAAGTATCTGATCTCATGTTTAACTAAGGGAGAAGCATAAGTCAAATTCCAACACATTATTTCTGTCTTTTCTGTGTTTATACTATAACCGGAAAATCTACCAAATTGTTCCATCAAGGTATTGACCCTAGGTAAAGTAGACCTGACATCACTCGTATATATCATAAGATCGTCTGCATATAACGCTACTTTTTTTTCCCAACCCCCAATTCGAAATGGAATAATGTCCTTACAGGACCGAAGTAAAGTTGCCAAGGGTTCAATGTATAAATTGAAAAGCAAGGGAGATAAGGGGCACCCCTGTCGCGTACCCCGCCAGATCCTGAATTCCTGTGATAATTGGCCATTGACCAGGACTCTCGCTGAGGGGCATCTATACAATTCCCCTACCGCCCTAACAAAAGGAATTCCCAAGCCCCCTTTTTCCAATACGGCCCATAAGAAAGACTAATTAACACGATCAAAGGCCTTTGCCGCATCAAAAGTCAAGATCGCCAATGGAGCCTTTTCTTGTTCCGCCAGGTCTACTGCAGCAAATAACTCGTGAGTTACCTCATGGAGTTGACTCCCCTTCATAAAACCCTTTTGATCCAAGTGAATCAGATTGCCTATGGCTCTCCCCAATCTCCTAGCTAAAATCCCTGTATAGAGTTTGTAATCCGCATTCAACAAGGAGATGGGCCTATAGGGTGAGCAAGACGTTGAGTCCTTACCTGGCTTTAACAATAAACAGATTATCGCCTCTCTCCAGGATTTAGGTATGTGGGCCCCTTCTACCAACATAGAATTGAATAGCTCTAATAAGAATGGAATAAGTTCATCCCCCAAAACCTTATATAATTCATTAGGTAGGTTATCTGGACCAACTGCCTTTCCTTTTTTCAATGCCTTTATGCCTTCAACAAGCTCAGCCTCATTTATCTTACAATTCAATAAGAGCATTTCAGGTTCCTCTAAAACTGGGAGATACGCTTTATCTAAGAATTCTCTGACCGACTCCTCCGAATTAACCAAGCTTTCTGAATATATTTCCTGAAAAAAAGATACAAATGCCCCCTCAATCTCTTCTTGCTCCATACAGATCTGGTTCGTAAGATCAGATTTAACTGATAAGATATGCCTTTTAGAAAGGTCCGACTTAACCTTCCACGCTAATAGTTTACTACAACCTTCTCCATATTCATAGTGTGCATATCGACTACTTTCCCACTTTAACCTACTGCGATTCTCCAAAAAAGCATCTAAGCTAATCCAAACCTTTTCCTCTTGGTGTGTCAGCTCCTCTAATAGATCATTCTTCCCTTCTAATCGTGCATTATGCATTGAAGCTTGAAGAGTTTTTAGTGACGATTCCATATCTCCCAGCTTTTCCCTTCCTTCACGATACTTATATATTGCCAGGCTCACAAGCCTCCCTCTTATAAAGGCCTTAAACGCATCCCAAAGACACCATAAACTTGCTGTTCCTTGATTCAAGTGAAAAAAATCTCTTGTATCCTTTTTTAACACTTCTACTATTGAGTCATCTAGGAATAAAGCGCGATTAATTGTACTCCTAATACCCTTACTTATGACCCTGATGTCCAATGCTACAATAACAAATGATTGTTACATAAATGCAGTGATGAATAAAGCACACATATTTAATCTTTTTTCTTTTTTCATCTTGTATAGTAGTCTTCTTTATTCTCTGTTGTCACTTCAACTTCAGCCAAAACCAACATGTTTTTCATCAGGGTTGTAACCCAATGACTTCCTCAGGGCTTACCGCTATATTGATTGCAATGTATCCTTACTGCTCTTTCATTCAGTGAATCAGTTGTTTCGACTTCCAAATGCGTTATTGTATTCAGTTTCAACTAGTTATGTCCAAACATACTCTATACCATCTTCCTTGATCCCATATATTCTGTATGTATCGGTGCTCTCCTATTATTTTGTTAGCTGTCCTTGCCCAAGTACGCTACATCATATCTCATGTCACTACGAGTTCCCCAGCTACATGATGGCTTCTCTGTTTCCCGGGATGTTTGGTATCAAACATCTCAGAATAATAAACCCTCAATGATCCCAGTAATGGCTTTATTAAACAATGCACATAAAGGGCACCTTAGAGGTGCCACCTGAAAACCTACCAGCTACTAGTGTGTTGACTGACTGGTCCTGACCAGTTCAGCCACAACAGATGCGTTTCTGGCCCCCAAGGTGAGAGTCACTATTCTCGAGGGCCCGAGACAAAAGCGTCTACTTTGCTGAGGTGTGACTTCCTCTCCAAGACAGGATGGACATTACAGGGCGGGGAGATTCAAAGGCCTTGCTGCTTTTGTAATATGACCCAGGCCTCTCCAAATCACAGAGATGACCAACCCCTGTCCTGACCCCACTTTTGGAGGCAACACAGGCAGAAAAATTAGTTACATTTACATAAACTGTGGAACAGTCCCATCCCTAAGGTGGACAAGCTGAAGTGAACACTACTTTTCAAATTCTTCCATCTTACTTGGAAGAAGTTAGACTACTAAGGTTAGGGTTATGCCCACTTCCCAGCGGAAGTGGTGATAATTGTGTAATCATCCTAAAGGTGGTCAGCCCATTGGCTACAGCCTGGATCTGCCTATTACTCCCCTAATTTGAGTATTTAGGTGACACCGCTAACCCCTAGAACTCAGATTTCCACAACCTAAGAAGACCCGGAGAAAGAAGAGTTGCACCTGCAGAAGAGGAAAAGAAGAAGCAGCAGACCTGGAACCAGCCCGTTTGGCCTGCCTGCTGACATCGAAGGATCCTGCACAAAAAACCAGCTCGTCCAGCCTTCAATAAAGAGTTAAGTCTCCTGTGGGCAGAAGACTTGCCCTACAAGAAGAAACTCAAAAGAAAAGACTCCACAGCTGCTGGCCCCTGTAAACCCGCCACCAGAAGTGACCACTGCATCCGACATCCAGGACCTGAGGTGAAGCCAACCGACAGTGCCAAAGCGGGTCTCCAGCTGCCCAGAGACTGAGTCCAGTGTGGCCTCGCCCATTTGGACTCTCCTGAGATGCTTGCAGCCTCTGCACACAGGCCCTCTCTCCCACAGGCTTGTGGAGAGAGAAAATCTGACAGCTACAGCAACCACTCCGGCTGTGACTCCTGACCCAGCTGAGGTGGGTCACCAGTGCCATTGACGTTCAGAGGCTCCTAGGAGTTTGAATCCACCCTGGGTCCACCCCTACTGGACTACCCCACAACGCCTGCAGCCTCAACATACAGGACCTTCTGACCGCAAGTGCTCCCGGACATGAAAACCCTGCGCCTAAGGACACCCCTGCATCCATCACCCCTGGGCACAGGAGAAGAAGACAAAAGCATATATAAAAAGAAGTGTTATTTTTCTAAATCGGTCTCTGATTTATTCTTTGATTGTTTGTCTCATTTATTGCTTCTGTGAGTACAACAAATGCTTAGCACTACCATCTGATAAGCCTGACTAGTCGCCCACACTACAACAAAACATGAGTGGCAAGTAAGCAAAGAAGACGTGGCAAAAGAAAAGAGTTAACTATAGAAAATAAAACTTTGCAGGTTTGTTTCTCCTGCTGTACACGTTCTTGCCAGTCACACACCTTCTGTTTGTAGGGCCCTCGAAGTTGAAAAGAAGTACCTTAATCACATTGGGAGCAGCGGATGGGCACTGATTAAGTTGCATCAATCAGTGCTTGTTTCCTGTTTCACAGACAAGAACGGAAATGATGCTTGGCCTGCAGTGACAAATTACAAGGCTTTAAAGAAGAGTGCCACGCAAGCCAGCAAATGGTAGCACATGCTCTTGCAGGCTTCACCCTAAAAAGTGCCTCTGCAAATGTGGAAGCACAGACAGGAAGAAGTATTTTGTCCATGGCATGGACACACATAAAGACACAGGAGGAAGCCGGAGGCAAGGAGTATACACTATCCAATGAGAAGCAAGAAAATGAGAACTATGTGAGAGCCAACCAGTGGTAAGTAAAGGTGAGTAATGGGTTGGTTCTGCACTCCTTTTAAGATTTTTTTCTTTGCATGAGATTTTGCAAGATCATCACAAGCGATGTGCAGGCAAAACCTAAAAAGGTCAACAGACATAGACAAAGATGTGTGAAACATAACTCCAAAGCAACAGAACAGGCTTAATGGTTGGTCAGACTAGCAAAGCAACAAACCGGCATTAGGGTTGCTACCCAGCGAAAATTTGTTTATCAAACAATGTTGCCTGTGTGTGAATTTCATGATTTAGGCCACGCCCATCACTGGATAGGACATACCCCTTTAAGACATTTGTCACGCCCCTTTTACAGCTCCTCCAATTTTTTTTATCTCACTTAAAGCCCTGTTTAAAATATTTTAGAAATAAATGAGGGACGAAATAGTGATTGGGCCTATTTAATGCGTGGAGTCCTGTTATTCTTTCTTTTGATTAGACTGGACTGGAATTTGCAGCATCGCGCAAGGACAGTGATGGGATCTGAATTCTATTTCAGGACCAGAGGCTCAGATTATGCTTCTCTTCCTTTTACTACTCAAATACAGCAGCCAATCACAAAACAGAAAACTTCAACTACATTTCCCAACATGCTTTACCCAACATGTCCACCAATCACATAACATTAGACCATATTAGATTCCTTAATGTCATCTAGAACTCCTCTTTCTTTGCTCCGTAGAATTCCATCACGATTAAGAAGCTGAAAACCACAAACTTGACGAACATCTTCACGTAAAGTCTGTCTGCATTATGAAAGCCAACCAAACATCAAACCGCTGCTTATGTACCCAGGGCTAAAACAACCTTCCTTTTATTCCGATTTCTGCTCCGTTCCTAAGAAATCAGGAAAAAAACATCATGGTAATCTAATGCATAAACCTTTAATCATCAAGGTGGGTTAAACTTTGGTATGACATATTCATTACTCAAATATGTAGTCGTAAATCATACTGCAACAGATTAAGTGGGTGGGATAATCCTCGCCTCTGTGTCCTTAATAGAATTGAAAATTCTTGATGCAAATTCTAGCATATTTTTCATTATATTTCAGGACCGGAGGCTCAGATTATGCTAGTTCAAAGCTAATTGAAAAACTTGTGTTGCAGTATCACCCACTGGTTTATAATAGACCAGCCTAAACGTAGAATCTGAAGACCAATCAGCTGATTTCATAATATCTTGCACAGTCACTCCCAATTGTACAGACTTGGTGCCATCGCACCTCTAATCGAATGAGCACCAAATTCCTGAACGTCAATTCTTGCCTTGACCATTATTTCTCTTAGCCATCTAGCAATGGTCGGGGCAGACACAGTTTGAAAGGTTTTTGTAATAAAATCAGTGATTGATCTGACCTCAATGCTCTAGTACATTCTTCGTATCTTTTCAAACAATTGACAACACACAACTTCGTACAAAAGGGTATGCAAAGTAATCTATACATGTAGATAATGTTTTTGTCCTTCTAGTAAGGCTGAAAGAAACACCCTCTGGTGTAAACACTCTACCTGCAAGATCCAGAGCATTCACATCCGATGGTCGTCGACATGCTGCCAAGCATAAAACCATTGCTAATTTGGCAGACAATTGCTTCCTCGTCAAACCAGAATTATCTGGCCATCTCTCAAATAGTCTGAGAATCAGATTCACATCCCACAGAAATGTATGCTTTGGCCTCAGAGGATTAGATGCTCTCACGCCCTTCAGAAGCTTAGAAATGAGGGGATGCTTTCCTACTGGAGCATTCCTCGCCTCCGTGTCCTTAATAGAATCGAAAATTCTTGACCCGAATGCTAGTAGATTTTTCATTAAAGCAAAGGCTCAAGGCCTCAATGCATGTATGTGTGCCTTTAATAGAAACATTGGTTTCAATAAGATACGCTGAGGCAGCCCCAGTTTGTTCAGCAGCAGAGCAGGTGGACAAGAGATTTGTTTTTGTAGCTGCAGAACCAGAGCTTAATTTGTAAATAAAAACGTGCCGGTGCCCAAAGCGCTCCTTTGAAACTCGGAGCTGCTGCAATTAATTAGCTGAGCACAAAATACTGAGGCAGTATTAATCCTAACAATATCTCGGGCTCCTTTAATCTGTTTACAGACACTCCCTGTCCTTTCAGGTCACTCTTGCAGCTTTCTGCTATCTCCCTTTGTGAGGCTTTCTTGTTTTTCTCTTCCTCCGTCTTTTCTATATGTGTCTTTTGCTTGCAGTAAATGCTTGAGGCAGGAAAAATAAGTGCCGGCCCTCACAAATAAGCTCTCCTTTGAAACTCGGGGCTGCTGCAATCAATTGTGTGAGCACAAAATACTGAGGCAGCGTAATCATAACGATATCTTGGGCTCCTTTACTCTGTTTACAGCCACTCCCTGTCCTTTCAGGTCCTTCTTGCAGCTTTTTGCTATCTCCCTTTGTGAGGCTTTCTTGTTTTTCTCTTCCTCTGTCTTTTCAATATGTGTCTTTTGCTCGCTGTAAATGCTTGAGGCAGAAAAATAAGTAAACAAGTGCCGGCCATCACAAATAAGAGCTTGGTAAGTTATAAATCTCTGGCCTATGGATAGAATGGGTTACTTTGTAATGTCAAGTCACATAGAACCGCTATTACCCCCACAAATACTAACACCATAACACACAACAGTCGGCAGCCAATATAGTATGTCGTCTGGATTACAGCTCAAAGGCTAAATCCTATTACACTCACATTTGACATCTGCTAAGGGTCTTGTTCATCACTCAGTACTGCAGCAGCCCTTAAACTAGCCATACCCAACTGAACATGCATGGAATAATTGAAGAGATCTGCCACATGATACTAGCCAATCAGAGGACTTTAATTTAGTCCATCCCTGCAGGCACCAACTACCTACATACTATGATTGCTTCCCGACACCTCACAATAACAGTTAGGTGTGGGAATGACAGTCAGAAAGTTCATCCCACTAGGTCTCCCCCTCACTTCTCTTTCCAACCGTTCCTGCTCACGACTATCAAACTTAACAAAAAAAACAAAAAAAAACACATAAAAAAGGAAAACCCAGTGCAGTAGCCAGGTAGAGGGATTATGATCAGAAATACCATAGAGGGACCTGCAGAGATGCTCAAAGCTGCCAGCGTACTGAAAACCATATACCACACACCTATTTATCACGCCAACACACTGCTAGGTACTGCATTCCATATCACAGTAACCACTATCACAGTAACCGCACACTGATGGTCATCACGCTTTTCATGGGAACACTTCACATACAGGATCAACAAACACCTGGAGGACCCCACTGACCCCTACACAATTAATCTTATGGATGACCTGACAAACCTCAAACTCATCCAGCAAGTGGAAGGCCCTACCCATGCTGCCAGATACCTACTGGACCCCATCTTCCCCAGCTTCTGTGAAATTACAGTGGACAAGCCTGCATCCATCACATAGTACGATCACACCTTCTTCAGTTTCAAGAGACCTGCCCCTCACCACTGAAGAAATGTCATCATAAAACCCTCATAAGGGGGTTGGAACAAGGTCTCTGAAGAATTCATTAACTCAGAGCACCTACACCACTGACTGCAACACCTCAACAACCTTCCCAGATCCATCTACAACTTCAATGCTGAGATCACCTCTTGGGCAGACATGGCCCCACTAAAGACCACCAGAACCAGACCACAAACAAGCTAGTACACAGAAGAGTTTCAACTCTCCAAGCGCCACTACAAGCATGAAAAACACAGGTGGAGACAAAGCTAAGATGACAGACCAGAGAAACTACAGATCAGCTCTCAGACAATGCCAGCCACAAATCAGAGGAAAACACTCCTCCCTCACCAACCACATTGAAAGCAGCCCTAAAAAAGTGGCAAGGAAGCCTTAGCCATTGTGAAACATTTTAACTCTCTGCAGAAAGCTCCAACAGCGCCACTACCACACAAGACTTCAGCACCCAGCTGTCCTTCTCCTTCAACAGCAGGATCGCCAACACCTACAAGAACTTCAAGCCCAAACAGCAGCAACCACGTGCTTCCCACACTCCAGAGCACCATTGGTCCCCTGCCCTCATCATGTACTCACTTAAGGACTGGGCACCACCTTCAGCTCAGCCCTGATTCAAACAACACAGCCACCTTTCTGGATGCCTTGAAACGCACCATTTCTCCCTCTCCTGAAGAATCCCTCAGGTAACCCAAAGCACTAGCCAACTAATGGCCTATCTCCCTGCTAACCTTTCAAGCAAAAGTCACGGAGAAGATTGTGAAGAAACTTCCAGCCAGACACCTCAACAACAACCTCCTTGACACCACCCAATCCAGCTTCAGACCCAACCACAGCACTGAAAGCACCCTCACCGCTGCCAGAGACGACATCCAACTGATTATGGATGAGGAGACACTGTTGCCCTCATCATTCTGGATCTATCTACTACCTTCAATAGTCTTCCACCCCATCCTACGCCTACACAATCATCAGCAGCATTCAGGGAGCAGAGATCCAGTCTTTCTTCACAGAACCCACCAAGTTGGTCACCCTGCCACTTTGGACCTCAACCACCGCCAATCTCCTCTACGGAGGACCACAAGGATCCTCACTAAGTCCCACACTGCTTAACGCCTATGTGGCCCTATTCCGCAGAACCGTTATTACCCACAGAATCACTGTTATTGCCTATGCAGATAACATCCAGCTTAACCTCTACCCCTCCAACAAATCAAACATCCATACCAACCTCTCCATCCTGCATGCCCGAAGTCGCCAGATGATTCAAAGCCAACTGCCTCAAGCTTAAAACAAACAGAATGAAGTAGTCATCTTTGGTAACAACAGCTTGCTATGGAACTCCACTTGGTGGAATGCTGATCTCGAACCAACACCCAACTACCCACATGAAGAATCTCAGAAAAGTAGTGAACAGCCTTGCTGTGACAGGCTCAAGTGATCTCAGTTTCCACACAATCAAGGTGCTCAATAGGTTTTTCAAGAGGCTTCCCTTCAACATTACCAGAATCGTCATTCTGGACAGAAGGAATTAAATACCAACTTAACAGAAGACTCTAGATCATGCAGAACTCACCTCTAAGACTTCCACCCCGCACTCAACATATCACCACGCACCTCCAAGACCTCCACTAGCTCCCCATCCACAAATGGGCACTCTTCTAACTGTTGATTCTTGGTACTGTATTTGCCAATGCAATTGATTATGGTTGGATCAGTTAAAACAGAAGGTTTCAGAGTTACATTTGCGCTGACCAAAACTGTACACATTTAAAAAAGTGCTCTGACAGCCTACACAGCCCTTTTCCAACCATCGTTTCAGCATGTGGTTCATTGCAGAAATCCTTGGGGCAATATATTGATTACTTTCTTCAATCAAATGCACAGGAACAAAACAAATCTATTTAATAGATACTAAGGATTTTCTTCAGGAATTGCTAACTTTAAAGTTGGATACACTTCATCAAGTTTGTTGACTACAGTAGATGTTAATTATTTGTACACGTTAATTCTGCATCAATTATATAGTGATAGAGGCAGTGGAGTGGAAATTAAGAAAAGATCACATTACTCAAGTTATTTCTAATGGAGGAAAATATATATACACATATTTTAGCATTTTTTAAATTTCCTACAAAAAGCAGGTACCTCTATCTGGCCCCCATCTACGCTAATATATGTATGGTGAAGTTTGAAGAATACATTTACGACAATGAGCAATGGAGAACAAATTTGATACTATATTTATGATTTATAGACAATATTTTCATCTTATGGAAAGGTTCTTTATCTGCATTGAAGAAATTATTTCAGACTGGACTTCCTAGCATTGTACCATTAAAGTCACACAAAATAGGTAACAGATCACATTGCTGGATGTTATGATCAACACTAATCAGGCAACAATGCCAAGTTAAAAAAAGGCAGAAATAATTAAGTATATTACACTTGTGTTTTTACCTTGCTTGTGTAAACACGCATTTCCCTTACTCCGTTTATTTGCTTGAAAAGAATATCACAGTAATACTTGCATATACAGGGAAAAAACAAGGACAGATTTAGAGCTCGAGCACACCCAGAAAACATCATATCAAAATCAGTAGAAAGAGCCCAAAATATTGAGTGCAAAATTATTAAATTCTATAGTCAGAAAAAGATTTGAGACATATTTCAAGAAAAAACAATGTTTGCATACCGAAAATCGAAAAACATTAAAGAAATTCTTGGCAGCTGCCAACAGAAAGCAATAAACAAAATATTGTGGAACAACCGTGTGCAATAATTGCATACATTGTAATAACGCAAATGCAGCAAATTCACTAACGCACCCTCAGAAAGGCCTCACGATTGTTCTACAACATACAGTGACATGTGACACCACGAACTGCAGATACTGTTTGAAATGGTCTTGTGGCCTATTACATGTTAGTAAAACTGAACAAAAAGTTCAGATGTGAATCACACAGCTTACATATGCCTACTACCCCACCTGGGGTATAGGCAATCAACCAGGACTCTCAAGCTATCTTTCTTTCAATCTGACTCCAGGGGCAACACATCTCCTTGCAGTCAGCCTTGAGGCCTTGGTGCCAGGTGTTTCTTGGCCTTCTTCTTTTCCTTTGAGGCTTCCAGGTCAAGGCTTGCCTGATGGTGTTTGATGTGGTCTTGGGGAGGATGTGTCCTATTCAGCTCTAGCATCTTTTCATGATTCCTTTAAGTGCCACAGGTAGTTGCTGATGGGTTGTAGAATTCCTATACCCGACACCCAGGACATATTGTTTGGTGTCAGGGACAACAGGTTTTCATGTTTATGTTGTCCTAGGGACAAGTAGACCCAACTCCCTGAAGCACAATCCCTTTGGCGGACAGTTTACAGTACCACAACATGGATAAGGGAAGGCCAATGTCTACAGTTAAGGTAATATTTGTGTCCATAAGTTAATGCTATTCAAACTTGTATTTATGTTTCATTAATACAAAGCCTTTATTATTAAGGTGAGTACTCTAATGCACTGCTGACAGTGGTCCCAACATAAAAATGTGTACACAAGTTTGCAAAGTTTAACAATATGTGTTATTTAAAATGCTGCCAGAATGCTCTCTGATTCAATGCAAATATTTGCAGAAGCTTGAAAGCAAGATTGATAAACAATGCTTTTAAAATAAATGTTCACAAAAAATACAACTAGGAAAAAAACATTTTGCTTAAGTACTGTGAAATTGTATGTACTGTTTCTTTGAAGCATCATCTTCTAAAATGTGTTGATGCATGCTAGTATTTCCAAAAATATTCATAATGAAAAAAAATCAGTGCAACCAGTTTTAACAAGATTATGGGAAGCATGAAAATAAACTATTATTGGCAAAGCCAAGAGGTCCGACATTTGTGGTCAGCCTTTTGGTTTTGCCAATGTGTGTTTTGTGTCGACATGTTTTTGTGTAACTTTATTGTTGTGGGAGCTGCCAGTTTCTCACCATTGTAACAAATTTTGGCAAAAAGCAATAATATTTTTTGGTTTAAAAAAGGCACACACTGGGGGCGGCCACAAGGGCATAACCGGAGCCGGAGAACGCTGTGGCTTAGATCTCTGGCACGAATAAACGCACCGAGCGAAAGCTAAGAGGAAGGAAGCACCGGCTTCCCTCAGGAATTTTTGGAAAACAGGGGAAGATAGGCAAAAGTAGCCTGGCGGCTACCCCCAGTCAAACTCACCCTGTAGTTTCATGCTGAATGTTACGCCTAAGGAAAAGGGAAAGAAACATTTAGAAGGAAAGGAGAAGCAGCCTCCCACTCTTGCCCTGCTCCGCGCTTTCAACTATGGATTCTGCAAGAAGAAGGAGCAGTAACTTCAAGTAACTTCAAGTAAGCAAAGGGGGGGAAGTGGTCTGAATGATTGACTGAGACTCTTGAAAAGCACGTTAGTTAAGACTTACTCTCTTTTTCAATATAAAAACTCTGCTAGACTTCAAGATATTTACATACGTTTTGTAGACTCGGACGGCACCCACCCTATCGATCTTCGTTTTGCAACTGATTTATACCAACAAAAAAAACAAGAACTGAAAGGACTAGAGGGTTCATGGTGAGCAGTATCTACAAAACCCGGGGCCCCCCAATGTTATTGATCACGGAGGCAAATATTAACTACTCTTGTATCCATCCCTGGTCTACTAAGGGCATTATTAAAAGTGTGATATACGACGCAGCACACGATCTGATAGTAGCAATAGCAGGGCTAGCCAGCTTTGTGAAATCATTCCCCCACTTTTTTAAAGTAAGGATGGCGCCTAAATGCTTTGGAATCCTGGAGATAAGACTGACAGCGCCAAAGCACTGCGTTCAGGAAAAGATAAAGGGGACATGGTCGGGGCAAACAGACGTCCCACTTCAATAGTGGGTAGGCAACCTGGGAAAAACACAGCTGGCCAAGGCAAAGATTTAAAATCGGATGATAACATAATCCCCCCTCCGGAAAATAGGGGGAAAAGCAAAACCCAGGCTACTATCACTTCTTTCTTGGCAGGAGGGGCACAAGGAAGCAAAACTACAACTTTGACTCCTGCGTCGTGAGGGGAACAAACCACTACAGAAAGCACTCGTGGGGGGGCCTCCGGCAAAAAGTCTGGTAAGGAAACATCATCCCAATCGGGATCAATAAGGTCAGACAGCTGTACGATGGAGAGAAGGAAGGAAAAGGATCTTGCCATTAGTCAGGAATCTCCCCCGGTGCAGCAACATGTGTCCGCAACACAAGGAGGAGACTTGAGTAATATAAAACAGACACAGGGCAGCGCAAAAGAGCAAAGTATGTCGCAGAGTCTAAGAGGAAGTGACAAGGGCAATGAGAAAGAGATGAAAATGTTGGACTGGTCGAAAGATACTGGGGATAAATTCTACTCACTAACAGAGGAATCGGACTTCAGTAGCGCTGAGGAGCACAGCCCTAGTGACTCTGGTAGCAGCATATCCTCTGAGGAGGGGAATGCTTTATCAAATAATGAACTTACAGTGCGGCAGCGGCGGTGCCAGCGCAAGTGCACCAAAACAAGGTCTGGATCACAGGAGGGTACCGAATTCTCCGCATCTAGCGGGAGTAGGACTTTGAAATGGGATTACTCCAGTATCAATCTAACAGATGTAACTCGCACAACAGATATGTCAACTATGGGGGGTCAGCAGTTGGGGAGTAACGACAGAGGAGAAAATAATGAGGGCGCAAAGAGTTATATATGCGTAGCGAACACTGACTCTGGGATGCTACAATCAATATTTAATTCAATCAAAGAATTCCAAACGGAAACTCGGATTGAAAGTCGTCGAGCCAGGGTGGCTACAAAACGGCTGCAAGGATCAGTGCGCAAGGTTGCAAAATCATGTACTGAGATAGAAGCTAAGTTATGCACAATGGACGAGAGGATAGTAGCAGTCAAAGAGGAAGTCGACACGTTGAAACAACAGAGCGCCACGCAGGAGAGCCAAATGACTGACGTAATGTGGAAATTGGAAGATTTGGAGAACCGGCAGAGAAGAAACAATCTACACTTTTTGTGCATAGAGGAAGGGCTGGAAGGAAACGACATTTGGAGCAACATGATTAAGCTTTTGCAGGGGGCATTCCCCGAATTGAACCATTGGGATTGGAATAATGAGATTCAGCGGGTTCATAGATTTCCCCCGACCAGGAGGAAGGGGGTACACTCATCTGCCTCAAAATATCCTAGACCCATTTTGGTGTTTTTTGGGAACTTTTTGCTGCGTCAGGCGGTTTTTGATAAATCACGCCCTAATACCCCGCGACATATGGAAGGGGTAACCTTTTTTACGCGACTAGACTTTTGTCATACAACTGTGGAGCGCAGATGGCGGCTCCGACAGCTGATCAAACCTTTTTTCGATAAGGGAGGAGAGGCCTACTTGATTTCCCCTGCTCGTTTGAAAACTGTGGTTAATGGGAAAGTGAGATGGTTTACGTCAGAGATGTAGGCAAAAGAATATTTGATGGAGTTGAAACAATGATGTATTTTTAGATATAAATGATTTTGGTGGTGAGCGGGGCACCCTGCATCTACGCTTCGCCAACACTCTGGCCAAAGGGGGCTCGATTGCTCTACTAGAAGGGGGGGGCTGGCTGAGAGGAGGGGTCCCCTACCTGCCCTCGTGGGGAGGGAGGGGAAGGAGAGGGGAAGATAGGTATGTGGTGGGGTGGAGGGGGGGGGTCGGGAGGGGATAAGAGGCGGGAAGAAATGGGGAAAGGGGAAGGAAGGGACCAAAAGATTGGAACAGAAACAGAACATAAGGACCCGAGAGAGAGAAAGGAAGCAAGGTTTATGTAAGAGTGTATACAGCTGGGGTGAAAGGCCAAACAGAAAGATTGGGAGGTGGAGAAGGCGGGGGAGGGGAGAAAGAGTTAAAAATGACGAGACTCCGAATAGCTTCTATTAATATCTGTGGTCTAAATGACCCCAGAAAAAGAAGGAAAGTTATGGAAGAACTAAAAACTCTCAGGGCAGATATTTATTGCTTGCAATAAACTCATGTAGAATATAGGAATCAAGGGATTCTAGAGTCACTTGGCATGAGAGTGATAGTATGTTCAAAACAAGAGGTGAAAATTAAAGGGGTGGCGATATTGGATCGGAGCAACAAAGTGAAATTTGCCAGGCAGAAGGTGGATAAGAATGGGAGATGGGTAATTGTAGAATGCTTATATAGGGAAGGTAGCTTTACGCTGTGTACTGTATATGGGGCAGTATCAGATGATCCAATGGTAATTGACACTATGGCTGTAGAATTAACAGGCTGGCCGGCCGGTATATTTTATGCGGGGACTTTAACTTTAATGGGTCCTGGGATGGCTTGCAGGATCTCTTAGAGCCCGTAGTGAAGAAATATCAGGGGCGGAAGCCTCGAGTATTCAAGGCAATAGTAGGTCTGCAGAAGGAGTTAGGTCTGGTGGATGCTTGGGCCAAGCTGCGCGATCCAGATCTGGGGTACACTTATTTTTCTGCCCCTCATGTGAAACTGGCCCGACTAGATTTTTTTTTACATCTTCTGAATTGTTATCACAGGCTAGCATGGAATTATACCCACGGATCATGTCGGATCATAATCCACTGGTAATGGACTTAGAATTAAATGGTCTAGAACATAAAACCAGGAGATGGACTTTTGAAAGGGGGATTCTCAGTGACTGAATATCTGGAGTATATGAGGGATTGGATAGTGGAATTTTTAGAGATTAATAGAGGTTCTGCTCCTATAGAAATAGTTTGGGATACTCTGAAAGCAGGGGCACGGGGAGCAACCCTAAGCTTCAGTCTGAGTAAACAAGGAAAGGGCCAAAGAAAAATAAGAGACTCGCATGTGAAGCTCAGAGATCTAGAAATACAGCTGATTACAGCCATAGAGAGGGGGGAAGATATGAAGAACATCCAGGAGCGAATTGCTATAGCAGGAGCAGCAATAAATGAGGTTAACGCAGAAAGAGTAGCTGGAAAATATCTCGCGCAACGCTCTGAAAGGTATGAGTTTGGTGAAAGAACTGGCCACCTGTTGGCGGTAAGGGCAAGCCATAAAGCTGCAGCAGGGGTCATTCGAGAGATTCAAGGCCAACAGGGACAAATAGTGACAGATACTGACGGTATTAGGAAAGTGTTCAATGGGTATTATACTGACCTCTAGAATTATACAGCCAGATTCTCATCAATAGAAATGCAGGAATTTCTTCACCCCATTAGGTTTAATACAGTCTCAGAAGAGGATTACCTGCAACTGGAGGGTCAGATTGGTAGTTTAGAAATAGACAAGGCATTTGGTGAACTGGCCGACGGCAAAGCATCTGGCCCTGTACAACTCCACTAGAGTTCTACAAAACCTTTAAAATAGAGTTACGTCCACTGATGCTCAAGCTGTTTATTCAGGTACAGAGTGGTGGAAAGACCCTGACCTCTTGGGGAATGGCTAATATAGCAGTTTTCTTTAAGAAAGGGAAGGCCCCGCAGAACCCGGCCTCATATCGGCCGATAACATTAATTAATAGTGATGCTAAAGTGTATTCTAAAATATTTGCTGCACGCTTATCCTTAGTAATCAGGAAATTGATAATGCCCCGGCAACACGGATTTGTCCCCGGTAGAGATACGGCAGAACATATTCAAAGAGTTATTGCGCTGTTTGATGCAACAGAAGTGGCAGAGGAGCCTATGGCTGTGGCCCTGCTAGACGCGGAAAAAGCATTTGACTGAGTTGGCTGGAAATATCTTTGGGAGGTTATGGAGAAATATGGCTTTCGAGAACAGTTCATAGTGGCAATAAAGGCCATGTATAAGTCTCCGGGAGTAAGAATTCAATTAATGGGAGGGCAGTCTGGATGCATCCAAGTGGGGAGAGGCACTAGGCAGGGATGCCCTTGCTCTCCGCTGTTGTTCGCTCCATATATAGACCCTCTGCTCAGACAGCTCGAAGAAAACAAGCAGATCATCCCGGTACAAAGATATGGTTGGGACACAAAAGTCCTGGCCTATGCGGATGATATTGCTATTATAACCTCCAATCTGGATACAGCACTGAAAGAAATCGAAGAGATCACTACTAAGTTTGGGACATTCTCTGGGTATTTGTTAAATAGAACTAAAACTCAGTTGCTGGTTAATCAATTTATGAAATCACAGGACAATCGGAGGGTGGAGCATGCAGTATATCTTGGTATTAGTATCTCACCAAGGGTAGGAGAAATCGTCAGCCTGAATTTGGACTCAATATTGGTAAAGGCTAGAAACGATATGCACAGATGGAATAACTTGCATATGACTATAATAGGGAGGTGTAATATGGTCAAAATGATTCTTCTTCCCAAATTATTGTATCTATTCCGGACCATACCCTTGAACTTTACAAAAGCTTGGTTTGAAGATATCGAACGGATAATTATGAGATTCATCTGTGCATATGGCAAGTGTAGAAGGTCGGCCAAGTTTATGTCCCTATCTCGTGAAAGGGGGGGTGGGCCTTGCCTAACTTGAAGCTATATCAATTGGCAGCTGCATTCCAATATATGCGTCCATTATGGGGGGACAGACCAGGGGAGAATAGGGTGGGAAGCATCCCCTATATCCCTAATATGTACGAACTGCTTGTGGGCTCTGCCTCAAAGGGGTGCTTGTTAACTTTCCACGAACCAGGGTACTATAAGAAAACCCAGTATAAGGTACTAGAGGCGGCTTATAAATGTTGGCTGCCCTGGCGTACAAAGAATGGGCTTGGGAGATTTAACTATTATACCCTAATTAAGAATAATCCGTCGCTCCCGGAAATTTTTAAAGACAGATAAAATGGGCCTCCAAAGGTATAGTGAGGCTAAGGGACTTTTTTGACGATACTGGAATCAAGACATCTACGAATCTTCAAGAACGATTCGGTTTAGAACAAAGGGATTTCTTTAAATTCTTACAGGTACGAGACTTTTTGAGCAAGAAAACGGGTGGGCCACAGGGGTTCAAAAGCAATCAACTGTTAAAAAACATTTTGGGAGAATCTAACCTAAATATCAAAGTAATCTACTCCTTGTAAATGGCAGAGCAACCCGATGACTTGGAGAAGCATAGTGAACGGTGGAGCGGTAAATTGGTGGATGGAAGTGTTAATTTTCTTAACACACTCGAGTTAGGTCATACTATGTTACTATCTTCATCTCTACAGGCACAACATTATAAAACTGTGTTTGACCTGTATTATACACCAGCCCACCTTGCCAAGTGGGGGGGTCACGTGGAATTAATTGTCCAAGGTGTGGGGACCATGCAACAGATGTAATACATATGTTTGCCACTTGCAGAGAATTAACGACATTGATAGATGGGATACAACTTGTGATTAAAGAAATTTTGGGGTATGATGTGGTTCTTACCCCAGAAATTCTGGTTCTAGGGGTTGCCGAACAAATAAGGGGACGACAGAGGGCGTTTATTTCTTCTTGCCATGGCGGTGTACCGATTATGTGTCTCCTCTGTATGGTTGAGTATGCAACCACCATCGTGGCAGCAGTGGCTGGGCAGACTAATATCAGTGTATCATCTGGAGATTTCCCTGTATGAGCAGGAGGGGAGATTGGCCAGGAGGAAAGGGAATGCTATCTGGGGTCAATTTCGGAACTGGCTCATGGCTAATGACTGATGTATTAAGTCAATGCTTCCTTTTGTTTTCCTTTGTGGGGATAAATGGGGGAAATGTATCTGTCACTCCAATTGAAGAAGAAGGTCTAATTATATATTGTATTTGTTTATTCTCTTCTGAAAAAAACAATTTAAAAAAAATAATAAAAAAGGCACACATTGCCACAGAAGTCTCTGGCACTAAACAAAACTACTTTGCTGATATGCTCCCTGTGAAAGAGCAGAATGCTGCCACTCACACTGAAGGGAGTCTATAGATAGATGGAGACAGACAGACAGAAATGTAATAAAAACAAAAGGACCTGGTTAACTTCAGACCTAATTGGGGGCCTAATTCTTAAATAAAAACACCCATTAATATGCCCTTGCATTAACGCAGATTTACATCTTTTATGAATTCACAGTAATTTACAAATGTAGGCCAGAAAATCCTACTCCTAAAAAATGTATGTGAACTGCATTTTAGTGCAACCAAATATGCAAGTGTAGATTTGCTCATTCGAAAACTTATTGAGAATTTACAAGTTCACTTTTCCTCCAATCACTTCATTCCCCAAATGTGGATTAAGTTTTATTTCTGCCCTTGTCTGGAATACATTTCCAACCTTTCTCAGTAAGGGAAAAGATTACAGAAGAGCTGGTGAAACCCCTTAAGACATGAAAGTTAGAAGGTTTGCACAGTCTCCAAAAAGATTCCAGCTTTCAAACTATAGCTTATCTCCAGCCCCACTATGTAGATCTGTGGAAAGGTGGGAAAATGTGGGAACTGGTAGATTTCAAACTCTACAATAGCATGAGGCCTGGCATAATCAGAGAGACTATTATCAGAGTTCTTATACAATTAGACTGCTGTCATAATTTATTGCTGCACTACATGGCACAAAAGGAACAAGTGTTTTTTTTTAACTGAAAAAGTAAATTTATGAAGAAACCTGTCCTATGGACAAGTAGAGATTTTACTAAGTTCCACACCCGTGGGAACGGCCAGTGGATTTGAAGGATATTCCTCAGACAGTTGTTGATGAAGGTCTGGACTTTGTTGGTGGAAATCACTGTTGTCCTTTCTGCTGTAGACACAAACCCCAATTATAAATGTAATCTTGATTTGAAGAGTTAGGTCCTTGGAGCTACAGGTTTTATTTAGCTGAATGAAAGAAGACCTTGCTTTGCAGATTCTCGCCTTGACGTCAGCATCTGTCTCCCATGCCTGTCTATGACACTGCCCAGGTGGGTGAAGGCCTCAACCTCTCCCAGTGCATCACGTACAAGAGTGACAGCAGCAATGCTGGCTGCGTTAACCTTCAGGAGCTTGGTTTTTCCCCTGTGGATGCTGAGGCTAAGTTGTGGTGATGTGGCTGCCACACTGTCAGTTTCTCTTGAATCTGCAGATGGGTGTGGGAGAGTAGGGCCAGGTCATCTGAAAAGTCCAGGTTTTCGAGCTGCACCAATGTCCCAAAGGATCCCATTTTCTTCCTTGCTGTGGATGTCTTCATGATCCAGTCTATGTCCAGCATGGAGAGAATGGTGAGAGCAAACAACCCTGGCTGACTCTGATCCTGACTTGGAAGGCTTCCGCAAGTTGTCCTACATGGATTATCTTGTAGGTCATTCTCTCCTAAGAATTCCTGATGATCCTTACAAGTTTATCTGACACACCGTAGTGGTGAAGGGGTTTGCAAAGGATCTCTCTGTAGAAGCTGTCGAATGTCTTCTCATAGTCAAAGTTGACACAGGCAGGAATGTGAGTTCCATTCCATCGACTGCTCAATGATGATGCGCAGTGTTGTAATCTGGTTTGTGCGGGATCTGGCTTTGCCGAAGCCAGGTTGCTGGTCTTGCAACTGAGCATCGAATTATTCCTTTATCCTGTTCAGGATGACTACGCAAGCCACAGAGGGATAACTCTTCTATCAACCCTAGCAAAGTGTTCAACAGTTATGCAGGTCACCTTTCTTGGAGATCCTGATGAGCTATCCCTCCTTCCAATCTGATTGCACCTTTTTTCTCTTGCCAGATCCTTCCAAATGTGGTGTAGAGAATGTCTATGGATTTTTCAATATCTGCCTTCAGTGCCGATTCAGGTATGTTTTCAAGTCCTGCTGCCTTTCCATTTCTTAGATGTTTGATGAATGTGTTGCCACCCATTGGAAAGATTAAAAAACACATTTTGCAACTCCAGTTTCAGGTGTTGGAAGTGGTTCTTTTCTCACTGGAAGTTGACAACAAAAGATTGCTTCCGCGTGAAATAATACGGATAAAACTATTGAATATTCTACAGACTACGGGACTAAATGACATGGAGATGTCATGTTACTTGTCATATTGAACGTGAGCGTAATACATACAAACCTTTTTTAGGTGTTGATTATATTAATTAGAATTGTCTTACTTCAACTGGTGGACAAACATATAGAACAATATCTACCATATAGCACTGAATTTAGACTCATACCTGTACACTTTATATGTTTATACTTGTAATGTTATCACATTTATATCATCAATTTAGAAATGTTAGGACAATAGCAAAATAGGTCCTTTAAGATATCTGCAATTTAAGCATATTGTGCAGTTGTCTATCATGTGACTAATAGTGGAGTATCTTCAGTTAATACCTAGTGAATATTTATTGAATGATAAATAGAAAGGTCCATGATGTATTGATTGTTATGTGTAGAACATACGTGTATTCCTCTGGGGATCTCTTCTGATAGTTTGGGTTTACACCATAGTAAAGATACTAACCTCTTCCATGACGGTTGTGGTATTAGCATAGAGCAATTCACTAATTTTAACGTGATAAATGCAACCCCCATTTTCTTGCATTGCCCAAGACTGTTTGCTTTTTCCAGGTTTTGAGTTTGTCTTTTATTAAAATAAAAAAATATGAAAATCCGAAAAAATACAAAGAAAAATACAAAAAAAAAAAATCAATGTATGACTTTTATAGCATATACTGTAAAATGACAAAATGACCAGTAGGGGATAGGTGAGTTTATGTTTTGCATGCAAGTTCATGACTGGGCATTACAGAGCTCTGGGGCTACGGCTGAAAGAGGTTAAAGTTTCTCACAGTGCCTATCACTGCAACACAGAGGTGTTGAGACTATGTGGTCATCCAATCCTTGGCCTCTATTATAGCACACTGACGAATGGTCATTTATGTACCAATAGTAATTACCGTTTTATGTGGAAGTACGTGGAGGAACACATCTCTCGAATTATTGACTACTCAGAAAATGATGTTTTATACGTCAGACAGTGGGCGTGTTTATGACAGCAGACATGGTAAAAGAGCACGTTAGGAGGTACATGCAGAAGTACCTGCAGGACAGTGAAAACAGCACTAGAAAGGAGGAAGATGACATGCGAGATATGCAGATAGATAGATGACTGTAGAAAAATGGGGGGTAAAAGACGTGTCTAACAAGGTGAAATTATGGTAGACTTCAGAAAGTAACTCAAGAACTGGCTGTTTGACAGAGACTTTGCACCCTAAGAGCCCAGGGTGATAGTGCTGCACTTAACAGTACGGAGTAATTGAACTATAGCTCACGTCTCTTGGATAGGATCCATAGTTACCTTCTTAAGACATGCCAGTTTTACAGATGCCCCACCCCCATTTCTTCGACCTTTGTCAAATATCTTAAAACGCTGTATCCAGAAACAGTGAACACATACGCTTCAATATACTTTCTCGTCTTTTTAGTATCAGTTTAAGAAACATTTGGTTCTGCAGATTTTACGTCACTTTGCAGCAAATATTTCAAAATATTTTCACAATTTCCTAAAATGTTGTAAGCCTCTACAGTTATAGTTCGTGAAGCTGAGGTGGGGGAGAAAGAGAAGGGCAGCCTTCCTGTTATAAGCGTATCACTGATGCTGATCCTCTGGGCAGCAAACGGTTATAATGTATATTTCTTCAAATGTTAGTGTGAACATCTGTTTACAGAGGGTTCTCTGTCACTCTCCTTGCTGTGAAAGACCCAATTTCAAAACCTGAGAGGTGTCAGAAAGTCCGTTTGTTTTGTTTGTTTGATAGTCGCTAAGGAAGTACTTCAGCTTGCAGTCTTTTCTTTCTGCTACTGAACGGCCCAGCTACGGAGTTCGCTGTGAGATCAGATATTAAGTGCACGCGCTGTCTTCAAAGTGTTCTTGATAGTGACATTCACCTGCGCCACTCCCAGATTCTAGGTACGTGACGCCCACGTTTCCTCCTCCAGACACCGTAGCTGCCAAACCAGTCCGAGCGGAAAGTCATTTTTTGAAGTTACCATGACGCATTTTTGTGTGAGGCACTTGCAAGTTGTATGGCTAAAATGTAGTGCTCCGAGTGGTAATACACGAATGGCAATTCATTTTTATTTCATGCCATTGCAAGGAAAATACAAGCGGCACAATAAAATGTTGCTAAGGGCACCGTAGTAATAAACGCGCATTCACATATTATTGTATTTAAAGACTCAAATTCCATTGTATTTATTGTATTTATAAATATGATTAATTTTATTACGTATGTAAATAATTAAAATCATTACAAAAATGTTGCCACTACAATTATGCAAATGTTAAAACATATAACTCCTTCCTTAATATTAACTACGGTTCGAATTCTTCTTCCTTTGTACTGTGCTGGTCTACCTACACGTATCACTGGCAACCGTTGCATACAAAGTTTAAAAATATTTTAGAAATAAATATTAGAGGAGATAGTGAACGACCCTGTTTATTGCGTGGGATCCCGTGCTTCTTTCTTTGGGTTAGACTGGTCCCAGGCCTTCAGTTAAATTAGTGGCGGCTCCTCCGCTATGGCAGAGGAAGTCGCCCCCTGCTAGCTGCAGCAGATGCTCAACTTTTACAATAAAACGATAATAAACTTTGTTTATTATCGTTTTATTGTAAAAGGTGCGTGGCCATAGGGTGTGATAGGGACGGAGGGGGAGTCCACAGCACTCCCGTCTGTGCGCATGTATACTTGGCTGGCTGTCTCAGGCCTGCCGAACACACATGATCACTGGGCCCTCACCAGTGCCGGGTTGGAGACAGCAGGCAGAAGCTCTCAGTCTGCCTCAGAGCGGCAAGCAAAAGAAGGAGCTTCAGATGGCCTCTGGGTCCAGCTCTATATCACGCATAGGCATATCTAAAAATCTGGGACAGTTACTGTTGTCTTGTTGGAAATGGCCCTTTCTTCAGGGATATCCCCAGACTTTTTGCCTTCCTCCTTCCCTGACCTCGTTTTTGTTGTCTTTAAGACTCTGGGCACTTTACCACTGCTAACCAGTGCTGAAGTGCATTTGCTCTGCTTAAAACATCGTAACATTGGTGTCCACAATTGGCATATTTAATTTACTTGTAATTCCCTAGTAAAGTGCACCATACGTGTCCTGAGCCTGTAAATTAAATGCTACCAGTGGGTCTGCAGCACTGATTGTGCCACCCACTATACTAGCCTTTCAAACATGTCTCAGGCCTGCCACTGCAGAGCCTGTGTGTAGTTTTAAACTGCCATTTTGACCTCACAAGTGTACCCACTTAACAGGCCCAATCCTTCCTTTTTATTACATATGTCACCCCTGAGGTAGGCCCTAATTAGCCCCAAGTGCAGGGCGCAGAGTATGTAAAAAGTGGGACATGTACTTTTAAGTTTAACGTGTCCTGGTAGTAAAAACTGCAAAAATTGTTTTTCACTACTGCAAGGCCTATCCCTCCAATAGATTTACATTGGGTGGAGTTACATTGAATCATCTTTTAAGTCTAACTTTCAATTGGGAAAAAAATTTAAATATGGAGTTTGGTGTCTCTGGATTGACATTTTAAAATATCTTATGGTGAATGTGGATTTTAAATTGTAAGTCTGAAAATGATTCTTTTAGAGAATTGGAAGTTTCTTACTTTAACCATTCTGTGGCTCTGCCTGTCTCTGAATACACGTCTGGGGTGGATGACAGCTGGGCTTTGTGCATCCCTCTAGACAGTCACATACAAAGGGAGCTTGGGTGTGACATTTCCATGCTAATGGCCCAACACCAGGCTGATGGGCCATTAATTGGCTTGCTGGGGACGGAGTTTAGCACTGCCTCACTGACACCTGAATAGGATTGTGCCTCTTCCCACACAAGTAGCTGCATGCCCCACTGCAGAGTATCTGGAATGAGGGAAGGAAGGGCAGGGACCTTGTGGTCCTCAAAGGCCTCTTTGAAGCCTCCCCCACTTAAAGGCACATTTGGGTATACGTAATGAACCCCTAATCCCACCCAATCAGAACTCTACTCGAACCAAAGACTTTCTGCCAGGAAGAAGGACTGCTGCGCTGTTAATGTGGACTGCATTGCTGTGTTGGCCTACTACTTGCTGTGTGGTGTGCTGTAGGAGGGACTGCCACTCGGATCCTTGCTTTGCTGTATTGGCCTGCTGCTTCTTGCCTGCAGTGAAAAGGATTGGACTTGTTTCCTATATCCTTGTGCCCAAGAGTCTCCAAAGGCTTGTAGACTTGCCCCCTGTTCTCCTGCAGACTTATGTACACCAAAGACTGCATGCAACTCGCCTGGTGCTGCTGGACTCTGCCATCTGTGAACCTACTGATTTCTGAAAAAAACAATGCATCACCTGTAGTGTGGGAAAAATTCTGATGCATCACTCTCTCAACCCCGACCCAGAGGCTGTTCAACACAGCCTGTGCAGCCCAACGATGACGCTCTGCATGGCTTGACGACGATGCACCGCATTCACTGCAGTGGAGCCCGGCAACGACTATACAGTGACCCGATTGTGTGGAAAATACTGAGCATCGTGCCCTTGACGCCAGTGCTTTGCTCCATCAAGGGTACTGTTTCAGCAGACCATGCATGGGTTTTGTAGCCGGCCTACCCTCCATTGCGTTCAGCTTGGATTTTGGTTTTGCACCAGTCCCTTTTGACCTCAAGTAACCTTTTGACCGCTAGTGACTTCTAAGCACTATTTTACATTTAATCTTTAAAAATTCATATCTGTGCTTCTACTGACTGAAGTTTTGTCATTTTGGTCTTGTTTTACTCAGATAAATTTATTTTATTTTTCTAAACTGATGTAGAGTATTTTTAGTGGTGTCTTCACTGAGTTACTGTACTTAAGTGTTGCAATAAATACTTTACTGAGTTACTGTAATTAAGTGTTGAAATACTTTACAAATTGCCTCTTAAGTTAAGCCTGACTGCTCTGTGCGAAGCTACCATTTTAAGCTGCTGATTGTATTTTTTTGTAGCACTGACAAGGGTCGTTATAAGCCTATTTTTGTGTAGTGTAAAATCACTTGATCATTTGCATATTGAAGGATCACAATTATATAGAAGCCCATTGTCGACAGAAATGTCTTTGCTTAGTTATTGCATTGCCCATGTCTGCTGTGCACAGTTTGAAAAATGTAGGGGCCAGACGCACCCTTTTTGATACCCTTGTTTGTGTAAATCTTTTCTGAGACTATATCTCTGTGGCCCAGTTTGATCCTCACCCACATGTCTGTAGATAGTACCATGATCTCTTTCAGTAATACTCAGGGAATGTAATACCCCAGTTGGATAATTTCCTTCACAGTATTTGCTGATCCATGCCATCGAAAGATGCAGAATAATCTACAAAACAGACAAACACTTGTGGCTGTACCAGACCAAATGGTGCGATGGGCCAGTTATGATGGCACAACTATGTTGTCTATGGTTAAAGACTTCTGTCTGAATCCAGTTTAATAAAACGTTTTTAGGTGTTCCTTTTCTGCCCATTGTTCTAAAGCTTTTAATAAAATTCTGGTGTATGTTTTTGCTTTCACTTCTAGTAGGGCTGTCAGACTGTAGTTTGCTGGATCATCTCTGTTCCACTTTTTATGAATTGGGTGTAAAAAATGCTTAATTATAACGGGTGATTTCCAGTGCTCAGCACCAGCACTTAATTGTCAACACCATCACTTTTGACAGTCAACCACATGGTAGTATTGTTTGTCTACTTTTGAGGCCAGCACAACAGTTGTTTAATAATTCAGTCTATATTAAAAAGGACTAATACCTGCCACCCAAGCCATCCACATAGCTTTGGGTGGCCTGGAATAGTCTGAATTGTCCCATGTCTAGAAGTGCGATGGTTAGTAGTTGTGTTGGTACCATCATTGGTAGTGCTGGCAAGGACGATAGGTGGTGCAACCTGCTCTGGTTCCTGAGAAGGGCCTCGGCACTTATTTCTTTCAGAAATTAAGCACTGTGTAAAATAAATCCTCGCCAAGACTGTGGAACCTGCTCTTAGAGGAATGCAGCCTGATACAATGGTGTTAGTTGGTTGGCCCAGAAATCTATGTCTGCTTAGAATAGGGATCCAGGCAACCCGTTTGGACCTAGGGACCAGGTCTGATCTGTTCTAATACTTTTTTAATGCTGGAGAAATTAAATGTGGCCCCATCTCAGTTGCAACTTCGTTGCTATTCATAATGTCATTTGTGTCTCCATAAGGCCAGTCCTCAGCTGTATAAATCGATTTTATATGAGCCAGTCATTTTTCTTATAAAGTACAGGTCCCCTTTGCAAAAGTGGGTCTATTTAAGGAGTTTATATCATTCCAGAATTGGGCTTGAGTTTGACGTCCTGAGACTGTACAGTGCCACGTTTTCTTTATGGTGATCTCTGTTTGCTGCTTAGAGATGCTGTCTGTAAGTTTTTCTTGTTTCCTTTAGGGAACTTTCTGCTGCTGTGTTTGACTAATCTTTCTTGTAGGCTTTAAGTGCTTTCCTTAGGGCTGTTTTATGTTTTTTAACCAGCTTGTTACACCAAGTCTTCCCTTTGCCTGGATCATCTCTCCTGGGGCAATCTTGGTGTTCCTGAGGCCGCACAGTTGTGGACAGAGATAACCTTTCTGATCCAGATTGTGGCTGTGAATGGGTTCAGATTCTGGAATCTCATTGGTATGTCAAAGTTAGGGATAGTGTGTAGGAAAGTACCATCTTGCCTGGCATGTTACCCCCATTTTTACTTGTGTGTCAGTTTGTTTTTGCCTGTCTCACTGAGATCCTGCTAGCCAGGACCCCAGTGCTCATAGTTTGTGGCCTGAATGTGTTCCCTGAGTGGTGCCTAACTGTGTCACTAAGGCTCTGCTAACCAGAACCTCAGTGCTTATGCTCTCTCTGCTTTTAAAATTGTCACTGCAGGCTAGTGACCATTTTTACCAATTCTAATTGGCACACTGGAACACCCTTATAATTCCCTAGTATATAGTACCTCGGTACCCAGGGTATTGGGGTTCTAGGAGATCCCTACGGGCTGCAGCATTTCTTTTGCCACCCATAGGGAGCTCAGACAATTCTTACACAGGACTGCCACTGCAGCCTGAGTGAAATAATGTCCACATTATTTCACAGCCATTTTACACTGCACTTAAGTAACTTATAAGTCACCTATATGTCTAACCCTCACCTAGTGAAGGTTAGGTGCAGAGTTACTAAGTGTGAGAGCACCCTGGCACTAGCCAAGGTGTCTCCACATTGTTCAGGGCAATTTCCCCGGACTTTGTGAGTGCGGGGACATCATCACACACGTTCACTACATATAGGTCAATACCTATATGTGGCTTCACAATGGTAACTCCGAAAATGGCCATGTAAAATGTCTAAGATCATGGAATTGTCCCCCCATGCCAGCTATGGTATTGGGGTGCCAATCCCATGCATCTCCCGGGCTCCAGCATGGACCCCGGGTACTGCCAAACTAGCTCTCTGGGGTTTTCACTGCAGCTATTGCTGCTGCCAACCCACAGACAGGCCTCTGCCTCCAGCCCAGTCCCAGGAAGGCAGAACAAAGAATTTCCTCTGAGAGAGGGTGTTACACCCTCTCCCTTTGGAAATAGGTGTTAAGGGCTGGGGAAGAGTAGCCTCCTCCAGCCTCTGGAAATGCTTTGAAGGGCACAGATGGTGCCCTCCTTGCATAAGCCAGTCTACACCGGTTTAGGGATCTCCCAGCCCCTGCTCTGGCGTGAAACTGGACAAAGGAAAGGGGAGTGACCACTCCCCTGTCCATCACCACCCCAGGGGTGGTGCCCAGAGCTCCTCCAGTGTGTCCCAGACCTCCGCCATCTTGAATGCTGAGATGTGAGGGCACAGTGGAGGCCTCTGAGTGGCCAATGCCAGCAGGTGACATCAGAGACCCCTCCGGATAGGTGCTTACCTGGCTAGGTGGCCAAACATCCTCTGACGGCTATTTAGAGTCTCTCTTGTGGGTTTCTCTTCAGATAACAAATGCAAGAGTTCCCCTGCATCTCCCTCTTTGACTTCTGCCAAGGATCGACTGCTGACTGCTCCAGGATGCCTGCAAAACTGCAACAAAGTAGTAAGACGACTACCAGCAACATTGTAGCGCCTAATCCTGCCGGCTTTTTCAACTGTTTCCTGGTGGTGCATGCTCTGAGGGCTGTCTGCCTTCACCCTGCACTGGCAGCCAAGAAGAAATCTTCTGTGGGTCGATGGAATCTTCCCCCTGCTAATGTAGGCACCAAACTTCTGCATCACTGGTCCTCTGGGTCCCCTCTCATCTTGACGAGCATGGTCCCCGGAACACAAGAGCTGGATCCAAGTGACCCCGACAGTCCAGCGGTCCATCTGTTCAAATTTGGTGGAGGTAAGTCCTTGCCTCCCCACGCCAGACAGTAATCCTGTGTTCTGTTTGATCTGCAACTTCTAGGGCTTCTGTGCACTTTTGCAAGGAATCCTTAGTGCACAGCATAGCCCAGGTCCCCAGCACTCCGTCCTGCATTGCTCAACTCGCTGCATGGACCACCGGCTTCGTGGGACCCTCCCTTGTAGTGTTGACACGACCACCTTGCTCAGTTTTCTTGAACCCACATTTAAGTGCTTCTGCTGGTGCTATCTGCTTCTGGTTGGGCACTCTGTGTTGCTGAGTGCCCCCCTCTGTCTCCTCCTCCAAGGGGCGACCTCTTGGTCCTTCCTGGGCCTGAGCAGCACCCATTTTCTTCAACCACGACCTTTGCTGCTAGCAAGGCTTGTTTGCGGTCTTTCTGCGTGGAAACATCTCTGCGTCCTCCAGCATGCCGTGGGACATCTTCTGTGCAAAGGAGAAGTTCCTGGCACCTTATGTTGTCGCAGAATCTTCAGCTTCTTCCACCTGGAGGCAGCCATTTTGCACCTTCATCCGGGGTTTAGTGGGCTCCTGCCCCCCCTGGACACTTTTGTGACTCTTGGACTTGGTCCCCTTCCATTACTGGTCCTCAGGTCCAGGAATCCGTCTCCAGTGTTTTGCAGTCAGTTGTTGTCTTTGCAGAATCTCCTATCACAACTTTAGTATGTTTCTGGGGAAATAGGGTAACTTTACTCCTACTTTTCAGGGTCTTGGGGTGGAGTATCTTGGACACCCTTAGTGTTTTCTCACACTCCCAGTAACCAATGTTCCCTCTAATTTTTTTCCACTGTGTGCGGCAGTGTGCGGTCTTTGTGCGCTGCAGCCAAGGATACGTGCGCCAAGAAATTGACCATTCACGCGCGTGCAGCGCATAACTAGCCAAGATCTTTGGCATTAGCCTCTCCATACCACTAAAGCAAAAAAGGGATATTATTGCTCCATCACACCAATTGAAACATATGTTGTATTATCATTAATGCCTTTCGAATGTATCCTGGGAGCCTCTAAAGGAAGAGGTGAAAATATAAAACATGTTGTGGCACAGCAAATCAACAATAGCACAGCGAGCCAGTTTGTCGATGGGCCATTCTGTTCCTACAGCAGGCAACAAAATGTGAAGTAATCAGTCATACCAAAGTGAGCAAAACGTTATGCATTTCTTAGCTCATTAACCATTAATTTTCAACTGAAATATCACTTGCTCGCTTGTATGCTAAAGCACGCCAAATGATGTTTAAAACACTCCCAGCGGCATTTAAAAGCTGTTTTCATTGACTTTAATCCAGATTCAAATATGAGCATTATCTGCCTTAGGGGAGCACGTATATCGCTCTAAAAGGCTTATTTAAACTCAGAAAGTGATAAAGCATATAAACTACCACAAAGTATAGGAATGGTGGAACATTTGATAACAGCACATTTTCTACTGTTCTGAAGCATTTCCTAGCTCACGAACCATTGATTTTCAAGACAAATATCACTTGCCCGCTTGTATGCTAAAGCACGCCAAATGATGTTTAAAACACTCCCCGCGGCATTTGAAAGCTGTTTTCATTGACTTTAATCCAGATTCAAATATGAGCATTATCTGCCTTAGGGGAGCACATATATCGCTCTAAAAGGCTTATTTAAGCTCAGAAAGTGATAAAGCATATAAACTACCACAAAGTATATGAATGGTGGAACATTTGATAACAGCACATTTTCTACTGTTCTGAAGCATTTCCTAGCTCATTAACCATTAATTTACAGGACAAATATCACTTGCTCGTTTGTATGCCATAGTAAGCCAAATGGTGTTTAAAACCTGCGTCCTGAAGATGTCCTTCCTGCTCGGCGGCAAAGAGTGACCCTGTCCTCGCGCTGTGTCTGTTTTGGAGACGCAGCGCTGATGTCCTCTCTGCCGCATGATGCAGGGAACGACGTTGCAAGAACGTTGCAACGTGCGCGCTTGCCAAAGGGGCCTGCGCGATGGGGGAAGGAAAGGTGTGCGCATGCTTGCGCGCGCGCCTTACAGGGAGCATTGCCAGTGACCCTCTACACACTACACTAGGCCTGGGGTCCCTAAGTGGGTCGCATTCCACTTTCTTAGTATATGGTTTGTGTTGTCCCTAGGACTTTTGCATCCTATTCTATTCTACAGTGTTTGCACACTTTTCTAACTGTTTACTTACCTGATTTTGGTTTGTGTGCATATTTTGTGTATTTTACTTACCTCCTAAGGGAGTATATCCTCTGAGATATTTCTGAAACTGGTGTCGCTAAAATAAAGTACCTTTATTTTTAGTAACTCTGAGTATTGTGATTCTTAAGATATAGTGGTATATGATATATAAGCGGTATAGTAGGAGCTTTGCAAGCTGCTCTGCTATAGCTACCTCTATCAGCCTAAGCTGCCAGAACACTACTAATCTACTAGTAAGGGATAACTGGACCTGGCACAAGGTATAAGTACCATTAGGTACCCACTATAAGCCAGGCCAGCCTCCTCCAAAGTGTGCATGCGTTTGGTGAGGGGTCCCCTAAGGTGGCATAATACATGCTGCAGCCCTTAGGGACTCTCTGACCACAGGGCCCTTGGTACCACTGGTGCCTTTTACAAGGGACTTAGCTGTGTGCCCGAGGTATGGCAATTGTGGAAGCAATGGTACACTTTCAGGGAAAGAACACAGGTGCTGGGGCCTAGTTAGCAGGATCCCCGCACACACTCCGTCAAGATAGCATCAGATATCAGGCAACAAGTGCGGGGTAACCATGCCAAAAAGGGGACTTTCCTACATGCATCACCAACATTAAGCATTCTAGATTGTTGCTTTGATGATGATGATGAGTGCTGCTATTTTGAGATCATTCAGTGGATGACACCTTTCAGAAACAAGCATTGGCAGAGCCAGTTAGTATGTTTTTACCCTTTTTGACCTATTAACTTTGCTAATGCTTCTTGCCAATGCTGTATTGGCACAAAAAAGAAGAAAAATTGTGCTAATAAATGGTTATTACATTAAATGTTTATTATGCAACGACTGTTGCTGTTCATGTCATTCTATAGGTGAACACTTGGATCACCACGGAAGCACTCACCTACAGTTGTTGGTTCCTTTTTATGTCTATTGATCCAAGATGAGGGGTGCCACTTTGGCCAGTAAATGAAAAAAATGATGTTTTTTTAGTGTGAACGTGCAAAATAAAAAATAAAAGGACTGTGGGGGTTATGGGCACCAAAGGAATGGGTTGCAGGAGCACGTGGAGGGAGTAGGGCAAGGTAGCACACAAGGCAGAGAGCAGCATGGGGCAGAAGAGAAGCACAAGATGGAGAAAGCAGCATGGAGCATGGGATAGTGGCAGAATTTTGTGGAGAGAAGCACACTAGCTAGAGTAAGCAGCACAGCAGGGAGGAAGAGCAACACAAAGCGCAGGGACAGGGGAGTTTGTGGGAGAAACACACGAGAGGGTGCCATTGAATAAGAAGCCAACCAGTGGTGAGCGGTAGGTGGGCTGTAAGTCCACGGCGAGTTCACATAAGGGGCCTGATTCCCAAAGTCGCGGGACACACCCTGCAGTCACGGCGGGGGTCCCACACTCGTTGCGGGAACTCCGCAATGGGAAACTGCAGTATGGAAGTCCTGCCACAATTGCGAGACCCTCGCCACGACTGCGAAGGCCCTTTGTGAACAGACCCTAGATCTTTTGCAGTCAGAGGTAGGAGAGACGTAATCACCCAGCTTCATCAGCAAGCAGAATATAAATTAGATGCATATTCTTAGAAAAAATACGTGAGAGAACTCGAGAATTCATAACAGGAAATCAAGCTCTCTGGGAAAGGGAAGTCACTGGTATAGGAGGACATTGACACTGGGAATTTGAGAGGTATCTACAGGGAAGGAATATGCTGCGCTAGCACTGGGAGCCAATGGCACTTATATGAGGCCCAACACATATACTGATATAAGACTAAAGGGGTCCAGGAACCCATGGGCACGTGCTTTTGCCCAAAGGAAAATCATAAAATGGGGACCTGGAAAACTGTGATAGTGACACTGGGAGACTTATCTCCTGAATCGGGGAGCACACTGGCACCTAGGAATGGAATACATTGTTACACCTTACATTGGGTTGGAAAATGCAGAGCAAGCCGTACAGGAAGACGGAACGTGAGGAATCTAACACTAGGCAACTAAGGGAGAAATAATGTGAAGGTAAGAACACAAGCACTGGAACAAACAGACTCATGAAGCGACAAGAATCACATGGATAATTATTGAGGAAATCCACATACAACAGGACACTCTAGAGTGACGTAACCTTTTACGGGGTACTCAGATGCAATGAATAGCACCAAGAGAAACAGGGAAACATACATTGCAGTACATGAAAACGGACAAGTATAGACCACAGCAACCCAGTCATATAAAAAGTGCAGGACAACTCAGCCTCCAAAATTAAATCAAGTCAGTCCTTTTAAGTACTGTGACTGATGAGCTGTGACTCTTCAGAGGCAATATTGTGAAGTATTGTAATACAGCCAATGTTGGTCACTGGTCGCCATTTTCTCCCGTGCTGTGTTATCAATCTGCTGGAAACCGCTGAGGGATTCAGGAGGCAATGGAGAGAGGTAGAAAAGTGGGTCGATATGGAGAGCTAAAGACAGTGACAATAAGAGTGAGCAAGAGAGAATTAGTGAATAGGTAGGAAGAAAAAAAGAGATAAATAAGAAGACGAAAAACTAAGGGCTCCATTCAGGTACATATTAATTGCATCCATTTACTGTGCACAACAGCTGACTGCCTCCATTACTAGAGCACCCAGGCTGTATGCGTCTCATCCATCAATTACACAGGTTGTTTTCCTTCATTTACCAGGGTGCTCACTGCTGTAATGTTCATTCACATCATTTAAATCAAGAATCCCAAGGATGACCATGTGTAGATGTTGAACACCAAAAGTAATTTGATTTCGATTTTGTAAAGGGCATACATATCCAAAGGCATCCTAGCATCGAAGACTCCAATTTCAGGGACATTAATTCATTGAATTTAATAGAGCCAGGTTTTGATGCACTTCCTGAGCAGATAATGGTTGGTGATGAGCATAGTAGACAAAGGAAGGAGAATCCAGGCCTTAGCTACAAGGTATGTTAACGATCTGCCGCCTTGCCTGCTTAGATTGATTCTTAGTACATTAGCTATGTGCACTGAGGAGGAGTGCAGAGTATGTGAAGGGATGTGCAAGGAAAATTTATGTTCGATGGAATGCACAATGAATGGTGCAGGGAGCCTTCAAGGTAGCACATTTTGTATAGGGAGCCAATGGAGTGCTTGTAAGTAATATTTGGGGGATTTACATGATAGAATGCTTAACGAGCAATGCAGGGGTATTTTGAACAATTTGAAGTCTGTTTAGTAGATGACAAAGAAGATCAAGGTAAAGAGAATTAGTGAAATCAAGCTGGGGGAGACTAAGGCCAGTACCACAGTTTTTCATGAAGTGAGTGAAGGTAACAGGTGATGATTTTACGTAGAAGATGAAGAACCATGAAACAAGTAGAGGTGGTTTTAATGATGTGGGTTGTAAAGGTAAGTTTGTAATCAATCAGGATACCCATTTTCCTGGCTGACTTTACAGGCACTGGTGCTGGTCTCAGATCTGTGGTCCATTAGGTAGGGGATCAGAATGAAGATTGCTTGCCAAAAATCAAGACTTTGGTCTTCTCACTGTTTAATTTGAGAGAATTAGGATGCATCCAGCTTGTTATTTCAGACATAGAGATGTAAAAACTGGATTGGATAGTGGTGATCTCTTCTGTGATAGTGATGATGATGAGCCCTGGGCCACTCTGCAATGAATGGAGAAATCGGGAGACTGGACGGGAGGGAAGATAACTGCATGAACTCTATCACCAAGAAAGGACCGAAATGATTTAAATGTTGCCTTTTCCAGTGTCATATTCAGCTAGTATGGATAAGAGTACCACATGGAAGACTGTTTTGAAGGCTGTGGACAGGTCCAATAAGATCAGCGCTACTGTCCCTCCACAATCTGAGATAACCTGAAGTCATTGGCGACAGCTGGGGAGTAGTTTCAATGTCATGTGCTATCTGAATGTTTATAGCTTTTTCAACAATGTTGGCGATTGTAGGTGTAGGTGTAAGGAAATGCCTCCTTGGCATGGTTACCCCCTGACGTTTCACCTTTTGTTGATGCCAGTTATGATTGAAAGTGTGCTGGGGCCCTGCTAAACAGGCCCCAGCACCAGTGTTCTTTTCCTAAACTGTACCTTTGTTCCCACAATTGGCACAGCCCTGGCACACAGATAAGTCCCATGTAAATGGCACCCCTGGTACCAAGGGCCCTGATACCAGGGAAGGTCTCTAAGGACTGCAGCATGTCTTATGCCACCCTGGGGACCCCTCACTCAGCACATGCACACTGCCTCACAGCTTGTGTGTGCTGGTGGGAAGAAAATGACTAAGTCAACATGGCACTCCCCTCAGAGTGCCATGCCCACCTCACACTGACTGTGGCATAGGTAAGTCACCTCTCTAGCAGTCCTTACAGCCCTAAGGCAGGGTGCACTATACCACAGGTGAGGGCATATGTGCATGAGCACTATGCCCCTACAGTGTCTAAGCAATATCTTAGACATTGTGAGTGCAGGGTAGCCATAAAGAGTATATGGTCTGGGAGTTTGTCAAACACGAACTCCCCAGCTCCATAATGGCTATACTGAAATCTGGGAAGTTTGGTATCAAAATTTGCAGCAGAATAAATGCACACTGATGCCAGTGTAGGATTTATTGTAAAATGCCTCCAGAGGGCATCTTAGAGATGCCCCCTGATACCAGTCCAAATCCTAGTGCTAGGCTGACCAGTTTCTGCCAGCCTGCCACAACCAGATGAGTTTCTGGCCACATGGGGAGAGTGCCTTTGTCACTCTGTGGCCAGGAACAAAAACTGTACTGGGTGAAGGTGCTTCTCACCTCCCCCTGCAGGAACTGTAACACCTGGCGGTGAGCCTCAAAGGCTCATGCCTTTTGTTACAGCACCCCAGGGCATCCCAGCTAGTGGAGATGCCCGCCCCTCCGACCACTGGCCCCTCTTTTGGGGGTAAGGCTGGAGGAGATAATTAGAAAAACAAGGAGGAGTCACCCACCAGTCAGTACTCCCCCTAAGGTGCCCTGAGCTGAGGTGACCCCTGCCTTTAGAAATCCTCCATCTTCAGATTGGAGGATTCTCCCAATAGGAATAGGGATGTGCCCCCCTCCCCTCAGGGAGGAGGCACAAAGAGGGTGTAGCCACCCTCCAGGACAGTAGCCATTGGCTACTGCCCTGCTGACCTAAACACACCCCTAAATCTAGTATCCAGAACCCAGGAAATCAGATTCACGCAACCTACACAAAGAAGAAGGACTGCTGACCTGAAAGCCCTGCAGAGACAACGGAGACGACAACTGACTTGGCCCCAGCCCTACCGGCCTGTCTCCAGACTCAAAGAACCTGCACAGCGACGCATCCAGGGACCAGCAACCTCTGAAGCCTCAGAGGACTGCCCTGAACCCGAAGGACCAAGAAACTCCTGAGAACAGCAGCACTGTTCAAAAACAGCAACAACTTTGCAACTTTTTAGCAACTTCCAAAGAACTCACTCTTCCTGCCGGAAGCGTGAGACTTCACACTCTGCACCCGACGCCCCAGGCTCGAGCTCCAGAGAACTAACACCGCAGAGAGGACTCCCAGGCGACTGCAACTATGTGAGTAACCTGAGACGACCCCCCCTGAACCCCGACAGCGACGCATGCAGAAAGGATCCAGAGGCTCCCCCTGACTGCGACTGCCTGGAACAAAGACCCCGATGCCTGGACCAAGCACTGCACCTGCAGCCCCCAGGACCAAAAGGAGCCGAACTCCAGTGCAGGAGTGATCATCATGCGACCCTCTGCCTAGCCCAGTCGGTGGCTGGCCTGAGAAGCCCCCCATGCGCTGCCTGCACCACTAGAGTGACCCCCGGGTCCCTCCTTTGACTTCTATAGAAAACCCGACGCCTGCTAAGCACTCTGCACCCGGCCGCCCCTGTGCCGCGGAGGGTGTGGTTTGTGTGCATGTTTGTGTCGCCCCAGTGCTCTACAAAGCCCCCCTGATCTGCCCTCCGAAGACGCAGGTACTTACCTGTTGGTAGACTGGAACCGGAGCACCCTTGTTCTCCATAGGCGCCTATGTGTTTTGGGCCCTCCTTTGACCACTGCACCTGAACGGCCATGTGTTGCTGGTGCGGTGACTTTGGGGTTGCCTTGAACCCCCAACGGTGGGCCGTTTATGCCCAGGAAACTGAACTTGTAAGTGTCTTACTTACCTGAAAAACTAACCAATACTTACCTCCCCCAGGAACTGTTGATATTTGCAGTGTCCACTTTCAAAATAGCTTATTGCCATTTTAACTAAAACTTTGTATGTTACTGCTCTAATTCAAAGTTCCCTACTTACCTGTGTGGAGTACCTTGCATTTTATGAATTCACTTATGTGGCTTTGTGGTTCTAAAATAAATTAAGAAAATATATTTTTCTATATAAAAACTATTGGCCTGAAGTTAAGTCTTTGAGTGTGTGTTCCTCATTTATTGCCTGTGTGTGTACAACAAATGCTTAACACTACCCTCTGATAATCCTACTGCTCGACCACACTACCACAAAATAGAGCATTAGAATTATCTAATTTTGCCACTATCAACCTCTAAGGGGAACCCTTGGACTCTGTGCACACTATCTCTCACTTTGAGATAGTATATACAGAGCTGACTTCCTAAAGTAGGTGAGTGTTTTCTGATTAGAAAATAGTACCTACTTTAGATGTAGTTCAGTTAGCATGATCAATGTCTAATCAGTTTGCATAGACAGCTATTGATTTGGCAGAATATTAGTGCATGTTTATTTTATGTAAGCAGGCCTTTCGCTCTCTCTCTCTCTCTCTCTTTCTGCTTGTGTTGTTTCCATTTCAGCAAAGTCATTGAAAAGAAACCTTAGCTGTGGTGTCTGTAATGTAATATTTGTGTTCACTCGAAAAATAAATGTGTAGGATCTTCCTTTATTCTGCAACTTTTCAAGGATTCCTGGTGATGCTCAGTGTAGTATCATAAAAAATGTTCCAGAGGCAATCATCTGCAAAAATTCTAAGCATAGTGGAAAAAAGGAATTGCAACTCCCACAGCAATGTGACAAACAAATAATACAAAAACCATTCAAAATGTAATGATCGCACTAATCATATTAACAAACTCTTCATATGAAAATTCCAATAAGAAACGTGGTGCTACTTATGATGGCGCACAGCAAAGGTGAACAAGTGAAAAAATAAATGTGAATAAACACGAAATGAAATAAACACGAAAAGAAACTAATCAACCAACAAGACAAAAGATTGTGTATACGAAAATCCAAAATCACATAATTACACAATACTGTTAGTCCTGCCATCGAATGAACATGTGGTTGATAAGAAGTCAACGTTTCGACCTTAACCTGGCTTATAACTGTATCTCTCAGAAAATAAAATATGCAGAGTATATTAAGATCATCAGAATGGATCATTAGCACAATCATGAAAATATCAGACTGCTAGTAGAAGGAGAAAACAAAGTCAGAATCTTTTGTTGGCCGCGTCCCGCTGTGAATGCAGGGAAAACTAGGTATCACCACCTGTGTGTGAAGAAGCGGTTTAAATAGAAACTAGCCTCCGACTCCGAATATGAAAGAAGTGTGGGTGCCATCTTGAGATATGCATCAGAGTGATAGAAACAGAAAAGTGTCAGTCTCCCCAAAACTGGGTATCACCATCTGTGAGTGACAAAAAGGTTTAAATAGAAAGTAGTCTCTGACTTTGGCTACGGAAGGAGGGTGGGCGCCATCTTGAGATGTGTATCACAATGATAGAAACAGAAAAGCGTCTCTGCGAAGTGTTGCACTATGCAGTGGCGATTCCGAGGAACAACGGGGGGTTCTGTGTCAAAATGCATCGTGCAGCATTGGTTCTGGTGAGTGATGCGAGGTCCTGCGGCAAGTTGCGTCAGTCAGCATTGGTTCTGATGAGAAGCTGCAAGGGCTGCAATGGAAGGACCATGTGGGGTTTTGGTTGTGCAGCATTGGTTGTGATGCGGAACTGTGAGGGCTACTTATGGTGGTGTCACTCTGTGTCAGTTCTGATCAGGACCACAGCTGGGCTGACAGAGCACCTTTATCGCCACTTCCAAGGGTCCAGGGTTGGGGAGGCACCACTTGGGGAGGTAAGGACTCACAGCAAGCAGAATCCAGGCACAGGGCTCAAGTTTGCTGGAACTTGTGGTGTCACTGTAGCTCAGGAAAAGAGATCAGCTAAGAGGTCAGCTAATTAGCCCTTGGAGACACTCTAGCAGGGCCCAGTCCTTCTTCTTCAGGTAGCAGGACATCGGAGCAGTCCCTCCTGCAAGCGGGACGCAAATCAGCTGGGCAGTGCCTCTTGCAGCAGAGCAGCCTTCTTCTGAGTCTTCCACAGATCCAGAAGTGATTTGAAAGTGGGTCCATGGGTACCCTTTTTATACCTGGTCACTCTTTGAAGTTGGAGAAACATCTGGAAGCTTCCCCTACTGAGGTGTCTAGAATTTCCTGCTTTGCCTGCCCTGGCCACAGTCTATCTCGGGTAGAATGGGCTAATATGAAGTCCTTTGTGTGGGAGCTGGGCCAGTGCCTCTGAAGTGCAAGTGTGGTAGGTGACAGCTCTGGCCCTTCATTAAGTCAGGATGGCTGATCCTGCTAACACCCAGACCTTCTATTGTGATGCTGTCTGAGAAGAATACACAAAGATCAACTGCCAACTACATCTATTAATGTGACCCAGGAACAGACTACAGGCAGAAAATGGTTAGGACAAGAAAATGGCAACTTTCCAAAAGTGGCATTTTCAGAATTGTGACATAAAATCTGACTTTACCTTAAAAGAGGGTTTTCAATTATAATTCCCATGACACCAAACAGAACTTTCCTACCTACTCCCAATAAAAAGTTATCACTTATTGAGTATAATAATGTTATCCTGTGGGAGAGGCCTATCAAAATTGAAAAACAAATTTGGTCATTTGTAGTTCCAGGACATTTAAAACTTACAATTGCATGTCCATATTTTTAAATTCAATGTATCTTCTAGAAGTACACCAGAATTATTTGCTACTATTTTAGGACCATTTCTAGACATTTATAATCCAGAAAAGGGGGAGTTTCTGAAATTGATCCCATAAGGTGGACATGATTGCACTGTTTTACTTGTGTTAAAGGTCCACTGTAGCTGACTTCTCTACACATAAGTACTTCTGATTCTTATTTGACACCTGTTCTGCCAGGATGCCCAGGTGGAACCTATCCGTCTGTGCGAGAGAACCTTACACTGCAGATGCACATGCTAATCCTGTTCAGTGAGCGAGGGAACCTTTCACTGCTTAGCCTCATGTTGTGCCTATTATTTGGGTGAGGGCCACATGCAATCCTGGAGGCATAATTACTTTGATTGCGGTGCTGCATGAAAGGGAAAGAGCAACAGTACCATATTTCCTGAAATATGGTGCAGCTCTCCACAATTACGCCTGCCTCGAGGAGTTGTACATTTTTGGAGCAAATGCCTTTCTAAAAATGTCTGTAGATAGGGATTTGTATCAAAACCTATGGGTGGGTCCATAGGAATGCTTGCATACCACCCATGGAATGCCTCCATGAAGCAAAGTAGCTCAAAGTGGCGCGTACCGCTCACTTTGCATTCCTTCAGCCAACTTTCCAATGCAAATCCTGATTTATGTTGGAAAGCAAATACCAACACAACACTGCTCCAGGTTTGTTACATGTGTACATGGTATCTGTTCTTTTAGGGGATACCAAGGTGATACCTCTGCGTGAGGGCAGCTTGCATCGCTGATGTCCATGTTGTGTACATTCTTTGTGTCTTCCTGAAGCTTGAGAAAATCTTTTCCCAACCAACGTTTGACTAGAAGGGCAGAATCCATGATAGTTTTACAGGGTATCCACACAGCATAAATCTGAGACAATTAATCTAAATTGAACTTATTTTCTGGGTGAGTAGTTTTCTTGACGTTCATCAATAGATCTGGGCTCCTGAACCAATGCTGGATATCTTTGCACTGTTCAAATGTCAACATGATTGCATTAACCTTGCTGTTTCCTTTATATTGTGCAGATTACTTTCATAGGGTCTCCCTTCTTGACACGTGGGATTCTTATTTGTCTTCTTGAAAGCCACCATGAGACTCTGCCCCACTGCACACTGCCCACACATGTGCGAGGGGAACTAGGAAAATTTGAGGGCCTTGGTTAACTTCAGAATCACATTTTTTTAAGTGTTATGGGAATATTTTTCTTTCATTATAATTTTCTTCGTAGGCAGTCACTTTTTGGTATCCAGGCATACTTGTTTCATACTCATTTGTATAGAAGCCAGTGCTTGTTTTGCCTTTAGAAAATATAAAGCAAGTGTTATTTCACATCTAGGCGTTATACTAGGGCTTCTTGGGACCTCTGCTTCTCTTATTGAGCTTAGCTACTACCAATTCCTCCATTCATGCATTCACTCATTCATCAATCAATGCACTCACTTGGCTATTCAGTCAGCTACCCACTCTTGCACTTACTCCCCATTCACCTGTGAATCTATCTCTATCTACTCACTCATGCACCCATGATGTCACTTTCTCATTCATCCATTTATTCATCCATTTCATTCATCGGTACACTCATTCACCCAGCCATTGGCGTATTCTAGCATTCATCTACTCACCCATCCTCACTGCTACATACTACACCAGAGGTCTTCAAACTTGTTGATGTCGGATCCCCCTCTCAAAATGTTTTAGGTGCAAGGACCCCCTCCTGACAACAATTTAGAGAACGTGGTATTTCTCATCATCGACATTCATAAACATCCTGAATTCTCAGGTCAAATAATTTTTATTGTGAGGAAATAATATTAACCAAAGGTTAGTGATTGTGGGGACGTGGTCAAAGGTGTAGCTAAAAACAAAGGTCATAATTTATGAGGAATTGGAGTAGGGCAGTGCCGCAAGTCTTCTTTCTACACTTCCCTACGTCAATATAAAAGGGCAGGAATGGACTGTATTAATTAAATTCAGTGCATTCCTGTCCTTTCCCCCTGCGCTGGCGAACAAATTGCTGCCTAGCACCAACGTAGGCAGGATTGTTTTTGTGCAGGAAGGGGCACTGCCCTGCACAAAAACAATCCTGCAAGGCATTTTCCTTTTTCTAAATGTGCTGCAGAATGCACACACATGGAAAAAGAAAAAAATAGGAGAAATGAAAGCATTTCTCCTCATTACGTCTGCTCTGGGGAGACGTAAGGTTTTGGCACTGCCCAAGTTTATGTAATTTTGTAAATCTGGTGCAGTGTCAAAATCCATGGGTGTTACGTGGGAACACACACCACAATGCCCATGGAACGCCTCCTTGACGCAGAGTAAGGCAACGCAGCGGCTTGCGCTACTTATTCCTTACTCCTTATGTATGAGGCCATGCAAAGCCACTCAGGGTGGCTTTGCGTTGCCTCACAGCTATGACTGAAAGGCTTGTGCCCCAGGAGTGTCAAAAAAAGTGATGCTCCGGCGGCACATGCTCCTCATAATTAAGCCCCAACATATTCTGTAAGTGTGTTTTAGGTCTTTCACTGTCAGGTAGCTACATATAAAATAACAGTCAGCTTAAATGAAAAATAAAGAAAACAAAAGTTGTTACTTATTGGGAAATGCACTTTAGTGCATTATGAAACCTCCATTAGTTAATGCACTGCAGAGGTCTGCGTGTAACTGGAAAGCAACAGGAATAAATCTTGGTGCAGTGGAGGATAGTGACTTGTGTATTTTTAGTGCCACGAGATCACAGCCTGTGACAGAAAGCACTGTGAATATGTAAGGCATTATTTTATACTTGCATTATATACAATATTAGATAGGCCACTACAAAAAGGTTTGCTTTCAAAATGTAGATTTAAATAATACCAGAGCATATGCAATACCATTCATTTGTTAAATGCTGTCCCTTCAACACCTCAAGGTGTAGTAAGCACTAAATAACTACCATTACAACTAAAAACACACACTTCACAGCACAGTTGTTAATTCTTTGCACTACCACTCAGAATAAATGTTTGGCCTTACAAAGCTCGAGAGATTAGGTCAATGAAAGCCAGTACCGGTTGCAAAGCATTCTTTACAGTTGCAGATCAACTTGTAGTGCACATTTGCACTTCATTTGGGAAGTAGGCGCGTGGCACAAAGGTGTCTTTAGCTGTATGTGCAGCTTTGTTTCACAGCACAACAGACTCCCTGAAGGAAAGGTCATGATCGGACAAAGTGAGGGGGAAATGCGTAATTCCCTGCCTAGGACTCCACACCCTCCCAGGGGTCGCGCCCCACAGATTGAAGACCTCTGTACTTCACTGTGGCCCTGATTTACTAGGTTCTCATGCAGTGCAGCAGCCAAAAACTCTGTGCTGTGCTGCGTGAGGAGAGAGCAGTAGAGCGCAATATTAACAACAATATGGCACTCTCCTCCTCTTTCCCGCGCACTGTCACACAAATCTGCTGCCATGTGCCATGCACACACCTTAGCTCCAAAGTGCAAGGGTGTGTGCGTAAGTCTAGCATAGGTTTTGTACTAGAAGGGTACACCCTTCCAGTACAAAATACTATGCGTAGACACACTTTAAAACTTTTCTTACATTTTAACGCCTGCTTTCACATGAAGTTAACTTTTGGTGCGAAATCTTGTCTACTATTGTTTGTAGATAAGGTTTTGCGTCAATAAGCATGGGTGGTTGCATGGGAATGCCCATGAACCACCCATGTAACACCCTCTTTGCGCTAAGTAACGCAAAGCAGTGCTTTGAGTTACCTTTAGGGTACTTTCTAGCGCAAAACAAGTTTTGCTCTGGAAAGTAAATAGGTAAAAAAAGATTATGCGTCGAGTGAGGCAACAACAAGGTAAAATCTCCATAAATACACCAATGTGTGCGTAAGGACGGCTTCATGAAGGGAGGCTTGAAGGGCTTTCTCCCTGAGAAAACTTTTTGAATATTTCACTTAAAATTGCTAAAATATCATGGCTCTGAAAGGGCACCCAGGAAATATTCCACTAAACTCATGACTTGGTTTGGGAGGAGAGCAAGGGTGGGTGTTTAAGGAGGTTCATTGTTATTTAACTTTTAGTTTACAGTGTTCAATGATGTGACAGTGGTACAAGTAAAAGATTAACCTTGTACACTGTGGAAGGGTGCAAGGTCACATCTTTGGTATTTGTCCCTAGCTGGGGTTCAGCTGCTAGAGTCAGTGCTCTTTTAACTTGTACAACGTTTCTTCCTGTTCAGGCTATGAGACGCTCTCCAGCATCACACTACAGTGAAGTAAACCTCCTCCATAAACAGGTAACAAATACAAACATCATTTAGAAGAAGATAACTATAACATATATAAACGTTTTGCTCAGCATACAAGAATCACGAAGTGGAGGTGCGTTCATGCACAGAGGAGCTGCTGTCCGCCCATAATATGCTGTGGCGGCTTACACTTGTACAGCAACGAGTGGAAAAACACATTCCCGTTTGGCAACACAGTACCACTGTTTAAACGGATTTACTGTACATTCTGCATTTCACCGATCTGCTTCAGTACTCTCTCATAAGCCAGCTCCCCCTTCAACAGCCATTGTAGTTCAGTGGATGCTGTGATGTGATCAAAACATATATAAAACCAAAAATAAATATTGCCTCAAAGCACAAAAGTAGCAACAGATCCGTAGCTCAAGCCAATGTTAATTGTAAATTACCCATCTAAGTGTTGTTTAGAAAATTATAAAAGAACAAAAGTTGATGTGATAAATGGTTGCAAAAGTGTCAGTCATTGGCAATTTTTTGGGGCACACCACAGTCCATGGTTTGTATGCCCAGTGTGCCAATCCAGATGGGGAACAGCCATATGCAAATCAGCCTCCAGTCAGAACAGTTCAGTCCGAATTGCCAAACCAATTTCCCTCTGGATGGAAGGAGAACACAGGCATCTTGAGACTGGTTCTACTCGAGTTGGGCCTCAACACTCAAGTGCAGTCTGGACCCTGTGGCAGCGAGAGCTAGGAGCCCATGCCTGGGAATACTCCTCGCATCCAAGGCATCACCAAAAAAGTGATAGGCGAAATGCTTGAAAAATAATCTTGTGCTGGACATCGCCCGGACTGCATTGCAGTCCATTTAATATATTTTCTTTATTCACTGCAGCACTTCAGATGGCAGTTAACCATTTGAGAATCTGTTGGTCTTGCTCTGTTTGGAACAGTCGGTCTGTAACCGCTAGGCCACGTCCCCTCTTAACAAGAACACAAGCATTTCCAGACTGAGAAATCACAGTTGGAAGTGGTTGCTGAATAAATACTAATTTAAAGAAAAGAGAGGAATAAGAAATAGAAATTGAGGAAACAATGAAGAAGTGAACGGGAAGATGGGAAGTGGGCCTAGTAGAGTGGAATAGTTTCTAGATTACAAAATTCAGTTCTATGGAATTCATTTTTATGTTTGGCTTAACAGCACTAATGCCTAATTAACCTGTTGTTACCATTTCTTTAAAATACACATAGAGTGGGATTGGCTCACCTCACAAGTGAATTTCTCACCTTATGCCTTTAGCTGTTTGGTTTATCAGTCCGCCTCCTATGGAGTGCTTACATTGCAATACATGAGGTACTATTTTACATATCAAAAGTACATTGAATCATCACATATTAGACCTATATAAATGCTTCACACAACGCAGTGCAGCAAGTCAGGTTGCTGCACTACATGAACAGGAGAGAGTAGAAATTTGCCACATGTATGAAGGTTTGACACACTGTTTCAATGCCCTGGCGCACTTGGCATCAACACTGACACCTTTATGCCATGGCGCAAGGGTTCCTGTATTGTAGTCAGAATAGGTTTTGTGTAGGAAGGGATACCTTCCTGCACAAAAATATTCTTTGAGGCTATTTCCTCTTTATAATTGTGCTGCAGATTGCAGCACACATGCAAAGAGGAAGTAACAAAGAGAAACAAAGATATTTCTCTTCGTTACACCAGCCTCATGTAGGTGCACCATTTTGGTGCTACGTTTTTGTAAGTATGTACAGGAACTTCCAAGCACCACCTATATAGCCCTGGCCCTACGCAAAGGTAGTTAGGCATTTTTTCAAAGCCAAGCAAATCAGGATTTGTGTGGCTTTATAAATCCTAAAATAGATTTCGCGTCAGGGCTGCACCAAACAAATGACAAAACCCCAATTCAAAATCTTAATACATCTTGCACTAAATTCTTATTTCAAATATAGATTTTATACAGAAAGCAATCTTTTGAGGAATCACTTTAGACAGCAGGTAGTGCAGGCACAGCACATGTAGCAGCAATGGAAACTTCCTACATACACAGACCCTCTCCCAGGTACAGCACAGGCAATAACAGTGGAGGTTTACAAACAAACACAGCGCCTGCAGCACTGGAAGGTACATTAGTGCATAACATGTGGTCCGCAGACCCTAGGGGTGCACAATGCCTACACAGGGCGTCTGTGATTGTGTACAACTTTAAATAATATTACAAGATTAGTAAAGCATATACACATTAAAAAGAAAAACTTAAAATTAAGGCCCTAATTTAGATGTTAGCAGTAATGGTTCCACCATCAAGTGTTTGATTGAAAACCCGTCTGCCGCCGTGATGGTCTGCATGCCATATTTAAATGTTGACGGTCCATTTGGTGAAAGTCAGCGGGATAGTGAAAAGTGGCTGCCGTTGAGACTCCAGCCACCCTTCCTACCATGCACATTTGGATGTGCCTTCCCACCAAGCAAAAAGCGGCAGTCTGACCTCAACTTCTGAGTTGGCGGATTGGGGGGGAAAGGGGTGAACACTCAAATGTTTCCCCAATTTAACCACCGTCTTCAACTGGACTCGACTAGACAACACCTGCAGTCGCTGCTGCCACTGACCCACGGAGAAAACATGACCCTCCCCTGTTGCCAGACTCGAAGGTAGGGATAGCGCATTGCCAGGGTACATTGGGTGGGCACTGCACAGGAGGTCGGAACCACTGCAGGCATATACATGACACAGTCATTTTTAAAAATCACTGTGACATGCATATGCTGGGGAGACAATTGTGGTAGAGATGGCTGGGGACACACTGGCATAACACCCAATGTCGTACACATATACACGTCATTGTGGTGTCACCATTCATTGCCAAATGAATGCTGGCACCCACAATGATGGTACAATCACACTTGTCAACGGTGTCCCTGTGCATGCATTGCAAGAGAACCTGTACTGGTGGGTTTGTGCTATCTGTTGTGTATGTGAGTCAGTCCATGTATGTGTGGGTGTGTTTAGATTGGCTGTTGAGGTGGTGGGAGCTGAAGTGGGTGATGTGGTTGTGTCTGTATGTGTGTCACTTGCAGGTGAGATCGATGTTGTTGGTATGTTGTATTGCCATGTAACACATTCAGGTGAGTGTTGTTGTTGTGTGGCGAATGTTGTTATGATGTGTGCAGTTATGCTTGTATGTAAGTTTGTTTGTGTATCTGAGTGTGTATTGTGTTGGTTGTTGTGGTTGTGTCATGTGTGGGTGAAGTTTCAATAGTGTGTATGTTGTGTCATGGATGTATGTCAATGTGTGTCTTCGGTATATACTGGTTGTGTTGAAATTGTAATAGATTATGGTGTGTATGTGGTGTATTGTGTGCAGGGGGACACATATGGCAGGAGGGACATACATGGCTAAGGTACAGTGTGTTACTTACCTCTATTCCATAGCCACTGCCATTGTATGAAGTCCATTGGGCCCGCTGATGTTCCCACAGTCAGCAACCTGTCACCAGTTCACTGCTTGCAGACATGTAACATCTAAATACGGCGGGCAGAACACTGTCGACTTGACAGTGTTCTCGGGTCCGCCTCTGACACAGCTTGGCATTAACACCGTCAAGATCTAAATCAGGCCCTTAGACTTTTACAATAGGGTGTTAATTTGAAATTAGAGGCTATATATTAAGCTTTATTTGTGGCAGTAACACAAGTACATTAAACAGAAACCTATAAGGACATTTAGTTGCCTGTATTGAAGCACTGGTATGCGCAGACAGAAAGAGCATGCATTAGAAGCACAAAAGATACATCTATATGCCCCTTTAGCATATTGTTTGTTTAAATAAACAAGCTTATTTTAAGAAACTCTAATCTTCCCATTAAAATTCCAAATTTAGTATATTTTTTTGTTTGTGAATTAAATACAATATTTCAAGATGTGTTATTTTTTTGATCTATACTTGCATCAATATTTTGTGCGTTGCTTTGAAGTTCAAATCATAGAAATTGCTTAGGCTGGGATCCCTGGTTTCAAGTAGTGATTCATAGTCCCTTTGAATCTGGATAGCTGCTTAACAAGATCCCAGCGATGGCGTTGCTTTTGGTAGAAAAAGCTCTGTGCATGAAAATTCAGCTTCTGAAGACGCTGAAGTCCTCTCTTCAGGTAGATACTTTTAATTTTCACCTCATCTCCATTTCTACCTTAAGACTTGGGGGTGATTTAGATCTTGACGGAAGTTCCGCTGTTTCTCCGAGGCTGCGGTTTCAAATACTCCGTCATGCTGACGGATTTCAGACCGCTGTATTAAGATGTATTGTGGCTGAGGTCCGACCACCTCGATGGAGTGTTATATGTAGCGTAAGAGCTGCCCCATTGACAGTCTCTTATGCTGGGTAACCTCACTGCTTTGCTGTTAGGCTGGTGGATTACCACCAACCATATTTAGGTTTCACAGTTGTACTAGTGTTGTTCTGGCACGGTTTCCTGATGGAGGAGGTCCGTCGCAGGAGGTGTTTAACAATGTGCTTTGCCTGTGACTATGGAATAGATGCTAGCAGCACACACCTGATGTACTAAGGCTATATGTGTCCACCTGCATCCCACACTATACAACACACTCCATTCACATCATGAACCTTTGCCATACCACCAGAACACAACACTTACCTGTAGGAAAGACAAAATGTAATACATCCAAACACACAACATACACACACTATTGACACTACACGCTTATACAACACAACCACACCAACCACCACAATAACACAATCATCTAAAACAACACGTGCACACAAAAGCACACCTACCCTATAACACCACCAACCAAAACCAAACACCCACACTCACCTAAATGTTACACACCAGAAAAACATCACACAACCAAATATACACAACAAACACCAGACCCACATGCAACTGCCAAACATACGGACACAACCACATCACCCACTTCAGCTTCCTCTACCTCAACCAGTCAATCCACTCACACCCCTCCTACCCTTATTCCTCCCTCCCAATTCTTCCAATTCTTCAACTACCTTGCCTTGACCCCTACCACATCTACTCCCGCTGCTTCCAAGTAAAAGCCTTGAGCTGCCTGATATGTGACCAGTAGATGCTACTTTCTGAAGAGGTTACCCCTGGACTACAGGCAGGGGAGAAGCTACGGGCAACAAAGCCAGGATAAAGTGTATCTTCCAAACATTGTTCACTATCCCATATGTGTTCTACAGCCAAAATGATGTGCATGAGATAAGTACTACATGGATGAATACCTGACTTTTAGTTACACAAAGTTTGTCCTACATTCACTGTTGCTGTACAATACATTGTGTTAATGGAATGGAATTGATGTAACAGTGAGATACATGTTCTGACTCCCATTCATTACTGGAAATACAACATTTCACTGACATCCCGTTGCAAAGTTCCAACATTGTCGTTGCTTACTATTGTGATGGACGTTGAGAATTTGGTGCAAGCATTCATTTCGGTAATGAATACATACACCAAAAAATAATTTTTAATAATAATTAGCAATGGGTGTTGATATAGGTGTGTTCCATTTCATTACTGACACAACTAGTTTCAATACAGATGCATAACACAAACATTTTTAAAAAATCATAGAACTTGTGTGTAAGCGCATGGGTCCTGAGCTAATGTTAAGTGACAATTCAATGTTAACAAGTAATATGGAGCACTAACCTTCTAGTCCGGTGACGATGGGGTCGTTTTCCTTCATGGTCTGGAGGCAGCAGCAAAGGCAGGTCTTGTCCAGTCTGGCTCCAGTAGAAAACGGGAGAAAGAAGGGAAGAAATGTAGGTTTTTACCTCATTTCCCTTCCAATCTACCAACTCCAATGAGGAGAATTCCCCGCCACAGTTGCCCTGTCCGGGAGGCACATCCTGATTGGCTTGGCTGTAAAACTGGCTAGGGTCCTGCCAACAGCCGCTCTTTCCGCTCTGACCGGTGGAGCAGGTGTAAAAATCTGGCAGAGTTGGTGGGACTCGGGCTGTCTATGGTTCCACCAGCATCTAAATGGAGTGGGTGGACTGCAAGTCAGTGGACCGAAACTGCCAACATCTAAATCAGGCCCTTAGTCTCTTTTTTGGATGTAAAACCTTCCAGTTCTTCTGAAATCTGGCACCTTTTCATTGATGTCTGCTGAAAATTTGGAGTTCTTGGAGGTATGAGCTTTTCAGCCATTTCTAAGGCTCCCATTACCTCAAGGACAGTATTTAGAGGCCAGGACACACTCTAACAGAGGCCATCAGCAAGGCCTATTCCAAGTTTAATAGTAACTGGTCAAACCAGTTACTCCAGGGAAAAGGCTTCATGTAGCCACACAGAAGGTCAGCCTACTGACACTTGGAGTCCACTTCCTTATCCTGGGTACAAGTTGGTCCATCCCTGCAGGTTTCCACACAGGTTTCAGACAGCAGGTCCAGTCCTCTTCTGTTCTGCCAAAGGACCAGAAAGTGTTTTGAGGATGGGGTTCATGTGCTACTATTGTTTAATTCACTAATCAGTGGGTGGGGGTGATTCCTGGACACTTCCTGACCAATGGACAAAAAGGTGCCAAGGGCAAACCTTCTCACTTTTACTGGATATCATGTTTGCCTCACTGCAAAATATCCCACAGTACACCATTTTCAGTAAAATCCAACACAGCAAAAGTCTTTCTGCACCTGGAAGATCCAGCGGCACAGTGATGATCTGTGTAAACTAATGAGCAGTCCCCTCTCAATCAAACACTCTAAACTGGTTCTGGGGGCCTTCTTGCCCCTCAGTTGAGACTAAAGACAGAAAGCGCAACTGAGTTTTGGAATCAAAAGACCCCTCTTATACAGGTGTCCCTTATCACTAAGCTATAAAAGTACAGGTCTGCCCCTTGTCTGTCCCTTTTAGGTAAGTAGAGTTTCTGGCCACTCCTAAACTGCTCTGCTTGGGTTAAGTGGGGTCATATTCTTCTACCCCTTCCACAATCCCTGCCCAAGCCATCCTGTCAGGCCTAGAACACTGTCTATGCTCTGCGAGCAATATTTCACACCTCATCAAAGCAACCCTCATAGGCACGCTAATGCTAATTGGTTTGCAGGGGCTTCAGATAGGGAAAGTATAACTTTTTAAGAGTTACTTTTCCTATATATTTATCAAAACTCCAACTTCACCATTGAATATGATTTTTAATTCATATTACAAACAGTGGTTGAACTGGCACTATAGCTTATTTCAAAACAAAAAAACAGGCTCAGCATACTAACTGTACTTTATATTTTTCTTCAAAGAACCAACTATAGCACTGAAAGTGAAGACAGCTTTTGGAGGCTGGTCACTGTAGGAATATACAAGCATTAAATTCTTACATGTTCCGCTTTTTGCAAACTACCTTGTGGGTCATAAGGCCTTTTTAAGGGTGTCTTACTTCATATTATAAGTAGTGTTTCCCTGCTGTTAAAAGGTTTATTTTGGCAGTTCTGCCTGCAGGCTTTAGAGCTAGAGTAAGGCTACACATGTAGGCATGAATCCATGTTTTTCTTGTCAGCCTAATGAATAGCACAATAGGTGCTGCAGCCCATAGATGACATTTAACTCTCTATTGCATTGTTGACTTTTCTTATGAAAGCCCTGCGAAGTGCCCCTCATCGTGTAGCATGATGCATCTTAGCCCCTGTCTCTGCATTGTCGTACTAAAATGCAAAGTTAAGCATTTCAGCTACCTGTTTGAATTGCTCAAGGAATTTGCACTTTGATGTTTGGAGAGCCCCAGGTGGCTGTTGAGTGTGAGCCGAGCCCAGGATGGAGGAGAGGTGACTAGCTGCTATGGATTCAAAGTCATCTCAGCCGCGGCCCACCAGTTTTTCTTGATATCCAAAAGACATTTACAGTTACACAGCAGAGCCAGGCTGCCTCCAGTCATCTACTAAAATAACATCTGACCATCTGGAATTTAATAGGGCCATGTGGCACTATTTGAGAACGTTTTAGGAAGTTATGGACAATTAAGAAGTTATGGGCATCCTACCATACAGTCCCTTAAGATAAATTCATGTCTGCGGTGCAGCCCGTTTACCTTTTGCTCTTTTCTTTATCCTGCATCTCGTAGGAATAGATGCTTTTCAAGGTGTTGCCTTTCTGTAATTTATTTCATGCACCATATTACTAATAAATAGCACATACTTTTATCAAAGTTGCCTTTATGTGTTTGGGTGAGTTCAGATTGTGGGTGGGTATTTATAATCTGGCACTCTTGGGAGCTCTGGGGTTGAGGCTGAAGAGAGAGAGAGAGGATGTGTGTGAGTGACAGCATGGCTAGGGGCAACACTAGAAAGTACATGAAGAAGGCAAAGTGAAAAGAGAGTGATGAAAGGGAAGAAGGTGATATGAGTTATGCATATGGAGCATTTCAGAAAGATGTGGGGAGAAAAGAGGTGTAAATATTAAACGGGGTGAGAGACTGCAGAGAGCAGTTGTATGAATGTGAGAACGGGCATTTGAGGTATTCTGAAACCACTGCCCTTCCAGAGATCCTAGTAATGTTAAATCCAGTCTAATATTGTCAGGATTTACACATTTTCAAATCTAATTATTTACAACAAAATCCGTGTTATTCAACTGATACTTCTAAAACACTGTCAGTAGGTCTGGTTCCTTTTAGGGGTATGTTCATTGTTGTATTATGTCTGGATACGATACAAGACAACAGAGAAGCAGCCAAATACTGATCATTGCTTTAAGTTTCATATGAGAAAGTGTCACTCAATGCAACTCTTACACACGCCATATAAACAATATGAAAACTTGGCAGCTATGTTGCAACATATATTATGGGGCTGCTACAATGTTAATTATGTTAATTGGGGATTAGTGCATTTTACCATCTTTCAGGGATCAGAGTATATACAGTGGGGACGGCACCCCATTGGGTAGAGTAAAAAACAAAAGTCCATAAAAATGTAAATGACCATGCAAAAAAGACACTAACATGCTGCACTGGTACAATATTATAAATGTGAAGTAAAACAAAATACTCCACAAACATGCACATATGTCGCTGTCTGTGCAGCAAGAACAGCATCACTGGAGAGCATATTTTAAGTGTGTTGTTTTGCCCTTTTGTCTTCTTCTACATTTTCCTCTGTCATCCTTTAGGGGAAAGATATGTCATATGGCCCATATACTCTCTTTCCCTCCTTTTCTATCTCTACAATGTTCCCCTTTCCTACCATTTGGCACATTCCATGTAGTGAAGTAGATTTTGAATGCTGAGATTAGAACAGTTGCCCTGTGAGGCAAGACTGAGAACCCTGCTAGAGAATGATAAAATAATATTTACATTAATGACTTACCTTAGTATCTTTTCTTCACTGGCGAGGAGGGCCATTAAGTGTCCTCACCCCTGTAGAATTGATATCTCGCCATTCCTGTTCACTGAGGAGCCATATACCTTTGAAGAGCCACCTCCAAGTATTTGAGCAGTACTGGAGGATTTCTGCCAGAACATTATTTGACTGTGTGATCTGGTTCAGATTTGGAAGAATTGATGGGAATATGTTTGCTCATCATGCAATACTGACTGCGTAAACTGGGACTCATTTACAAGGCATGTGGCACAGGACGACGTAGCAAGTGTCTTGCTGTGCCACCCTGGGCCACCGGAAAAGGTCAGAAATGTGCTGTATCTACAAGATGTGCTGGCACACAAATTGCTGCCTAGTGCCAAGGGGCGCTGCCTTGAACCATGGTGCATGGGTGCCTGCGTTGTGGGGATGATTGCATTTGTGCAGGAAAAAGCACCTTCCTTCACAAAAACAATCACCAGAGGTGTTTTCCTCTTTCTATGTGTGCTGCAGGATGCAGCACGCATAGAAAGAGCAACAAACAGGGAGAAATGAAGATTTTTCTCCCCGTTCTGTTGTGTCATTCTTGCACCACCCCTGAGGTGGCATAGGAATCTCACACATTCCCAGACTTGAAAATCTAGGAATGCGTCAGCTTCCTTTAGGTTCCACAGGTGTTGTGTGAAACACCCCAAGCAACACCAGTGGAATGCCCTTTTCAAATAGTGTTTTGCATCAAAGGGGTCTATATTTGCAAGACCATGAAAAGTCACGCAAGGTGGCTTTGCATGGCTTTGTAAATATGGGCTGGCACACTGTGCCAATGGAGTGTAAAGAAATGCCTCTTTGGTGGTGCAGTGTGCCGTTAGGGCCTCGCAAGTGAGGCCCACTGTGATGATTCTGAAGTTGGCATCTCTTGCCTCATCTTTATGGCCAGTTTCTTGCATTATTGCCATTGGTGGGATTATTGTTGTGCGTTACGGATTTACGTCAGCGATAAAGAACTATTGTTGAGCACTGTGATTATCTGCTTTGTTCCAGTGCTATTAAGTCCTGTCAAGTTTGTCTGCCTCGACTGTTTAGCAGCTAGGCAATGAATTCCACATTGTAATTAACAAGATTTCTGTCAGACGTAATTTAAAACCTGTTTGCTTTCACTGCGAGATTGAGCTGAGGCAGTCCGTGTCTTAATTGCTTAAACCATGGGGCCCATAATTCTGTCAGTGACCATCCTTTAATGTGCTCTAGGGGTAAGTTATAGCAGCTTGTTTTTTTTCCTTTAACTTTGGAAACTCTACTTCTGTCAGAAAGTAGCTGATATAAAGCTGTGCAGGAATTTGATTTGAAGTAACTTTCACCACTGCTTTGCGGTTATTTTAGCGCGAAGCCGGACTCCTGTCAGTAAACTGTAAACTTTGCACTTGTATAGCGCACTACTCTGGCAACATGTGTCACTCTGCATAAGAAAAGAGCCTCAGATTTTTTCAAGGGTAGCCAATTTCACTCCAGCAAGAGCTGGAATTATAACACATGGCGTGCTTTATAGCTCGTGGGAACTGATCCTGAGGTACTAATTTAATTTTAGAGTGTCTTCCCTCCATTTCAGTTGTAATCTGTTTGTAGAACTTCAACTCTGTCTGGAGCTGTTCCATGTGACTGCAATTGCTTACGAAGTAGAAAGGAGACTTCATTAATACAAGAGTACCAAGAAATATAGAAAGGGGACATCAGAATTATAAAGATAAAGAAACCTGCATGTCATTAGTGGTGTTTATTTAAAGTTTTGTTATCTACTATATCAATGTCATAATGTGAACATACATTTCAAAGTTATAATTGTTAACATTTTAGATTATATTACAGTTGCATTTATAAGAGAGAAGCATGGCTGCTGCTAGTGTGAACCAGCCTCCACCATTTTTAAATGACATAGGTAAATCTGATTTATGCTGAGAGAAATGGATTAAGGTATTTGAGACCTTTTTGTTTGCAATAAGGGGTGAGAAATTTAGCCCAGTGGGCAAACAGCATATTCTGCTTCATAACTTGGGCATTCAAGGAGGGAAAACGTTGGAAGATTAACCTGAACCTACATGGACTCAAGATGAGGTAGCAGGAGAACCACAACTGGGCATTTATTAATTAACATTAAAACAATTGGAAAATTATTTCAAGGAAAGAATAAATGTAGTTTTAGAGAGAGATACATTTTTAGTAGGGTTCAGGGTAAAAATAAAAACTTGTTGTATTATATTGCTGTACTGAGACGATTATCATCCACTTGCGAGTTTGGCTCATTAGCTGACTCACTCATGTGTGATCAGTTAGTAAGATTTACTAATGATTCCAAAATTCAAAAAAGGTTATTGATACTGAATTCAAGTTTACAAGAAGCTATAGCCATAGCAAAAACTATACAGCATACAGCAATATGTATCAAAGAAATGCAAGTGATTTCTAATGATACTAAAATAATGATAATATTAACAACCTTACAGAAGGTAACAAAATAGTGAAAGTGCTTCAGATGTGGTAACACAAATCACTTGGCCAATAACCCCAAATGCCCTGTTAAAGGAGTAATCCGTAGAAAATGCAATAAACTGGGATATTTTGCAAAGGTATGTAAGGACATAGATAAAAAAAGTGTAAATATGGTTAATCCAGAATTGCAAGACAATAAAGATGATAACAGAATAATCATCCAGGTCAAAACCACGGAAGAACAAGATAAAATTGACTATCCCACTTGTGATGTAGCTTTAGATGGTATTCTCTTCAAAGTCTTTGCTGATTCCTGCTCTCCTTATACACTGATTGATTGTGAAACATTTCTTAACAATTTTGAGGAAAAGAATACAAACCTAAACCTCGAAACGTGAGATCAGGGGTTAAAATTGTAATCCAATTCCCTTAGTGGGTATGTTAACAATGTAAATGTCTTTTAAGGACAGGAATAATTTGGTAAAGTATACATAAGCAAACGTGTCTCTAATATTTTAGGAAGGAAACATCAAAATGATTTAGAAATAAAACTAGATCCTAACAATGATGAACATGTTTTGACAATAGACAGGTCAGTTATTGGAATGGAAGTGTATAATCAATTTCCAGAAGGTTGGGTTTACTAAAGGATTTTGTGCACAAAACTTAAACACAACAGCATTCCCGCTCCTCACAAAACACGTCCTGTTCCACTTCTTTTGAGGGATCCTCTCAACAAAGAATTGGATAAATTAGAAGAGCAAGGCGTAATTGAAAAAGTTCACAGTTCAGAATGGTTATCTGCAATTGTCGTAGCTACAAAAAACAATTCTAAAAATATATGCATATGTGTTGATTTAAGAGATCTAAATGAAAACAATTGGGTAGACAGAGAGACAAACATTTGGGTAGGATTAGTGAAATGCTGAGTACCATAAGTAATGCTTCATGTATCATTGTCTTGGATTTATCCTCCACATATTATAAAGTTGCACTCCATCAAGAATCAATGTCTACCACCTCCTTTACCACACCATTTGGAACATGTAGATAGTGTAGAATAACGTTTGGCTTGGCCTTCGCCGCTGCAGTTTTTCAAAGAATAATTAATCATATTCTTAGAGATACAGATAGTTTCGAGATGACATCCTATTATATGGCATATCTGAAGAACAAAACAAATCCTTGAGAGATGTCCTTCTCAAACTGAAAGATGCTGGACTTACCATAAAGAAAGAAAAATGTAAAATCGGTGTCACTTCTGTAGATTACCTGGGCCATGCTACTTCCAGTAAAGGTATTAGACTCAAAATTAGCCTGATTGATTCTGTTAAATATACCCCTGCCTCTGGCAATAAAGATGAACTCAAGTCTGTCTTAGGCTTAACTGAATACATGTCTAAATACGTAAAATAAAATAGCTGTTCTTGAAGTCTTCTAAGAACACTTTTATAGAAAGTTAATACATTTCAATAGAATGATACACACATCAACCACTTCAATGATTTGAAAGAGGTTATTGTTAATGCTCCTAACATTGGCAAGTTTGACATCAAACTCAAAACACTATTAACCACTGATGCTAGTAATAAGGGCTTCAGTGCAACCTTGTCCCAATATGTTGATGCTACTGAGAAAATTGTGGTCTTTGCTTCTGGAACATTAAAAGGAGTGGAACTGATACACTCAACAATTGAAAAGGAAGCACTTGCTTGTTTCTGGAGTGTCAACCATTTCAAATTCTATTTATGGGACTTACCATTCCTCTTGAGAACAGATAATAAACCATAGGTGTCCAACTTATCCAGTAAGGGTATTGAAAGAACTACGCCTCACATAGTCAAATAGATTATTGATCAGAACAATTTTGATTTTAAAATGTAATATGCCCTGGGTACTAAGAATTTTCCAGCACATTGCTTATCAAGATTACTGGTAAATGTTTACAGGTATGAAACACTAATACCGGAAGAATCTCTTCTTTCTATCAACAATTCAGTGATTAAAATAGAAGAATGGGATGAGTGCATGAGAAATGACAAAACCTTATCATTAGTAAGGGAAAGAATCACTCAAGGATGGCCAAACAAATGTAGTGACTTACCTAATATCTTACATCCGTATTGGAATTTAATAAATGAATTGCCTATTGATAGTGAATTTATATGTAGGTATATTAAGGTTGGACAAAATTATACTTCCAAAAGGAATGAGGGAAAAAATAGTTGATATCGCCCATAAGGCTCACATAGGTAGACGTTTGACTAAAAATAAGATAAGAGCAGATTATTGGTTTCTGAACACGGACAGTTTGTTAGAACATAAAGTGAAAGATTGTTATGCTTGCAGTGAAAGTGATAAAACTAAAATCATTCACAATTCTCCACTTTCACCTGTTGAAGTACTAACTAAATCATGGAACAAGTTAGGTTTGGACATTATAGACTCTTTCAATTGACCTGATATTCACCATAAGTATGTTTTTGTGCTAGTT